>NW_027491920.1:0-600000 GCF_021521415.1 Bidens hawaiensis
CAAATATGAACACATGCATAAGTCTTGAAAAAAGAATGACACGGCCCAACTACACGGTGCAAAGGAATGGTATCATTGCTGAAATAGAATACAAAGAAAATGCTGGTCACTATGTACTAAAAAATTCTGATGGAAAAGTTCTGGCTATAATCAAGAAAGATGCAGATTTGACCTACTTGCACAATGAAGACTTGATGGATATAAGAGATTTGGTGATTCCAAAAGGGCACATTCACTACCAAATTCTCAATATATTTAGGGAAAGAGCTGCATCTGTAATGGCAATGAGAAGACAAGCTGCCTACAATGAATGGAAAAGACAAAATTCCTAGATTTGGCTTTGTGATGTAATGTCTTCGGACAGCTTTTTGAATATGTAATTTGTTTATGTTATTTGAATATGTAAATTTGACTTTGAATTTGATGTGTATTTTTGACTAAGTGTAAGTAACCTTAGAAATGTTTTGGGTCAGCTGAGGTGTTCCAATCTAGGGGGAGATTGTTGAGTCAAACAATTGACCTCAGGGGGAGATTGTGGAGTCAAAGATTTGACCAAGATGAAGTACATGGAAGATTGGAATCTTCTCAACCTCCTCAGAATTCGCTAAGTATGGATCCGGGCACACCTTAGACATCCGGGCAAGCTTTTACTTAGCCGGGTATGATATTTTGTCTATCGGGCAAGGTTATCTTCAAGAAGTCTTCTTTAGTGGATATCCGAGCAAGGTTTGCAAATTAGTGCATTGCCGGGGCAAGGTTCACTAACCTATGTAAATCCGAGCAAGGTTCACTTTATCAAGCAAGTCTGTTCTTCATAGCCAGTAAGGTTCTCTCCCGAGTAAGCTTTTGGCTAACCGAGTCCATGAAGCCAAGTAATTGGAAGACCGGGCAAGGTATTCATTAATAATGGTGGTCCGAACAAGCTTGATGATCTAAAGGAATATCTCTAAGTAATATCGGGCAAGGTTCAACTCAAGCAAGGAACTGTACTCTCGAGTACACTTTGCTAATAAGTTATTTTATAGCAAAGAGTTGAAATGGACCATTGAAGAACGAGGTTGCTCGTAAGGGTTTGTCGGGCAACGTCTGGCAAAGTCAAGAAGACTGAAGTCTACCCGGTGAGTATTTTACTTGGTAAAATACTCTTCAAGTAAAGTCTACCCAGAAACTGATTCAGAGCACACTTCTATGTTACCAAGTCCTGAAGGATGGCAGAGTACAAAGCGTACTCGGAATGTGAAGTTTGATGCAAAGCCTACCCGGAAGACTTGTTTTACACTTAGACTATTTTCTGATTATGTAATTTGAATATGTATGTACGTTTGGGGTTTCTAGAAGGAATGACAGTTGTCCTAGGGTGGCAGGCCTATAAATAGAATGTTTTAGGGCACGCCGCCAGGGGACAAGACGGACAAGGCAGACAGACACATTTATTAAGAATAGAATATTGCGTGTGTGACGGCTGTCTTAGTACGGATAAACCTTCAAGAAACCCTAAATCGATTATCCACTTTGTATGATTGATATTATATAAATGGAAATCTTTTGAGTGAATCTTGTTCTTGTTGGTTACCTTTGAATACTGATTTTGCAACCGTATGTTTGTTATTGATTCCGCCTTTAACAAACGGTCGTATTTCTAAATATAGCAACCCGTTATTAACTCTCTTATCGATACATTTATTTGTGTGTGTTATGACATGATTAAGTAAGATCCAGCTGAAATCAAGGGACCAGACAAAAAAATAAATACAAATTGATGATAGATGAGAGTCATGAGCCTATTAAAAAAGTTCGTTATTAGTTGCTTAAAATCGTTTTGTTTTGTTTTTTTTTTTTTTTTCATTTTTCCTACTCTAGAGTTAAAAGAATTAAATAAAAAAGGGAGAGAAACCAAAAAAAATCTCCATTTTAGTAAATACTTTCAAAATAACTTATACTTTTTCCCCTCCACTTATTTTGGTAAAAAAAACTCCCCGATCTTTGAAACAAGACCTTCTTGTAATGAATTTGATATTTAATTAGTTACTTATTTATGGAAAGTTGGATAACCCCAACTAACTAATTTTAATAATTGATCATTTTTTAATATTGACTTTAAAAGAATTAAAAAAAAAGAAAAATAATAATAAAAACATTATAAGAGGTACGTTTCAAAAAGAAAATCCAAAAAAGTGAAGAACTTAATACATTATGGATCACATATGTCACATCATTTTTCTAAGAAAAAAAACTCTGTATAAGAAAATTTAAAAAATTATAAAACTGGAAAAAAAGGTAAACAATGTATAAAAAAACCAAAATATTTATGTAGCATCTCTCGTTCTAAAAAAATCTAAACTTTTTGGGTTAGGTAATTTTTTTGTCATATTATGATTGTTTTTAATGAAATGTATTGATTAGGATATATATATATATATATATATATATATATATATATATGATATTTTAACTATTATATAAGGATATATTTGATATTTCAATTTTAGAGAGGGACGAAGATGATATTTTTAAATTTACATGGATATATATGATATTTCTTAATTTTGCAAGGATATGTATGAAATTGCTCCCTAATCTAATAATCCCAACTAATAATCTAACTGACGGCAAATGAAACTTTCAATTTAGTTACTAACAGCAATCTCAATCTAACAGATTGTTTACTCTTTTAATTTTTTAATTAAATAGTATGAAATGAAAACAATTGATAAGAAATCAACTTACTAAAATACCCTTCATAATTAAAAAACAAACCGACAAAAAAAGAGATATGCCTTAGTTTACAATCCTACATAGCTACACTTTCTTTTAATTAACCTAAATCTTCCTTACTCATAACACACAATCACTCACAATCCCTACCACCATCTATGGCCAGCGTCGAATTCATCATCTCGGCCACCGTTAGCCATCGTGTCCATCATCATCATCATCATCATCATCATCATCATCCTCATCATCAGCATCATCATTACCACCTTTTTAGGCTTACACACTTTTGATTTCTTCAACAACATGTAACAATTCGTCAGCCTCCATCTTCGGTCAACAACTATCATCTTTGCGTATCAGCACCATCATTCTTTCGGCGTTTTGAATCCGCTCGATTAACCTCTCATATCTCTATTTTCAATCCTACATAGCCACACCTTCTTTAATTGACCTAAATATTCCAACCTCATAACACACAATCACTCACCATCCCTACCACCATCTCTGGCCACCGTTAAATTCACCATCTCCCGTCACCGCCGGCCATTATCATCTTCACCACCACATACAACTACCACCACCTTCTCAGGCTTACACACTTTTGATTTCTTCACCAACACACAACAATTTATTAGCCTCCATCTTCAGCCAACCACTATCATCTTTGTGTATCGGCGCCATCATGCTTGTGGCATTTTGAATGTGCTCAATTAACCTCTCCTATCTCTATTATTCATGTCATACCAAATTTACTTGTTTCGCCATTTGTCTCCTCTCCACGTTTCCATGATCCACTACAACCTTATTCAAATCTGATACGTTGAGGGTTTGACAAGTTGGTAGTGACGATTCCAGATCTTGTAGGGTGGCCGGCGACTTCTTTCCCTGGTTTCCAAAAATAATTGTTGCGGGAATGGTGATCGTATGTATATATGAGACAATTTATTCCTTTACTTTAGTTTTAGGACGAGAAGTGGGCCGATGACTTATTTTTGTTAATTTTAAATTTTAATGTAAGGGTACAATGATCATTCCACGCGATTTAATAGAGAAAAAACTAACGGAGTTAACAGCCTGTTAGACTGAGATTGTTATTAGCAACTAAACTAAAAATTAGGATTTTTACTGGTTAGATTATTAGTTGAGATTATTAGTTGCTAATGCCTATTATTTATTAGTTTTGTAATTTCAAAAGGTAAAATTACTACAGCTAATATTAAAACACAAAGTAAGACCTCTGCATCTCTATCCCCAATCATGATTTGTACCCTCGTATTTTGATGAGAAAACAAACAAGTCCTTTAAATTTGTTTATTACTATTCACCTCGCATGTTTTCTTTTTATATTTTTAATGATACATGTGAGTGTAAGAAAAAGAAAAAAAAACAATAAAAGGAAAGTTAAATAAATAATATTTAATTGAACGAACATAAATATGGAGAAAGTGATGTAGACATTTTTTTAAAGCTGAAAAATAAATTTAAAATGTGATTTTTAATTAGATTACAGGATTAAAAATGTGAGATGGGATGTGAACTACGCCCTCATTTTTTTCCAAAATAATAGAATTCAAAAACTTTTTTATAACATAAAAATCGCAATCATATATTAAAAATTATAAAACTATCGAAATAATTACAAAAATTTGGGTATTACTCGTCGTTCATTGCAACATAACTGTAAACGAATAATATTATCACACATATATTTCCAAAATCAAGTCTAACATATTGCAAAATGACACACTCATGCATAAATCAAGTCACGTGTCCATCAGGTTTGCCACATACCACTCCTGGTGTTTTCATACAATTCAAATACCAAATCTTTGTCTGGTGACGAATCCATCTAGTTTTATGGTTTCATGTTGCATATAAGGCACAAGTACATCATAGCAAAACAAGATGATTACCATAAAAAGAGGACAACTATATAAACATCATATACTACCCTTCTAACCCAACCCAAAGTAAAACAAAAATCCCTTAAATATACCCGCGTGAATCATAACTTGCAATAATTATAGGGTATTTTTTATTTGTGCCCGAGTTTTCGAAAACAATAACTTACCTTAACTTTATAAAATAGTCAAACAAATGTCGTGCTTGTCCCGTCAAATAGAACCTACAGTGATAAGAAATTTCTACAAAAGTCACGAATATGTTTCCTGTAACAAAGTATTTAGTTGATTGGTCGAGGTTCCTCTCACCCGTGCACGGTGCACCCTTTCTTTTCAATTAATTTTTTTGAACGAAATTCTCTCATTTCCGGGACTTGAACTCAAGTCCTCCTAACCTTGATGTGTTAAGAGGCTTTGTCTTTACCAATGGGCTACCAACCCATTAGTTCTTTATAATTAATAATACACAGAGTTCCACCGAAATGTAAGGATTATGATGCTTCAATTAAATTACTTAGATTCACATTTTTTATATAAAAAACCGGTTTGTTGATTTAACAACGAAAGCTGAATTACCAAGATTTCTCCATGGTTTGTTACAAAAGTTGAGATTGGTTTCAATTTTTATAGGATGGATCCGTAGTTAAACAATAGAAGTGGCTACGGGGAATCAAAATATAAACATGCTCAGGGTTGATAGTACCTGATGTAAAAAAGAACTACCACAAAAAAAAATTATGGTTTACCTCGGTAGGAACTCGGTTGCGGCTTGCAGCAGAGCCGGAACTGGTTCGGAACGTTTGAGAGGGGAGATTTAAGAATGGGAGTCGTAGAGAGAGGTACGTAGTACCTTATTTAGATACATAGACCATGACGGAAAAACATGAAAATAGGCGTGGGAGTTAACTTGTATGCATGTAGATATATATTAGATTAAATCCCCATGTTTATATAAATATATCTAATTCAAATTCTTTTCTTCATCCGTGATATTTTTTTTAATTTATGTTACCTACTTATTTATTTTAATTTCCAAAATCAAAATTTTAGTTGCAACAAATGGACATGTGTTGCACTCACTCTATTTCTACATTTTATTAATTAAAAGATTTAATTTTTATTGTTTTTGCTTGAGCGTAATACATGCAAGGGCTTACAATGGTGCATATATAATACATATAAATTATTGGGGATCGATGGGAGGTATGGTTCAATCACACGAACACATGACACATACTAATATGAAATAATAAGTGAACACGAGAGATTTATAGTGATTCGATCAAGCTTGATCTACATACACTCTCCACAACTAGTTATCTTTCTATTACATGCTCAAGAATGTTACAGGTACAATAAAAGAGTATTTATAGGGGAACAACTAAGGTTTGCTAAGACATACAAAAATAAAAAATCTTTTACTCATTTAACTAGTTTAGTGAGCCAAGACTCCTATGCTCTAACTTCTCTAATGAGTCAAACATCCTCTTCTCCAACTTTGTCTAGTGAGCCAGACATTCTCTACTCCAACTTGTCTAGTGTGCCAGCTTTAACTTCTTTAGTGAGCCAAGAACTTCTGGTCTATTAAAGACTTCACACCCAATAATCTCCCACTTGAATGCTTTGATAACTCCATCTTCATTAGTACCTTTATAAGCATTCTTTATCTTCAACTAGTTGTGGGTGGCCTTCTCATCACTTAACCAATAAAGTGATATCTAAGC
Organism: Bidens hawaiensis; assembly: GCF_021521415.1. Lineage (NCBI taxonomy): Eukaryota > Viridiplantae > Streptophyta > Magnoliopsida > Asterales > Asteraceae > Bidens > Bidens hawaiensis. The sequence continues at coordinate 6,341 of NW_027491920.1, forward strand.
TTTATATGTTTTGTCTTCGAATGAAAAACTAAATTCTTTGCAAGATGAATTGGACTTTAATTGTCACGCATCAATTTGATTCTTGCCAAGTTCTTCAAGAAATTTCTTTAACCAAATAAGCTCTTTACTTTCTTTTTGCAAGTGCCATGCATTCAACTTCTATGGTTGAGAGGGCAACACTCTTTTGAAGTTTAGCATCCAGCTAACCGTAGTACCTCCCACTATATAGCGATGCACATCATGGTGCTTATGTAAGAATATTTGTAGCCACCAAGGTCTGCATGAGCTGCAAATCCGTTTAGAACAACATCTTTTCCCTTAAACACTAATGTCGTCTTTGAGGTTCCTTTTAAATACCTCAAAATCCATTTAACTGCTTCCCCGTGCGTCTTCCCCGGATTAGACATAAGCCGACTAACACCACCCATAAAATGTGCAATATCTAGTCTTGCACACACCATAGCATATATAAGGCTACCAACTACTAATGCATAAGGGACCTTATCCATTTCTACTTTGTCGTTATCCTTCTGAGGCGACTAATCTTAGAAAGCTTAAACTGGACCTCTAAAGGTCTACCTCAGATCTTGGCATCTTAAAGGATGAATTTCTTCAGCACTTTCTCAATGTATTTCTCCTGAGATAGTGTCAAAGAACCATCTTCTTTGTTTCTGACTATACTTATCCCGAGTATTTGATTTGTAGCACCCAAGTCTTTCATCTCAAACTCTTCAGACATTTGCCTCTTTAATTTCTTGATCTCTGTTATATTTGACCCGACAATTAACATATCATCTACATAGAATAGTAGAATGATATAAGAATCCTTGAGCTTCTTGATGGAACAACAATGATCCATGTCACATCTCTTATACCCAGTTCTGCCCATGAAGTTATTAAACTTCAAATATCATTGTCCAGCCACTTGTTTCAGACAATACAAACTCTTCTTCAATTTACACACCAAGTTTTCTTTTTTCCTTTAATCTGAAAACCCTATGATTGTGTAATATAATTGTCTTCTTCTAGGTCACCATGTAAAAAAGCCATCTTGACATCTAGCATTTCCAGATGCAAGCCTTCGACTGCTACAATACTAAGAACGAGCCTGATGGTAGTCATCTTCACAACAATGGAGAATATTTCATTTAAATTTATTTCCGCTTTCTATTGGAACCCCTGACTACTAATCAGGCATTTTACCGTTTGGTACCATCATGTTCATCGAAAACCCATTTGTTTTGAAGAGACTTCTTCCTACATTGAAGCTTTGTTAGAAACAAGGTCTTGTTCTTCTCAAGCAAGTTCATTTCATCTTTCATTGCTAACTCCCACTACAATGAACCTTGCAACTCTTTTGCTTTAGCGTAACATTGGGTTTCACCATTTTAGTCAAAAGTAAGTAGTTGACTGATGGTGAGTATCGACTTGGCAGTCTACTAACTTTGGAAGATCTTCTTGGTTAAGCTTGAGGCGTGACTGGATATTCATGAGCTGATGGATTTTGAACTGGAGAAGTAGTCTCTTCATCCTCAGAATCATCACTTGAATCATTTTCTAAGCTTCCACTGTCGGTTGAGACATTTCCATTTTCAGGAACTTCGACCGGAGCTTCTTTCTTCCTTTCATCACCATTAAACACAGACCTATTCTTTTTTAACTTTAGGATCTTTGGTATTTGTCTTATCCCAAAGCCTATAACCCATTTCATCTAACCCGTAAAAAACGAATGTGCACTTTTTGGTATGTGAGTCCAACTTATCTCTATCACTATCTTATAACAAACCATAAGCAATGCAAGCAAATACTTTTAGGTGTTTGAGGCTAACTTCCTTGTCTTTCCACATTTCCTCAGGTAATTTGAAATCCCAAGGAAAAGGCAGTGAACAGATGATCAAATAGGCTGAAGTATTAAGTGTCTCGACCCAGAATGACTTGAGCATCCCAGCATGCAACCTCATGCTTCTAGCTCTTTCATTCAAATTTATATTCATCATTTCAGCTACAACATTCTTTTTAGGAGTACCACCAACTATCCTCATCATCCTTATCCAGTGTATGGCACAATAGTCAGCAAATTCCTTACTAGTGTATTCACCACCATTATCCGTTCTCAAACACTTGATCTTCAAATCAAGTTCATTTTCAATAGTGGCTTTCCATCTCTTAAAAGCCTCGAAAACATCATATTTATGCATAACGGGGTGTTTGGCTGAGCATCTTAAAACTGGTTATTTGATTTTTGAAAAACAATAGCAATTTTGAAAAACTCCGATTTGAAGCTTTTCAAGTTTTAAATTGAAGCTTATCAAACATCTTTTACTTTTCAAAAATCAAATAAGCAAATAAGCAGTTTTTAAAAGCTCACTCAAACACCCCAAAGAAAATAAAACCAGACCTTTTTTTGTTGAGACATCAATGAAGGTCACATGGTATCTTGAACCTCCAAATGATGGTACTGAAGTCGGTCCATATACAACTAAATCGACAAGCTCTAATTTCTGAGCTTTTTTTTTTCTTCTTATAACACTCGTTTTGTTTAAATAATAATGTAAGAGTTTTTTTTTATTATTATTATCAAGGTTTTAATTATTTAATGAATTATATGTGGATTAAGGCATGGGTTTGATGGCCATGGGCTTATTAAGGGCTTGAAAGGGAGTTTAAAGGGTATAAATACCCTTGTCCATAAACCCTAAATCCTTTCACCATTTCCCTGGACCATAATTTACAGATACTTAAACATTCCTTTGAAGATTTAAGATCCAGAAAATTATCTCACAATCTTTTCCCAACATTTATCAAGGCTCAACTAAACGACCAAGTTCGAGCTTGAACCGAACCTTAAAAGATACATCTTTGCTTAAAAAGGTTGAGCTGATGTTGTTGGGGTATTTTTTTGCCCATCAGAAAACCCAACAATTATATATATTACATGGGTGTTATTATTATTATTATTATTATTATTATTATTATTATTGTTTTAATAATAAAAGAAAAAGAAAAAAAATAGTCTTTCATTTGGTCAGAATATCTCACAAACAAATTGAGATTTGGTTTGGGCTGTGAGAACAAACCCATTACGTGGACCTTCAAGAAACAAACAAATATAAAAGGTTTTTGTTTTTTTTGTGCACATGATTTTAGATATTCCTGCCGTCACATACACTCATACGATTTTACGAAACAAGGTTTGGAGTAGCTTCTGGTTATTTCTCTTTGGTTAATTAATAGAGTGACAAGAGAATATTTTTTGGTGCTCCAAGTTTTTTTAGTGTTTGGTGAAGATAAGAGACGTGTCAGAGATCGATTTATTCTCTCGTTGGTGATACCTCTAACTTGTTTCTTTTATAGTTTGGTTTCATATACTTGATGTTAGTTTGTACCAAGTATATGATGATTTGTGTATGCCTCTAGTTTTATCTAGAGAAGAACTTTGTATTGCTCATTATTGGTGATAGTGGATTTGAAGCGGCTCTAGTAGTCCTGTGGTTTTTACTCTCGCCTTAAGAGGTTTTCCACGCATTATTGTGTCATATTTATTTTTAGTATACCCTATTTGTTGCATCCTCACTGGTTCATTCGGGTTGGGAAAAAGTTTAGCCAAACGAAGTTTAATTCCGCAATTATTGTATACCGTTCGTGGCTAGGTGGTCGTTTTTCCCAACAGAGTGGTATCAGAGCTTCGGCTCTTGTTCTTGGGTTAAGACTTGTTTGAAAGATGGAAGTTAATACGGGTAGGATGGTGAGTTTGAATGGTTCCAATTATCATGTTTGGAAAGGCAAGATGGAAGACCTTTTTTATGTGAAGGATTATTATTTGCCTGTTTTTAGTACCGATAAACCTGAAAATAAAACTGATGAAGAATGGAATATTTTGCATCGGAAGGTTTGCGGGTATATTCGGCAATGGGTTGATGATAATGTTTTGAACCATATTAGCGGGGAGAGTCATGCTCATACTCTATGGACCAAGCTTGAAGAGTTGTACGCTCGGAAGACTGGGAACAATAAGTTGTTCTTGATTAAACAGTTGATTAACTTGAAATACCGTGATGGAACTCCTGTTACTGGTCATTTGATTGTTTTTCAGGGTGTTATTAATCAGCTTGCAGGTATGGGTATTAAGTTTGAAGATGAGATACAAGGTTTATGGCTTCTTGGTACGTTACCGGATTCTTGGGAGACTTTTAGGACATCATTGTCCAACTCCGTAGCTAACGGTGTTATTACTATGGAATTGGCTAAAGGTAATATTATAAATGAAGATATGAGAAGAAAGTCACAAGGTTCCTCTTCACAGTCAGATCCCTTGGTTACCGAAAGTAGGGGGGAGAAGCCATAGCAGAGGTCCAAGTAATAGAGCAAAGCACCGCAGTAAGTCCAAAGGGAAGTTTGAAGAATATGAGTGTCATCATTGTGGTAGAAAAGGGCACACCATAAAATATTGCAGGCAACTGAAAAAGGAGAACAAGAAGGCTAACTACAACAATAAAAAGAACAACTACAAGAAAGATGACGGTGATGAAGGTACTTCTGAAACTAATACTGCCACCGAAGAATTTTATATTTGTTGTGATTATGATAGGGTGAACATTGCACGTGATGATTCAAGTTGGGTTGTTGACAGTGGTGCTACTTGTCATGTGACATCACAAAGGGATTTTTATTCGTCTTATACTCCTGGTGATTTTGGGAATGTCAAGATGGGTAATAATGGGCTATCAAAGATCATTGGTGTTGGGGATGTTTGTTTGAAGTTTGATACTGGGATGGATTTGGTTTTACACAATGTGAAGCATGTTCCAGATATTAGACTTAATTTGACCTCCGCATGCACATTAGATGATGATGGTTTCCACAGTACCTTTGGTGGTGGAATTTGGAAACTCACTCATGGTTCGTTGATCGTGGCAAGAGGTGAAAGAACTTTAAAGTTATACATGGCACATCCAAAGATTTCCAGAGACTCGGTTAATTCATTGACGAATTCTGATGCGACCGATATGTGACATAAGAGACTTGCTCACATGAGTGAAAAAGGGATGTCTATTTTATTGAAGAAAGATGCCTTGTCCGGTGTGAAAGATATTCATTTGAAGAAGTGTTCTCATTGTATGAATGGTAAGCAAAAGAGAGTTTCTTTTCATAGTCATCTGCCTCATAGAAAAGAAAGTATACTTGACTTGGTGCATTCAGACGTATGTGGTCCTATGAAGACTAGAACACTTGGGGGATGCTTATATTTTATCACATTTATAGACGATCATTCGAGGAAGGTATGGGTTTATACTTTAAAGTCTAAAGATCAAGTATTTGATGTGTTCAAGCAGTTTCATGCCCTAGTTGAGAGACATACTGGGAAGAAGCTCAAGTGTGTTCGTACAGATAATGGAGGTGAATACATTGGTCCTTTTAATGCTTATTGTAGAGAGAAGGGTATTCGACACCAAAGGCCACCTCCTAAGACACCACAGTTGAATGGTTTAGCAGAACGGGTGAACCGAACCTTGGTTGAAAGGTTTAAGTGTTTGCTCTCACATGCAGGGTTGCCTAATTCCTTTTGGGGAGAAGCTTTACATACAGCGGTACATGTTATTAATCTTACTCCTTGTATTCCTTTACATAATGATGTTCCAGACAGGGTTTGGAGTGGCAAAGATGTTTCGTATCATCATTTGTGGGTCTTTGGATGAAAAGCATATGTGTATATCCCCAAAGATGAAAGATCAAAGCTTGATGTGAAGTCTAGACAGTGTGTATTCCTTGGTTATGGGCAAGATGAGTTTGGATACAGGCTATATGATCCGGTTTCAAAGAAGCTTGTTAGAAGTCTTGATGGTGTGTTTGTGGAAGACGAGAGTTTGAAAGATATTGAGAAGACACGGGTAGTTCCTCAGTATATTGATGATCTCTTTGATTTGGATCCTATTCCTACTCAGCAATCTGAGCCACATCACGAAGATGGTATTCAAAATGACGAACAACATGGTACCGATAATGTTGATAATCAAGAGCAGGTAGAGTTGGATGAGAATATTCATCCCGAGTTACCTGTAGATATGCCTGCATTTGTCCCACTCAGGCGGTCTTCGAGAGACCGTCAACCTTCGACTCGTTATTCGACTGGTGAGTACGTCTTACTCACTGATGGGGGAGAGCTCGAGTATTATTGAGAGGCCATGGAACATAAGCATAAAAGAGAGTGGTTTGAAGCCATGCAATATGCGATGAATTCCTTGTATGAGAACAATACCTTTGAGTTAGTGAAGTTGCCTAAAGGCAAAAGAGCTTTGAAAAACAAGTGGGTCTACAAATTGAAGACTGAAGAACATACCTCACTGCCTATGTACAAGGCAAGATTGGTGGTCAAAGGGTTCAGTCAAAGAGAGGGTATTGATTTTGATGAGTTTTTTTCTCCAGTTGTGAAGATGAGTTCCATCAAGGTGATCCTTGGTTTAGCTGCTAGTCTTGATCTTGAGGTTGAGCAAATGGATGTCAAGACAGCATTCCTTCACGGTGATCTCGATAAGGAGATCTATATAGGGCAACCTAAAGGTTTTCAGGTTAAAGGTAAAAAAGATTATGTTTGTAAACTTCATAAAAGTCTTTATGGCTTGAAGCAAGCACCGAGACAGTGGTACAAGAAATTTGAGTCAGTTATGGGGAAGCAAGACTACCGAAAGACTGCATCTGACCACTGTGTTTTCTTTAAGAGGTTTGGTGATGATGATTTTATCATTTTATTGCTTTATGTTGATGATATGTTGATTGTTGGCAAGAATGCGGAAAGAATTGTTCAGCTGAAGAAAGAATTAAGCAAGTCGTTTTCTATGAAAGACTTGGGGCCAGCTAAGAATATTCTTGGCATTCGGATTACTAGAGATAGAGCTTCAAAGAAGTTTCACATGTCACAAGAGCAATACATTGAAAAGGTGCTTAGCATATTCAAAATGTCTAAAGTTAATGTGGTAAGTACACCTCTTACTCCCAACTTTAAGTTAACTGAAAAAGATTGCCCTACTTCTGAGAAAGAGATTGAAGAGATGGATGGTGTTCCATATGCATCAGCGGTTGGAAGCTTGATGTATGCAATGGTATGTACACGGCCTGATATTGCCCATGCAGTTGGTGTTGTTAGTCGGTTCTTGTCAAATCCGGGTAAGAAGCATTGGGAAGCAGTTAAGTGGATACTTAGATATTTACGAGGTACTTCCAAATTGGGTATAACATTTGGAAATGGGGAGCCGATGCTTGTTGGTTACACGGATTCTGATATAGCAGGAAATAAGGACAACATGAAATCCACTTCTGGATATTTGATGTTATTTGCAGGGGGAGCCGTGTCATGGCAGTCAAGATTGCAAAAGTGCGTTGCTTTGTCTACTACCGAGGCAGAATATATGGCAGCAACAGAAGCATGCAAAGAAATATTGTGGTTGAAAAGATTTATGCAAGAGCTTGGCTTTATGCAACAGCGCTACGTGGTTCTTTGTGATAATCAAAGTGCTATTCACCTTGCTAAGAACTCTATGTATCATAAGAGAACAAAACATATTGATGTGAGGTATCATTGGATTAGAGATGCCATTGAAGACAAGTTGTTTGAACTTAACAAAGTTCACAACGATGATAATTGTTCTGATATGTTGACCAAAGCTTTGGCAAGGGAGAAGTTGAAGATATGTTGCTCACTCTCCGGGATGGTGAGTTCTTTCTCATAGACAAAAAGGGGGAGATTTGTTGGGGTGTTTTTTTTGCCCATGAGAAAACCCAACAATTATATATATTACATGGGTGTTATTATTATTATTATTATTATTGTTATTATTGTTTTAATAATAAAAGAAAAAGAAAAAAAATAGTCTTTCATTTGGTCAGAATATCTCACAAACAAATTGAGATTTGGTTTGGGCTGTGAGCACAAACCCATTACGTGGGCCTTCATGAAACAAACAAATATAAAAGGTTTTTTTTTTGTGTGCACATGATTTGAGATATTCCTGCCGTCACATACACTCATACGATTTTACGAAACAAGGTTTGGAGCAGCTTCTGGTTATTTCTCTTAGATTAATTAATAGAGTGACAAGAGAATATTTTTTGGTGCTCAAAGTTTTTTTTGGTGTTTGGTGAAGACAACAGACGTGTCAGAGATTGATTTATTCTCTCGTTGGTGATACCTCTAACTTGTTTCTTTTATAGTTTGGTTTCATATACTTGATGTTAGTTTGTACCAAGTATATGATGATTTGTGTATGCCTCTAGTTTTATCTAGAGAAGAACTTTGTATTGCTCATTATTGGTGATAGTGGATTTGAAGCGGCTCTAGTAGTCCTGTGGTTTTTACTCTCGCCTTAAGAGGTTTTCCACGCTAAAATTATTGTGTCATATTTATTTTTAGTATACCCTATTTGTTTGCATCCTCACTGGTTCATTCGGGTTGGGAAAAAGTTTAGCCAAACGAAGTTTAATTCCGCAACTATTGTATACCGTTCGTGGCTAGGTGGTCGTTTTTCCCAACAGAGTGGTATCAGAGCTTCGGCTCTTGTTCTTGGGTTAGGACTTGTTTGAACGATGGAAGTTAATACGGATAGGATGGTGAGTTTGAATGGTTCCAATTATCATGTTTGGAAAGGCAAGATGGAAGACCTTTTTTATGTGAAGGATTATTATTTGCCTGTTTTTAGTACCGATAAACCTGAAAATAAAACTGATGAAGAATGGAATATTTTGCATCGGAAGGTTTGCGGGTATATTATGCAATGGGTTGATGATAATGTTTTGAACCATATTAGCGGGGAGAGTCATGCTCGTACTCTATGGACCAAGCTTGAAGAGTTGTACGCTCGGAAGACTGGGAACAATAAGTTGTTCTTGATTAAACAGTTGATTAACTTGAAATACCGTGATGGAACTCCTGTTACTGGTCATTTGAATGTTTTCAGGGTGTTATTAATCAGCTTGCAGGTATGGGTATTAAGTTTGAAGATGAGATACAAGGTTTATGGCTTCTTGGTACGTTACCGGATTCTTGGGAGACTTTTAGGACATCATTGTCCAACTCCGTAGCTAACGGTATTATTACTATGGAATTGGCTAAAGGTAATATTATAAATGAAGATATGAGAAGAAAGTCACAAGGTTCCTCTTCACAGTCAGATCCCTTGGTTACCGAAAGTAGGGGGAGAAGCCATAGCAGAGGTCCGAGTAATAGAGCAAAGCACCGCAGTAAGTCCAAAGGGAAGTTTGAAGAATATGAGTGTCATCATTGTGGTAGAAAAGGGCCCACCATAAAATATTGCAGGCAACTGAAAAAGGAGAACGAAGTTTAATTCCGCAATTATTGTATACCGTTCGTGGCTAGGTGGTTGTTTTTCCCAACAGATGTACTCGTTTTTCCCTCAAAATTTGTACACCACTAGATTGAGTCATTTGAGTTTAGAAAGCTAGAAACTTTTTCCTAAACAAGCCTCTAAAGAAATAAGTTGTGACTACTTTAGCATAAGCGAAACGTGCCTTATGGGTTTCTCTTAAAATATGAATATTATGAAAATAAACTTTGTATGGAATTAGGTTGCTTCATCAAAGAAATAATGATGATATATAAAAGACCATGTTCCTGAATAAATAAATAAATAAATATGAAATATAGAACCAAATTTGAAATAGTTTGGTATTGGAGCAAAACATAATTAATGGCATGTGGTGGGCCTCATCATTTTAATATCCAAAATGTGAATGGAAATATGTGCTTGCAAAAAGCAATGTTTTGGAGCCTGGACCGGCCGATTTGACCAGTCCGATCATGACCCGTTATGCACTCCAGTTCGGTTTAACCTTACTCACAGTTGTATCAACGCGCATATACTACTGGGCTTGCTAAAGTCCGCGAGCATAGTATATGCAAGCCCAGTAGGGTCTGACGGTTGCTAGGGTCTGGTCTAGTTTAAGTTATCTAGAAAAATAATTTCATTAGTAAACTCCACTAAAATTAACAAGTTAAAATAAATTAGTTAGACTCGATGTTGGGATCATTTTGACTAAGCTTTAATAATGAACACAAATTACAAACCAATAGAACAGTAAACAACTGATCTAATCTTTTAAATAGATTAATATCACTTTAACTATATTCATATTTGAACTATGAATCAATTAGTATTATCAAAGTAAATAAGTAGCGGAAAAATTTCAAATAGGAGAACAACTTTGTAGTAATTATAATCAAATGATTACAATTTATTGCTCCCCTCAACCTTAGCTCATCATTCACTAACTTTTAGTATAAAGGTACTCTGATAAGGTGAATATGTGATATGTAAAGTGTCAAAATACTGATGAGCTAAAGGAGAAAACGACATCTAAACAATTCAATTACAAACTATTGATGAACTAATCTAAACAACCGTTTATTAAATATTCCTATGAAAACTCTTGATCTTTGTTGGGTCAACTGATGTTTGAACCACAATTGTTTGTCTTTAGTCTTTTGGATCTTCAACAGTTTGTTGAGCAGTTTTTTTGTCTTCAGTTCTTTCTGTTTACTTAGTCAGGTGTTTTTGGGAGAGCAGTTTAACAAAAACCATAATGGAGAACAATATATGTTTCAACCATCAGTTGTTTCGTTTCTAGCCATCAATTCTTTGCTAGGATCAACAATCTCTTCTTAAACTGATAATGCCAAAACAATTATTATTCTTCTCCATTGTATTATCTTGGCGGAATTCTTCTGGCTGAATCTTTGAAAAACTTTAGAAATTCAGCTCGTAATAAACTGTCATCCTCTTCCATAAGCAATGGAAGGTCTATAAGCATCTTCAACTCTTTTTCATCTAACATGGGCACATCTTGCAGATCTACCCCTTTGGATGCACCAGTCTCACATTCCAAGGTTAGTCTCACATTCCAGGGTTACAAATGAGTTATTTTTTAGTTTACTCCATTTGATAATCCTTAGACCTTGACTGGGTTTGACCTTTAGTTGGTAAAGCAGAAGATGCTCTCAAAAAAGATGAAGGATGCACATATTGAACATTAAATTCAAAACCCATCTTGGCATCTCTATGAATATCCTTGATAGCTTGTAGTTCTTCCTCTTCAGCCAATCTTCTTCTTTTGGCTTGCAGGGCAAGTTCCTTGCTTTAATCATTTTAATCACGTTATTGAAGTGATCAAAGCAGTACTTTGTTTTTTGTTGTTTTCTGTTTTTTTTTTTTTTTTTTGCCTCTTGAGGACGTTGATTTCTGATAAAGCCTTTGGTTCAGGGTATTTGCTTGGATTTTTCTTTCTTGATGGCACAAGATCCCTATATGCAACCCTCTGAGCTTATCAATTCCCCATTTGTCAGCTTTTCTTTCTGGAATGGAACTTGGCTTCAGCTTCTCTTTTACAACTTCCCAATCAGGTTTAGGATGATCCTGATTAGGGTCTTTTCAAGGAGTCTTTTGTTCTCCCACATTCAGCTTGGAGTTCTTCATAGGTCAAACATCTGAATTTGTAAAAAGAGACTTTATCCAATTCGTCCGTAAATATACGATGAGCCAGTTCCTTTCCTTGAATATGTTGCTAGTAGCTGGATTCTCACTACTTTATGATGACATTTCGCAAGTTAAATCCTTTTTCACAAACACTTAGCAGGATCCCCACTTTCTTGTAGCTTAACAGGCAAGGAGACTGTGTTTTAAGGGCTTTAGCTCACTGCCTTTCACTCACAACAATCCCATTATCTTGTGACAGATCCCCTTTGTCATTAACATTAGTAAGCACCGCCACTATTATAACTGGTAAGCCTAGCTCATTATCGCTCTAATTGTTGCCCATCATGTCAGTTTTCTTCAGAAGCTCATCAAAACAGATTGCATGCATAAATGAGTTTAGGTGAATGTGTAGAGACACAAGGTTGGATCGAACATGAAATGAGGTTCTCCATGAATGCGTATGGGTGACTATTGACTAATATAAGGGGAGAAGATTGAAATGGTTTGGGCAAGTGAAGAGAAGACACACGTACACAACGGTAATCAAGATTCAATATTTCTTGACATGGTTTGTATAATTGTATTACAACCTCATTTACGGGCTATTAAAACCACCATTTTTGAAAAACTAATGAATCGTGCCAATGCCATAAAAGCACAACTTGTAACCAAATAGTTAGTTATCTATTTATTGATTTTGTAGTATAACCATATGAAACAAATCCAAAAAGACAAGTACAATATATAAAAACAAGAAAGATAACAAATGTCCCTAATGTTTATCATCTAATCCAAAGAGTTTGGATATTTTCTCAATATCTAGATGTCGAAAATCAACATTCGACATGGACCGACGATTGATCCCATTTCTGTTATCTTCTGCATGGTTAACCGATTGTGTGATAGACGCGAGTAAAAGAGGGAAATTCTTTATATTCTTTAAAGCGTTCGGGTGAGCTTCTGTTATTGCAGACCGGTTGCTTGGAGGATTTGAATCGAAGGCGAGTGTAAACGGTGGTGAGGGTATCTTTTTCCTTTCACCCTTTTCTTGGCTTATCGAGTTCTTGTCAACATGCTTCTCGTGCTACATTAAAAAAAAAGAAAAGCATATTGATAATATAAGTAACAAGTATTGTTATCGGTATAGACCTAAGTAATTACATGTAATTTCTTACCTCTCTAGATGTCCAGAATTGTCAGTTGTGAGTTCACTAAAAGACACATTTCTTGTATGACCTCTCTGGGATTTCCCCTTTTTTTGCTTTGGTTTCAAGGTTCTGTTCCTATGACAAAATTACTAGTCAATGATACAACACACCAAAAAACTATGTAAAAATAATAATGAGATGACTCGCGAGTCTAAAATGGAAAAACAATCAATTTTGTTATATTTACAGGTCATGACATACCTGTTTCTATCATGGAATTGCATGGGTTCATCCTCCTCTTTATTCATAACAGGCAAACCCGAGAGCTCACTCGCTAACGGACTTGAACTGAAGAACTGTCAACAAGAACATGCAGATAAGCGCGACCCACAAACATAACAATACATAAAGAACTAATTACTGTATATTTAACTAACACTGTTTTGTAGTGCAGAACCACAAGTCCCACGTGTTAACGGGTCGAGAGCTAACAATGCGGTTAAAAGACCAATAGAAGAAGCCGGAAAATTTGCAAACGCTTCATGAAAACTCGGAAGATAATTTTGAGGCGGTATGAAAGTTGTCGGCGGCTTAATTGTTTTCCAGTAGTCCTCATTTGGAGATCCACAAAGCTTAAATATTTTGTGAAGTTGTTCAACCTGCAAACAAAGTTGGTTACAAATTACATGCCAATTCGGTTAACCTGCTAGAACTAACTAACCTCGGTTCTTCCGGGCATGATTGGTCTGCCAACAAACATTTCAGCCAAGAGGCATCCAGTACTCCAAAGATCAATACCGACTCCATAAGCAGTAGTGCCCAAAAGTAGCTCGGGGGCTCGATACCAAAGGGTCACAACACGACTCGTTAAGGGTCGTTTTTGTTTAGGGTTGTAGTAGTTTGCCAGCCCGAAATCGGCTATTTTTAGCATCCCATTTTGGTCTATTAATAAGTTGGATCCTTTTATGTCGCGATGTAGAATTCCTCTCTCGTGACAGTGTTCTAGACCGGACAGTAGCTGCTGCATATAACACTTTACCTGTTTTTTTACAATACATAATACAATCAGGAGTTTTTTGTTACTACAAACAAAAAAGGCTAATATTGTTGTTTAGCGGTGGCAATTTTGACCCGTTTAACTAAAATTTGGTTGATTTGGATTGTATTTCTTCCTCAACAGGTCAAATGGGTGCACTTCAAAAAGTGTAAAAATGAATGAATTATTTCAAATGGGTGAAACTGGTGTGTGCTTGAAACCGAAAAAGTTTAGTTAACCCGTAATCAAAAACTAAAATGACCAAAGCCAAACAAAAATTTGATTTTATGCTTTCGACTTTTGACCCATTTGACTTGTTTCCCATTTAGCTAGTTTAAGATTTACTGTTTACCCATTTGACCCATATAAGTAAAGAGGTCGAAATTATCACCCCTGACGAATTTAATAGCTTAAGATCTAACTAAAAGTGTTTAAAGTGGACCTGTGGTTCAGTGAGTCTTCCTTCGGGTCGAGAAATCACCCTAGTCAAATCAGACTGCATGTATTCAAAGACCAGATAAAGACTATATTGCATTCTAGATGTTGCAAGACCTTCAAGCTTGATAATATTTGGATGGTCTAGTTTTTGTAGAATAATAATCTCTCTTGCCATAAACTTCACACTCTCGGCCACTGACGTATCAAACCGAACTTTCTTTAACGCTACTATCTTTCCCGTATCCCTATCCCGAGCTTTATACACATTGCTATAGGTTCCATGGCCTATCTATAGTGCAAAAACAAAATAAAAGAACAAAAAGTATAAGTTCATCACTCATTGTATGATACCACCACAATCAAGAACAAAGATATTTAAACAAGTAACGCATACAATCACCGATGAATTATTACAGGGAAAGTTAGCGTACAGATTAAATTAGTGTGATAACTGTGAGAATCAAGTAGTGTAATTATCTAATTATATCAATCAATCAATCATACCCAGTAAAGTCTCACCGACAGCAAAGCTATAAGTAGGGTATGGGGAGGCTGGGATGTAGGCACACCGTACCTCTATCCAAAGGAATAAAGAGGTGGCTTCCAGAGAGACCCTCGGCTCTAAGTACATGTGTATGAAGCAAAATAAAGGAAATCAAAGTTTAACAGTTATATAAAAACTACTACTAATAATAATAATATTAATAATAAGATCACAGTTTAAAAGCTATATAAAAACTAATAATAATTATAAAAATAATAATATATGTAAGAGAAATACCATTATGGTATGTGACCTAAATAAGTTAAGTCTAAGCCCTAAGGTATTCAATTCTCCCTAAAAATCCTTAACTTTAATTCTACTTCTCCACGAATCCTATCCTCAACCATGTCCTCGGAGAGGTTTAGGTCTATCAAATCATGCCTAATCCTCTCATCCCAAATCAATTTCGGTCGTCCTCTACCCCTCCTCCCCTCTATAGTAATGTTTTCTACGGATCTAACAGGATTCGTCGTCTGTCTTCTCTTCACATGTCCAAACCATCTCAATCTCCACTCTCTTATCTTGTTTGCTATGTTCGCCACCCCTAATCTCTCGCGAAACACAGCGTTTCTTATTCGGTCTAGCCTTGTGTGCCCACACATCCAACGTAGCATTCTCATTTCTGCTACCTCCATCTTCCACACTTGTGCCTTCTTGATGGTCCAACAATCGGTTCCATATAGCATTGCAGGTCTAACTGCCACCCTATAGAATGTTCCCTTTAGTTTAGTCGGGAAACTCTTGTCGCACAATATATCTGTGGCTGCTTTCCATCTACACCATCCTACCTGAACTCGATGGGTCACATCACTGTCTAATTCCCCATCGCTCTGTACAAATGTAATTATCTAATTATATATGTAAGTAATTACACTATCGATGTTGTAATTACACCACACTATAATTACACTATGTTTGATATATAATTACACTACTTGATTCTCACAGTTAGCACGTTAATTTAATATGTATTTGATCCAAACTCGAATTATTACTAACCTTAGCAAGCTTGTCGTATGAATCAGCCGTTTTAGAAACCAAGCGCGCCAAAACATCACTTGGAATATTATCAACAAGCCATTTCGGCCATCCGTTAACCAACTCATCTGAACCAATCTTTTTACCAACTTTCAGAGTCACCACACCATAGCCATCACTACCAGCCTTCTTTTCATTAGCGTCATCAACACCACTCACCTGATCACCTTTCTTCACACTGTTTTCCTTCACAGGCACTTCATTGTAAACTTTCTGTTCAACATTAGGTTTTCCACTATTTGTAACATACCCATTATCAACCTTTAACTTATGCAGACTAGTGCTACGAGACTGCTGACGGCTATAAGCCGGAGACGGCTTTCCCTGAACACAACCCATACGTGGGGTTTTGGGTTTTTGTTGATCTGGTTTGTACGTATAATTGGAAGATGGGTTGGTGATGGATAGGCCGGCTGAATTAAGAGGAAAAAGACGAGAAATGGAATCGGGATAGGAATTAAGGCTGTGATTACGAGGGGAAGGAAGGTATGAATGATAGGGAACAAATTAATTATATTTGGATTTGGCGGGCATGGAAAGTTGTCATCTTCCCAAAAACCATTTCGGGAATTGAGATACTCACCAGTCACCACCTCAATTCTTTATATACAAAAATGCATACAATTGCAAAGGACAAGCATGCTTTTATATTCTAACTTTTTATTATTATTATTATTATTATTATTATTATTATTATTATTATTATATTTTGAATAAAATATTCATCTACAGAACTTTTTTATTTTTATATATTTTGGTTGTTTATTTAAACTAGCATATGCCCCGGCGTGTAGCGCCACAGGTGTGTTTAACGTAAGTTTTTAAATCGTGGGTTTTAGATGTTGATAAAAATATGCAAATTATAGCGGTGCATTCTACAAATGCAACAAAACAAAATGAAAGGAAGACATGAAAGAACTTTAAAAAAACCTAAAAAAGAAAAAGTAAATTTATTAAAGTTTATGGATTAAATAGTAACTTTACTAAAGTTAATGAATAACAATATAAATTAGATTAAACTAGTGTTCATCAACTCGGCGCAATGCGCCGGGCATGTTGAATTTGTTCTTGTACCGTCGTATTGTAACGGTGCACTAATATGTTTTCTATTGATACTGTAATTAAACCAAAAAACTAAATTTGTAGAAATAAAAACATTAACACGTAAAAAATTAGAATACTTAAAACAACATTTATTCGGTTATGTTTGTTACGGCACGGAATAAACAACACTGGTGAAACACAAGCGTTATAACACATAAAATAAATTTCTTCAAATTAACATTTAAAAACTGAGTGTTAGTAAAACCCGAACATTGATAAAACTGAGCGTTCTCGGTCCCGAGCGTTGCGGCGGTGAGTCAACGCAAATTTGGTTGGTTTCGGTTACATTTTTTATGTTACCGGAAATAAAAAAAGGTCGGTAAAACATGAACGTTGTCGGTACCGGGAGGTGCGTCAGGTGTTGTCGGTCCCAGACGTCGTGGTGGTTAGTCGACGCAAATTTGGTCGATCTCGGTTACGTTCGTTACGGTACCAGAACTAAAACAAAATGCCTGATAAAATCTAAGCTTTGGCTGTCCCGCGAGTTGCAGTGGTGAGTCGACGCAAATTCGGTCGGTCTCAGTTACGTTACTTACGGTACCAGAATTAAAACAAAAGGGAACTCGGGCATTGCGGCGATGAGTTGACAAAACCTTAGCGTTGTTGGCCTCGAGCTTTGTGACGGTAAGTTGACACAAATTTAATTTGTTTCAATTACGTTCGTTACGATACCGGGAAAAAGGAATAAAAAAAACAACTTCGTCCAAACTCGAACCGCCACCTAGCCCAATAAAATACCTAACGGCACCAAACTTTCATTTTATATATATTAGATAATTTCAAATTTCCTCCGATAAAATAATTGTAGTTTTATCAATATTTACAGGT
Organism: Bidens hawaiensis; assembly: GCF_021521415.1. Classification (NCBI taxonomy): domain Eukaryota; kingdom Viridiplantae; phylum Streptophyta; class Magnoliopsida; order Asterales; family Asteraceae; genus Bidens; species Bidens hawaiensis. The sequence continues at coordinate 23,957 of NW_027491920.1, forward strand.
TTCTTAATTTTCTTTCTTCCTCATGAAGGAAGAAAACAAAGTAAGAAAAATACAAACACATAGGGGTAGGGCTAACAGTTTAAACACGATACACGAATACACGAAATAAACCTACACGACTTTAACATGTATCATGTATGGACTTAACAGGTTTCGTGTACTAAACAGGTAGACACGAATCCAGTGTTCTAAAAACTGGTTCAAACCGGCCGGTTGAACCGGTCAAACCGGATTTCGCACGGTAGACCGGTATTTTGAGTCCGGTATTTATGACCGGTTTGTTATAACATCGTACCGAACGTTTTTGTTTAAATTACCGGTTTTTGCTAGCAAACCGGTTGTAAGGCCGAGAAATTTTTGATATTTGCGGCCCATATTTTTTCAAAATTACGTTTAACCCAACAATTAACATTCAAACGTGTAAACTTTAGAACTATTTTTTTAAAATTGAGTGTTTTTGCATTATTTTTTTTGAATGGATTAACTTTTAGATTATTTTTTATTATAGAAATCATTTAGTTTTGGATTATTTTTTGGATTAAAGTTACATTTATAGGAAATAATAATGAAAACTATTCAACCGGTTGAGCATCCCGGTATAACCCGGTTGTACCATTTTTTAGCCCAATTCGGTACAAGTAAAATACCGGCTTTTAAAACATTGCACGAATCTACTTTTTAATTTTCGTTTCTAAATGAGGTAAAATGCATGTTTACCTGTTGAGTACACGATTAGATTTTTTGTAAATAAAATATATAATAATATAATATGTTATATACCTTAAATATTTAACCATGTATTTTTTTTCCAAACAATTGAACCCGATGCACACCATTCCAATCTAACATTAAATAGACGGGGCACAAACCGTTCTCCGATTCTCCTTCTTCGGATCTCCAGTAGTCTAGTGGTTTCCCTCCACATCTCCGGTAGTCACAACCCTTTGATTCTACGGTCTACCTCTCTACATTTCTGATTCTCCGGAAGTACGGCTTTCTCGCAGTTGCAGCGACGCCACCGGACATCGAAAGGCCAGACCCTTCTCAGATTATCCGGCAGGTTCCTGTCTTATCGTGTATACCTGATATTAACAGGTCTGGGTTCAGGTTTGGGATACATGTACACGATAAGTTTTTGTGTCGTGTACAGGTATACGTGTTTCGTATACGTGTGTTATCGTGTTCATGTATTATCGTGTACGGGTGTAAAAAATATGCCAGCCCTACATAGGGGTATTCAAAATAACCGAACCTAAATAAGCTAAATAGGGTCGAGTTAAAATGGTCAAAAAGTATTAATCGGCCCGCATAACACAAAGTGTTAATAGGGTCGGGTTCGTTTTTGGAAAAAAGTTTGGGTTAACCCGAATAAGCCAATTAGTGGTGATACTTAACTTGATATGCAATATTGATGCAAAGACAAAATAAACACTAAAAAGTCAATACTAGAAGTTCTATAGAGGAATTAATTATTCTACTTGTTCGTGAACCGTTCGGCGGGAAGTTCATTTATGTTGTGTTTATGTATATAAACAAATGAACATGTGCACGTGTTTCATTCGTTCATTTATGTTCGTGAGCATTCGTTTATGTTCTTTTATGATCGTTCATTTATATTCGTTTACATATTAACAGAAAATTAGTAAATATTATTTGTATCCTACAAATTATATCACCCTAATATGTTTTATATATATGTTACCTTGTATTCATTTAAGTATGTTCATTTGTGTTCGTTTATGTATTCTTGTGTTTGTTTACGCATGTACATATATTTTCATTTACGTTCATTTATCTTTGTTTAATTATGTTTGTTTATTTCCGTGAACTGTTCGTTTAGATTTTAAATGAACGAACATAAATGAACACGGACATATTCAAATTTTAAATGAACAGATATGAACACAAATATTATTCGATTAAGTGTTCGTGTTCGTTTAAAGTTAAATGAACGAACACGAACATGCTCTTATTCGTGATCGTTTGGTTAGTTTAGAGACCTATATGCAATAATAAGATAATTACTTGAGAAAGAAATTGAAAATTCAGTTGAATGATAAATATTGCAGTCCACCAGTTACCAACACAAAAATAAAATTAAAAATAATGAGCAACTCGACTTACTCGGCCCAACTAACTCGAACCTGATTAACCCAAACCCCAAATCTCAATAGGGTCGGGTTGCAAGTTAGATTATTTTTTTCAAAACCCGACTAACCCGACCCAACTAACCCGAAACCCGATCAGGTTAACCCGATTAACACCCCCTACAAACACATATGAAATCATAGAACTCAAATAGACAGAAAAATATAAAGATAATCACATAAAGCCACCTAAAATGTAGATAAATCTAAGCCATGTGATACATGCTAAGACAAAAAGGTATCATTCAGTTTACCAAGTTTTAAATTTATAAAAATGATTTTTACTTAAACTATAAACACACACAATTGAGCTAAGAACCCGTCACGTGTAATATAGCTTTGGATAAGAACCAAGTATAGTAAACAAACACAACTTTACTACTCATTTTTTAGTTACCAAATAGTGTACTTCGTTAATTTTAGAAAGTTTGGTGAGTTTTTGCAAAACAAAATAAAATAGCAATATAAAATGGAGATAATAAAATGGCGTTGCTTTAGGTTGAAATCCACTTGGAATAAATTAATCGGCTAATTATTAGTTAAGTGTTTTGGCTGTTATGTATGCGTTCCGCATGACACTTCTAGGGATTATGTTTTTGTGGTTATTATGAAGACGGCAAGACGCCCCGTTACTCCCGAGGAACAATCTTCTCCAACCCATGAAAAGTTTTTCAGGCCTTTCTTGGGTTAGACATTTTTGGCTAGTTAACTAGTTTTACTTCCTTAGTGAACTTATTAAAAGTACATGACAATTAACAAGCCACAACTGATATAACAATTCCATTAGCCAACTCCATCGTATGCTCTATATTTGAACTTTGTCGAAAATTTATGTCTTTTTATACTTTAAATTTTCTTTTTTTCTAATCTAATTTTAGTTTAATTATAGTATTATCATCTCCCATGAAGGTGTCTCCCCACGTGTGATGACCATCTCAAACTCAAAACAATGGTCCTCCCTCTCCCTCTCCCTCTCCTACTAGTTTGCATCCGGAATTCACTCCCTTCTCTTCATCTTCTTTATTACATCCCTCTTCTGTTTCCTCTTTCCCTCTTTCCTTCTCCGTCTCACTCGATTCATGCACATGTTTCATTCTGTTTCTTGATCCAACAAACAAGCATTCGCATATCAACCACTTTTCATTTGGCCTCAGGTTCACGGAATGGAAGACTACAGCTTCACTTTGATCAAAATCATGTATTATTCCGCCGCTGTTGGCTGCTTCTGGATCGAGGATTGATTGATTAAATTACACGTACAATGGGTGGTGGTTGTCCATGAACTGTGGAGATTAAGTTTTATGTTTATTAAAGTTTGCATGCTAACCATGTGTTTGATGGATTGATTGAGATAAAAAGTGAAATGGGTCCTGGTACTGATGTATTGCCTCAATGTGCTTCATTGGATAATAGTAGTAGTAATAATAATACTAATAAGAATGGGTATTCAAAGGAATCTGTGCCTCCTATGGAAGATGATGATGAGCCTGAGGATTCAGATAATGTTAATCAACCGAAGGCTGCTAAGCCTCCTAGAAACTATCAGCCTATGCGACATTGTACTAGCCAGGCCATGTTGGCAGCCGGCACCTCAGATTCGGTCAGTAAATTTGATTCGTTTTGCATGATCCTGCATTGACTTAATTACAATGGCTTCATAGAATGGGTTGTTAATATCCCACATTTCTGCTATTAATATAATCAACTTTTCATGATTTTGTTTTGGCACTTAAGTGATAGATGAGTGTTACACTTACACTTTGTTTTGGTTGTGACTGCAGTGTGTTGATGGTATACTTATAATTTGTTTTGATGATTTTCGGTCCTTTTTTTTTTGGCCTAAAATTTGCTAACAAACTTACCCATATTTCTATTTTTATGAATGAACTTAAGATCTTTGTCATCTGGTCCATTTTCCCATGTTTTTTTGAATGATTTCAAGTGATAGTTAGATGCCACACTTATGAGACCAGAAGGTTGTGGGTTCTAGTCTCACTTGAGTATGGAATATAATTCGAGTAAAAAAAAGATATTTGCCGTTCAGAAAAAAAGTTAACTGGTCTAGATTCGAAGCACTACAAATGCTGGTGTGTCAATTCAAAGATAAGATTATATGAAGTTAAAACTTATAATAACTGATAATGTGATTATAATATGGTAATTCTGTCATCTGGAATGTTTTAATTGTTCTTTTTTGCTATTTGTAAAGAAAACATCAAATGAAGGAACTGGAACGAAATCACCACAGAACGAGAGATGTTCATATTCACCCATCTTTCGCTCTGGAAGTTGTTCAGAAATGGGTCCAAAACCGTATATGGAGGACGAATATATTTGCGTAGACGATCTTCGAGAGCATTTAGATGCCCAACGGGACTACCCTTTTCTTGGGGCTTTTTATGGGGTAATTACTTAAACTAATTTAACATGATTAATTAATTCTCTAAAGCAGTCTTGATAATGCATGTGTCTCATTCATCTATTATTGCAGGTGTTTGATGGGCATGGCGGCGTTGATGCTGCATCGTTTACTAAAAAAAACATTCTTGAGTTCATTCTGGAAGACTCTAGTTTTCCAAAGGGGGTGAAGAAAGCTGTAAAGAATGCTTTTGCTAAAGTTGATCATGCACTAGCCGACACTAGATCTCTCGATAGTTCCTCTGGAACAACAGCATTGACCGCCCTCATATTAGGAAGGTTAGCTACATCATACTCTCTAACATGCCAAACATAAGAAAGAATTAATTACACGGATGGTTCATGAGGTTTACCAAACTTGAGACCAAACTTGCAATATGAATAAACATCAGGTACCATCCGTGTAATTAACTCCAAAAGATATCTATATATGACATACACGGGTCATCATATCTCATTAACTTGTATCATAGTATGTATGAATTTATGTAGGGGTGTTAACGATATGGGAGCTCGGCTCTTGAGTAGTTTTTTAAGCTTGAGCTCGGCTTGAACTCAGCTCGTCTAAAATAAATATTTTGAAAGGGTTGTGTGGCATATGAAAGGGTACAATAGTCACTTAACCAATTTTAATGCCCAACACTAACCATATTAACTTTTTTGTACCATGGATGAAAGCAAAAACTAGATAGTTAGGAACTCAAGAGCAGCTCGACTCGTTTACAGGAACATGTTAATTGCAAATGCTGGGGACTCAAGAGCCGTACTAGGAAAGCGAGGAAGAGCAATCGAGCTTTCAACCGACCACAAACCAAGCAGCACATCTGAAAAAATCAGAATCGAGAAACTTGGAGGTGTTGTTTATGATGGGTACCTCAACGGTCAACTGTCAGTAGCGCGTGCACTTGGTGACTGGCACATGAAGGACCCCAAAGGTTCAGATGGTCCTTTGAGTGCCGAACCAGAGCTCGAAGAGATTACGCTATGTGAAGAAGACGAGTTTCTAATAATCGGTTGTGATGGTTTATGGGACGTGATGAGTAGCCAATACGCGGTGACAATAGTAAGAAAGGAACTTATGTTACACAATGATCCAGAAAAGTGTTCTAGACATCTTGTTATGGAGGCTTCAAAGAGGAATAGTTGTGATAATCTTACTGTTGTGGTTATATGTTTCTCATCAGACCCTCCACCGAAGATTGAAATACCTAAAATGAATAGGCGCAGGAGCATATCGGCTGAAGGACTCGACGTTCTAAAGGGTGTGTTGGGTGATGCTTGAAAATCGGTTCGTGTTTGGCTATTATCACAAAATGGCCATGTTTTTTTGATTTCCAAATTTTGTTTTCTATATCAAGTTGTACAAAACACTAGTTTCATTTTCTTATATATTTTTGATTTATTTTCTTCTTTGTTTTTTTTTTCTGTTATGATGTTGTTTTACCAATTTTAGCATCACTTGTCAACTTTTCTACTTGCAAATAAAAACTGTTATGTAAGGAAAGATTTCAAATTCAGAGAAATTTTGCAAAGAGATAATTTAATTTCTAAGGGAGTTGTTGCACTCTTGTAATCTCAAACCTTGTTGTTTATAAAACAATTGTTTTCTTAATCAAGTAGAAAGTCAGAAAACAAAGGTGAGGAATCAATTGAAAAGAGAGAAAACAAATCAAGGAGGAGTTCACATACACAATTTGGTGAGACATCATTGTTTTGGTCAGATTAGTAATGGAGATCCAATTTGAGGAGTACAAACAAGAATTGATCAACTTACAAGCAACTTATACATGTTTCATGTTTGTGAATTTTGTGTCCTTTCTTATGTACGTTTCATGCAAGAGGTGCTTTCAAAAGTTGAGAGAAGTTTCGTAAAAAGTGACGAGGATGAGGAAGAGACGAGGAAAAGTGATATTACGGAAATTACTATGACCCCATATATTATTTATGCGACAACAACATGTCGTAATTGTCTTCGTTACCTTTAATGATAATTAATTTCATTCCTGTTACATCCTTTTATTTTTATTCGGCCTCTTTCTTATTAATCTTTCTAAGGCTTGGGCTTTTTCCTTACCAATATATTTTGGGGGTGTTTGGGATTCCAAGCTTATAAAAACTCCTTATAACTTTTTAATAAGTTAATAAGTTATAAAAATGTAATTTATTAACTTTTTTCTCTCACGTCAAAAGCAATCTCAAACCTTATTGCTTTCCAAAGCGTTGATAAATTTTAAGTTGATGATAATAAGCAATCTCAAACACCTCCTAGCCAACTCTTTCCTCTCCATTTTCCATCCAGCCTTTTCTCTTTCCTCTCCAAAGACTTGGGGCGCACTGTTCCAAACCATGAATGCCCAACATATATCATTGACCCGATATGTCCTTACCTGAAATTTTGATGTAGGGTTTGTCAAAATTCAAGTACCGAAAAACACTAATCAAATGGGAAACAAAAGTTATGACTCCGTCATTGGCAAAAGGTAAATCGGCTAGCAAACAAGTAAAATGTATTAACTAAGATGATGAGAATTTTGTACCGGTTGTAAGATTGGGAACAACCGGAATCCTTTTAGTATATCAAGACTTTAATGTGTTTTAAGTAGAATGCCAACAGAGATTTCTCGTTGGTGTGCTTAAAAGTCCACTAAAGCAACCACTAGGCATTGAAGATTCAAAATGTCTAGATCATGTCTATTTAATGGACATGCGTATGTATGGTTTGAAACAAACACAAAGAACATGGTATGTGGTACCACTTATTTACTTTAAACAAGCATAAATGACATGTTTATCCATGTGAACTAGCATTGAATTCAGTTAGTTATATATTTGCATACGGTTGAAAATGTAACATCCGACCTTCATACAAACCACAAACCTATATCGTCCGTTTTACTTATGAAATGCTCAAGTTTTGTTTTTTTATTACCATTTTGCTCAAAAACTTACGTCCTGCTTGTGGTGCACACATATAATGTATATATGTGTGAACCCTCGGGTGAGCAAAAGTGAAATTGCACTAATTTTGACGTTATTTTACTAATCTAGTGAAAATAACGTTAAAAGTGGCAGAAGGTTAATCAGGCATCATGTGGTGGCGTTGATAGCCAAAACACAATGGTACATGCATCAATCAGTCGTTGTCCCAATGGTTGAGTGTTATATGTCTTATGTCCAAGGCTTGATGCAAAACTACTATAGAGCCGGGGGTCTCACCGGAAGCAGCCTCTCTATCTCTATGGAGTAGAGGTAAGGCTGTCTACATCTTACCCTCCTCAGACCCTACCATAACTTTGCTATTTGTGGGATATACTGAGTACGATGATGATGATGATGATGATTTGCTCGAAAACTTACAAGGATATCGCCTATCACGGATTGCTCTCACACAAGCAAGCTTAATTGTAGAGTTCTCGTATCATCCATAGCTAATGCACCCAAAACGTGTTGGTGGTATATGAGGTAAGCCAATACTTATATTATAAAGTTCGTAAATCTTCTTGTCACGTCCGATGTGGGATTTTTCAAAAATAGTACAATATTTTCCCTCCTCTTTTTATCAGAGACGCGTCTTCCTTGGTAAGGTTTACCCTATTATCTCAATAAGAATTGTGAGATTTGCTTAAATCAATTTTATCTTTGAACTGTAAGATTTGCTTAAATCAATTTTGTCCTTGAACGTCACACGATTGAATATGATACCATTTTCAACACCCTCCATAAATCAATTTTGTCCATTTATTCACAATAAACTCATATATTATTTTGGTTGTCCTAGTGAACTTCCAACTAGGTAACTCAGTATGAATTGCTTTCATTTAAATACGCTTAACGATGTAGTTTATCACATCATCCACAATTAATACGTCTAGAACATGTTATTGGTATTTGAGATCAAAACATTTATTACGAGTCGATCTCTCTCATGTCTACCAACATTATGGGATTTGAAGTCTATGGAAGCTGATGCGAGTGTTGGGGGGGGGGGGGATTTGTTGAAGCACGCGCGGGTAATTTCCATTGTTTTAAAAACCGGTACGTACCGGCGAATTAAACCGCTTATACCCGATTTGGTGCGATATACTGAGTACGATGATGATGATGATGATGATGATGATACCTGATTTCGGTAAGGCAGCCGGTATTTAAAGCCCGGTATTTTTAGGGGGTATGCTTGAACATCATACCGCCGGTTTTTTAATATTACCGTTTTAAACCTATCCTGACGCCAAGAGATTTTAGGTGTTTTTTTGCGGTTCATACTTTTTAAAATTGACTTTTAACGTAGTGGATAAAATTAAATCGAGTAAACACAGTAAATAACGATTCATTAACCAACTAAGTTTGTATCCTGCAAATCCAACGTTGGTTTCTTTACAACTTTAGTGATTGATTAATTTATATACAAAGTACAAACATCTTATTTGACTCAATCATTGTTCATGTGTGATGTTTATTAATGTATCTTATGGTTAATTTTTGAGTTGGTTGTCTTATTTATATGTAATTATAGGGTAAACTATTCAATACAATTGAACCTTTCAATACATCTTTGTCAACCGGTTACGGGTTGTACCATTTTTGAATCAAATTTGATACGAGTAAAAATACCGATTTTAAAATATTGGTAATTTTAATTTTAGGGTGTCTCTAAACGTACCCCCCCCCCCTCATTTTTACTAAACATACCCCATCCCTCAAGTTTTGCATTAATACAATTTAAACCTTTTTGTTTTTCTTTTACAATTTTATTATCTTTTATTATCATTATTATTTTAAAAAGTTTTTTTTATTCTTTAAAGAGTTTTTCTTTTTCTTTTTTTTTTCATATTATAAAACTTTTTTTTTGTTTTTTTAATGACAAAAAAAATTGCTTATGTAAAAAACATTTTATTAACTTAAAAAGAAAAAAAAAGTTTTATAAGTGTTTAATACTTTAGAGTATGTTTTTTTAATAGTTTATAGAGATAACTTACACTTTTTTAGGAAAAAATCACATTGCTTTTAATCAATAAAAGAGATTAAACAACATCGACTTGATTAACAAGTAGGTTCTTTTCTAATGTGACAACAATTTATGCCCAAACTTAACAAAATATATTCAAAGAATATTTTTTTTGTCATGTGGGAGACATATAATAAGGTAAAAATAAAAAAATCGTTTAATCATTTTTATAAAGAGATTATATCATTATTTCTTTAAATATATTTTATAATGATAATAAATATTATTATTATGGTACAGAATAATAAACACAAAAGGAGAGAGAAAAAAAAAGCTTTACAAAAAATAATTATCAATATTACTATTATGATAAGCTTTATAATAAATACTGGAGGGTAGTAATGTGTCAAATAAAATTGTTAAAGGAATTGAAAGTCTAGCGGATGGGGTATGACAAATACACGAGGAGGTACTTTTAGCCTAACCCTAATTTTATTTTCATTAAAGGCAAGATGTTATAGTAAAATAAGAAAGTAAACCTTTAATTTGAATTTTAAATTACTTTTAGTTACACACGTTTAGGTATTAATCATACTATTAAATTGTGTATATTAAATAATGTGTTTGTTGTTAGATTAGTTGGTTGGTTTATAGTTGTTTTTGTTCATGTTTTTGGTTTACAAATGGCTTTTGTTTTCTTATTTTTATTTATTTATTATTGTGTTTATTCGGTTTATTTTTGTTTGGATGAACTATAAAATCTTAACTTTCAATATTAGACGGATTTCTTTTAAGTAGGGATGCCGGATTTGCATTGACTATTATAGATCAAAATATCATATTTATAATCTATATACATGAGGTTGACCGAATGGCGTTGCCAAATTCAAGTTTTAATAGTCGTACAATATCGTTAAGTAAACAACAATGAATTGTTTTTACTCGACCCATTTTGACCCAACAAATTTAAACATTAACCGTTATTTACCATTCACAAATATTCTTGGATTCGCCACTAATATTGATTTACAACGCTAACGTCCCCGCACACCAACAAATGATTGTTTAACCACAAGCATCAAATCATGTTTCCAACATCCATAAATGCCTAATCTAACAAATAGTGAAATAGGAGACATGTATATTTGAAGCTTGCATAGATCATGTTCATATGCTATAAGTATAAACCAACATAAGTCCATATTCTTCTATGGTTTGACTTTTACATACTTAATGATCGTAAGCTCATAACTACATAAATGAGCATGTAATGAAAGCAGTCATCCTTAAAACAACCTTAAACCAAACATCAAACATCAATAAGTCATATAAACCAAGAATAAACCACAAGATACACAACATACTTATGTACGTACACAAGATCGAGATCAAGAACATCACGAACCATAGGTGTCGGTGAACTTATTCTTGATCCACTTGAAGCTGTTCCTTAAAGAAGACTTGAGTTTGCCTTCTGTTGTATACATGTTATATGAAGCCACTCGTTTCCTTCTCTTTATTTCAGGATTTTCCCGGTCCCCCGGCCCATTGAAGCTAAATGATTTATCGCGATCCTCAAACGCAAACCGGGCCTCGACATATGGTGTCGAGTAGTTTGGAAACGATTTACTTTTCTCCATGATCAAATAAAGGCTTCAAGAGGTAGATACCTTAAAGCTACATGTGTGTTGTTGGATTGTTGGTGTGTGACTTTATATAGCCCCACTAAGTTGTGGTATTGCTTTAACATACAAACTACAATAAAGGACTTTCATTTTTTATTTTCATGTGCACGAATTTAATTGGGTGCAAAAATAATTAAAGTTATCATAGAAAAATAAAATTAAAATAATTTGATTACATCATTTGTTATAAATAAACAATTGGATTTGGAGGTGGCTAAATACATATTTATATAAATAAATTAAAGATGATTAATTTAAAACTCACCTAAACATTTCTAGTGACAAAACTGTTAACAAGAAGATGAACTAACCGATTATTATTATTATTATTATTATTATTATTATTATTATTATTATTATTATTATTATTATAATAATATATAATAATAATAACAAAATAAATTTGTATATATACTGTATGAGAACCCAACAACCAAAGGTCGGGTTTGAATCCAACCCTTTTTTTTTCTTTTTTTTTTTCGCTATAGTTTGTATCCAAACAATCATGTCATCAAAGGTCCAAAACAATCCTTTCACACTAGATGTACACACACGCGTGACGGGCCGAATATATATTGATTTTGAAATCTTTCTCAAAATATATGAATACTGATAAACACAAAACATGGGTGTGCGGGATCGATGGTTTTGACACAAATAAAAATATGAGTCCGCCAATTCAAAACTCGTCAACTAAACACGATATTCACACCATGAATTTCTCATCCTAATTGTTATAATTAAATCAGTATAGTTTAGTAACTCGGTTCTTATTTTTATCTTTTATGTCGTCACTATTCACTATAGATTGTACCATCATATCTTACAATCTAAGCAACTCTCAAATTATATAAAGGAACAAGACGCATAATCATAGATTCAGAAAGTTATTTAAATGAGGGTTGGCCAACAAATGTTCATAACTAACAAATGATAAAAGTTTTAATATCAAACAAATGATAAAACTATTTCATCTCATCATATATGATTTTGGTTGAGAGAATATAAATGCTTTTAAACAAGAGTATTAATGATGAATGTTTGAAAAATTAAAAGCATTAACTATATAGAAAACAAAGGAAGGGGCCACGGTATGGCATGGGGCATGAAGTGACTTTGATTTTGAGAAGGATGGATCCAGAGATAATGGTTGTATGCTATTATGATTTGGATTCCATTATTGATTTTAAAAAACATTGTTTGACTTTTTTATAAGTATAGATTATTTGAAAAGTATCGGATATAACATTAAAAAAACCGAGCCAAAGTTAACAAAAAGGCCAAATCAAGAAATTACTTAAATTTGGCCCATCAAATCCTGATTGTTTTTACCTTACCATTATAGTCGTCATAATTGTCTCTTTGTTGGAGAAGATAGTTTCGTTTCTTGCTATCCAAGTACACAAATGTATTAAGGATGACCATATGTATTGGCTTATCCCTTCACAACTAAAACTGTGGCTATGAATATGTCTTTGATCGAAAAAGCAAAAATCAGTGAAACTCCGCACCGTTACTTATTCCTTCACAATTAAATCATATATTTAGGTTGATATTTATTAAAATTTAAAAAGCAGGGTTTTCAGAACTCGGTTGTTTAATAAGTTTCTAAACAGGGTACATTATTGGCCTGGGGGTGTGTATTTATTGAACTTGTCTAATTGATTCTATTTGAAACGGTCATACTGGTTGAATTCACAAAGCTGACCATGTTGTTGGATTAAATAAATTCTTTTCATCCGAAAACAAAATCTCGTTTATTGATTTATTTTTTTATTTCATAATTCATTTTTTGTTTGTAAGATTTCATATTAACTTTCAAATTTCACGTCAAAACAAAAGGCAGTACTTTAGTATTTTATTTTTTGAAATTTTTAATAACAACATCTGATCATTAAAATCGATCCGTGAAACAGGATTATCTATTAAATTATTGATTAAAAGTGAGTGGTAGCATGCCAAATTTGTCGATGGTGGAGGAAGATTCCACATAATTCGTGTCTCCTATATATATTCTTAACTTTTAAGATTGTCTATTTTTCTAAATTTACCATTTCCTTATTTTTCTTGGCGTTCAGAAAGGAGAATTACTTATTTTCTTTTACTTTTTGTTTCCTATATTTTTTCAGTTTAACGCTCAACAAACCAAAAAGGGCAATTATGTAAATTTAACGGCGGATAACAAAACAGGCATATGAGTCATAAATATATCAGGGTAACATTTGCACATGTGCTTGTCACCTTAGGTTGCATGGTTTAAAGCTCTGGTCTAAATAATTCACATGTGAGCTTAAAAAGCTACTTACAAGTCAACCTCACACCGTAAGAATATAGAGCTCGAAATAAATTAAATTTGAGATTTTCAAATTTACCAGGACATGTTTGAGCTTGGCTCGACTCGTTTACACTCGGCACCAAAGCTCAAACACTTTAAGAATTGCACTTGTTCTCAATGGCAACCTCTAAAAATTGTACCTTGCTCTCAGTGGCAACAAACTAACAATTGATTAGGGGACCAGTAGTGGTTGAACACACGGAGCAGTTTGTGATTATTTAAAATGGTTAGTTGAGAAATAAATGATTGGTTTAGTGAGCCCACCATCAGCAACAACTCACTCATGCTAATCGTGATTAGATTTTGGAGTTTAATACATAAGAGTCATAGTAATCGGGGTAATTTGACATATTACAAATCTCAAACTCATCCATATCCTATTGAAACGTGTATTGCTTGTCCCAAATGTTTTGGATTTCGGGTTTATCCCATCGAGTATAGGTTTCATTGTCACCCGTATATTTAAGTCATATTATATATATAGATAAAAGTTGGATGTCGGTGCCACAAAGGTTTTTTTGGAATTAGCTATTTTCGCTTTTATGTAAGTATTTTGATGAGTAAACCAATTCTGTCTTGTGGTCTGATGGTTACTTTAGAAGTTGGTAAGGCTTTGTTATTGTGTTTATATGACAGCAATGCATGCTCGAACCCAACTTCTAACAAGATGTTAGATTTTTGCTATTTTTTCTTTCTTTGGTATGTTGGAGATCAGAATTCAATTTTTAAAATCTCGCTTTTTGTTTCTTTTATGTTTCATATTATTTATTACTATTATTATTTTCTTTTAATATGTCCATTTTATGAAACTATTATATGAGTTTATTTTCGATACTGTAGCGAACCTATCCAATACCGATCGAATTCGCGTCAACTTATCGCCACAATGCCCGGTTTTTCTGGTCGAATAAACGTTGTGTTAAATGTTATTTTTGGTATCATAAGCTATACGGGTGCCGTTACTGTAATGAGTATTTACTAATTTATTTTTAGTAAATAAACGGGTTTCATTTTTAGGGTTTATTGTCGATACCATAGTGAACGTAACCAATTCCGATCAAATTCGTGTCGTTTTGATCATAAGTTGTACGTATGTCAATATTGTATTGGAAGTTTACAGATTTATCCTTTTGATTTTAGTGTCGATGTTGTAATGAACTTAAAGATTTAACGAATACCAAACGAATTCGCGTTGCTGCACCGCCGCAACGCGGCCGGTTTATACCTAGTTACACATTAAAAACTAGCTATGTAGAATTATAACATCAACAAATAGTTTTTTCATTATTATTATTATTATTATTATTATTATTATTTGTTTTATTTTTTCTAGGAGAGGGGGGGGGGGGGGGGTTGCTAGCACGGCACTCACAATGTCATTAAACAAAAATACATTTTGTAAAATTCTTTTACTTAATTGTATTTTCAGCATAATACACAAAGTAGTTCTATCTAATTAGTTTTGTTGTTTGAATATTTATAATTACTTTTAAATACATGGTTGTGATTTGCTTATTTTTATCTACATTTATATACAAACTTCGTTCACATACAAGATGCCCTTCTTTTCGACGTAAGGCGACATGCATATTTTTACTTACATATTGGTATAGATTTCGTTCAAAATTGAGTCGAACTTTGTTTCGACGTACATATTGTTAAAAAGTGAGCCATTGATATATATATATATACACACACACTAGCCAGTTGCCCGTACGATGCAGCGGTGTACGTGCAAACGCAACCGGTGTTAGTACGTTGTAACCTCTCAACGGTATGTGTGTAACCCGAAGGTGGTATGCATTTAACGTGGCATCGGACGTGTAAACGGTGCCAGTAAGCGCGCCACACAATGCCTATACGCGAGCAACCCCGTATGTATAAACAATGTCATCCACGTAACTGATGCTTGAACACGCGTAACTTGTGGCAAGCAAGAAGCAAAGATGACATATACAATAATTTCAAATAAACAACTTTTTAACCCAATCCGTTTTGACGAACCTATTCCGACCCGAAAACGTTTTAACCCGAAGCCCGTTTTGATATGAACCCTTTCGATCTAAACCCATCCCGACATGAACTAAAATAACCTTTTTTGTATTAACTTGTTCAAACCCTAACATGTTCCGACAACATTAGTCAAACTTGCCCGACCCGTTGTTTGTAATAACCGGTAATCACGAGACATGTTAGTTTTTTAAAGTTAATAAACTATAACAATATCATACTCAAATTAAAGAGCGTAAAATGCTCGTTTTTATGGTGTAACCTTTTAGAAAAAATATTAACGTGTGAAAAAGTTATCACCGTTAAAAAGTCGTGGGGGTAGTTGGTTAATAATGAGGGGGAAATGTGAAACTATTTAATAAATTAACAAAACTTAATTGAAGTTGAAGAACCATTATTGTAGATTATTTTTGAATGACAAAAACTATATTACCCCTATATTCTTAAAATTTTATGCATTGGTACTTATAGATTATGCAATAAAAGTGATGCCTCTTAAAATTTAAGAGCTCATTCACTCCTATATTATATATAGTATAGATATATATATATATATATATATATATTCTTTTCTTTTTTAAATATGCTTTCGTGTCTCTTAACGCTTATTTTTATGATGACAAAACTTTTAATTGATTTCTGAATGCATTATAGTGTCCAAGTGTAGAGCGGACCAAATGTTAGTGGTTAAGTTCACACCGATTTGCAAATTTTCAAATCCTAAATTTAACTCCTTTGTTCATCTTTCCATAGTTTTAAACTATCGCGTCTAAGAGTTGAATGATTTACGTGATTGTAAAACAGTTGGAGAACAATTTCAATAGTCTTTGTCAAACCAAGGTTGTCGAAGTGGTCGAACGACAAACCCCCTTAAATCTTGAACTTTGACAATCGATCTCGGGCCATATTAAACGTCAACGTTTCAAATATTTCCATTATGCGCCATTGATGATTGACCTTGAGAGGGAGTGTCTTTTCATCTGTCTTTCAATGTTTTTCTATATGATTTTTCATGGCTGAGTTTGACTAGGGTTTGAAAACGTACCACACTTTTTGCTCCGAGCACGCCTTCTACTTGACATCTCGCATAAATTGAAATGTTAAATAAGATTGGTGTTTTGATCCGTGGGTAAAATATTGACAACTTGGGGCTCGACTGTTGGTGAAGTACCAACATTGACAGATGATTGGGATTGCTTGGTTGCCATTTGGGAGTTGTGAGAACATATGAAAACAAGTGTGGTTCCAAACTGGTTCCTTGTATCGGTTCATGAACTGATGGTTTCGAACCGGTTCCCCTTTGAAAATTTCAAACCAGTCCCGAACCTATAGTTTCGACCAATTTGGTTTTGGTTCAAATTGTCGGTTGGTTAACCTGTTTCGTTTCACCTCTAATCCTTGATATAGTTATCTTTAGTAGAGGTGCATAAATCGGTTTAAAACTCAAAACCGATTCGGGTTGGTCAACAAAAGTCAAAATCGGTTTATGATCAGTTTCGGTTCGGGTTGAGACCGGTTTCTTGACCTGGTTATGATCGGTTTCGGTCAATGTTTTAAAAACCGGTTCAAACCGGCCGGTTGAACCGGATTTTGCACAGCAGGCCGGTATTTTGAGTCCGGTATTTTTAACCGGTTTGCTAGAACATCGTACCGGCGGTTTTTGTCTAAAATAACGGTTTTTACCGGCAACCCGGTTTAAAGTCCGAAATTTTTTTTAAATTTGAGGCCCATATTTTTTCTAAATTACTTTTAAACCAACAATTAACATTCAAACATGTAAATTTTATGACTATTTTTTTAAAATTGAGCGCCTTTGCATTATTTATTTAATATGGATTCCTTTTGGATTAATTTTTGTTATAGGAATCATTTAGTTTTGGAATATTTTTTAGATCGAAGTTACATTTATAGGAAATTATAAGGTAAACTATTCAACCGGTTGAACCTCCCGGTATAACCCGGTTCAACCGGTTATACCATTTTTTAGTCAAATCCGGTACAAGTAAATACCGGTTTTCAAAACATTGGTTTCGGTTCGGGTTTTGACCGGTTTTGGCCGGTTTCGGTTCGGTTAACCAGTTTTGGTAGAGAAAATTACAAACCGGTTGCGAACCTATGGTTTCAATCGGTTCCAAACCGGTTTCTACGTAATCGGTTTCAAACCGGTTCGGTTTCGGTTCAATTTTCAGGTCAGGTCAGTTAATCAGTTTATTTGCCCACCTCTGTTTCTAGCACTCTTTCCCTTTTTTTCTCTCTTGATAGAAACCGTTTAAATCCTCTTAGGAATCCTTGGATTCGATTTTGGGGACAAGAAAGCAAGGGCGTGTCTTAATTGAAAAGGTATTCCCATTGGTGCATGCATATACTTTCTTTTTGGAAAATTAGTGTGACATCCACATCTTCCTTATGTGAATGCTCTAACCATATGTTTTAGTTCACAACAAGAAAAGATGGGTTTGCTTTATAGAAAGGTAAGAGCGTATTTAAAAGTATCCATATTATAATGTATGATTATTTTTACACATGCATATTATTGACAAATATATTATTTTTACATATGTTACACACATTTATGTTGGATGACTGAAAGTTTGAAGTTTAAAGCAGGGGCGGATCTATGGTAGAGCTACAGGGGTCGACCGACCCCTGAAAAAAAAAGTTTATAGTGTTATATATATGATAAATTTCCAACCGAGCACTGTAGAATTTCGAAACCATTCCCTGTAAAATGCTGAATAATAGAGAAAGAAAAATTTATGTAAAAAAATATCGGAATTTTTCCGGCAAGAGTCGTGATAGTTGCAGGCTTCATAGCAATTGGAAGTGGGGAAGACGGAATGAAGCTAGCCACTGTTTTGTTTTTTGGTTTTCTAGGTTAGCATAGATAGAGTTATATATGTCTATTCTATATTCTTAAGTACCATATTTTTTCTTTTTCTTAGCCACTTTTAAAAAATGTGGACACAATGAAGGATTTAATATTTAGTAATAGAAAAAGAATAACTGCTTTGTTTACTCTATCTTTTACTTATTATTAATGAAAATATTTATTTTTTACTTTATTAATTTTACTTAGACTGAGGGGTGTGGGGCTTCAACGGGGGCGCTAGAGCCCCTCCGCTCGCGCCCCCAGGCGCTAACACCACACCACCAGGCGCTAGCGGGGGCGCTAACGCGAAAAACAATGCAGGCGTGAGCCGGTTAGCGGGAGAAGAGAGAGGGCTGCACGGGATTTGAGGGTTTTTTGACCGTTGGGAGCCGAACAAACCCAAAAAAAAATTATTTTTCCTATATAATTATACCCCATTTCACCCATTTTTATACCAAAACTTCAAATCTTCACCCAAAATCAATTCATCTTCTCAACTTTTTTTTAAAAAAATGGCTGGAAATTGGTACCCAAACCTTGATTCAGATTATCTTGACGATGATTTATGGTCGTCACCGCACCAACCGATGTTTTATTCGGAGCCGCAAGAATCATCCGGCTTTCAACCATCCAACACACAACCGTCTCCTAACTTTGTTGTTCCGGAGACACAAGAATCACACGGTGAAGCTACGGGACCAAAAAGACGCGTCCACCAGAAAAAACAAGTTGCAACGGACGGGTCGGGACCCTGCTTCGACTCCGAGGACGAAACGGAAAGCCACTCCGTGGTCATCGGATGAGAAGGAAGCCTTGTGTCGGGCTTGGATAGTCATTTCTGAGGATCGGCGTTGCGGTAATTGTTTTAACGTTTTTAAAAATGATTTTTAATACAAAAGTTAAATAAAAAAGTTAAATGGAAATCTAATTTATTTATTCATTTTGCAGCCGACTACCAAAAGAGCAAGATTTTTTGGACAAAGGTTAGGGAGACGTTCTACATGCTCGTTGGGAGTACAGAGCGGAACGCCGATATGATTTCGGGTCGGTGGTCCGAAATCAGAAAATTTGTCGGCTTGTTTACTAATCTTTTCAACAGGAACAGCGGTCGTATGAGACCAAGTGGCAGTGATGATTTGGCGGTTTACAATTTCACGGTCGAAAAGTGGAAGCAGGAGTGTTTGCGGAGGTATGGGATGGTGAAGACGTGGGACGATTTATTGTTGTGGGAGAGGTTGAAAAGGTGTTCCAAGTGGGTTGAGCTGGTGGCGCCGGACTTTGATGCGGAAGTAATGGCGAAACGGACTAAAACTAGTTCGTCTGGAGCGTATAGCACTTCAACCGGGTCGGATTGCCGCGTTGGATTCGACCTAAACATTGCGGAGGAGGAAACGTCTTCACCGCCGAGGAGGCGGCCATTGGGAAGGGACGCCAAGGGGAAAAAACCGGCTGAGGGGGAAGCCGTAAACATCGCCAATCTTGTTGAATCCCTCAATAAATTCAACAAAACCATGGAGGTGGTCTCTAATGACAAAAAGGAAAAAAGTCGAATGAGAGATTTGGACTTTCTTACTAGAGACTTCAGTAACCTAAATCCGGTCGATCAAATGCTAATGGAAAAGCAAAAGGAACGTATCCGAAAGAGGTTGATCGAAGAAGACCAAGCCGAAGAATAAGAATAATGTTTTTTTTAGTACTTTAATTTTTATTTTATTTTTAGATATTAATGTGTTTTTTTTATTAATGTGTGTTTTTTTAATAATTTATGAGTTTTTTTAATAATACGTTGTTTGAATATATTTATAAAAAAATAAAAAAAAATTCGCTGGAGCCCCTGCTGGAGCCCCTCCACACCAGGGCCAGGGGCTCCAACGGGGGCTCCAACACCCCCCTTATCCAGTTTCTCTCTCTGCCACACGTCATAATATTATTGGTTGGAGCCCCCATTAAAGCCCCATTAAAGCCCCCACACCCCTCAGCCTTAGGAAGAGTTGTTGGCAGGGCTTATAGATAGAGTAAGATGTCATGTTTTTATTTATTAGCCCTAAAAATAGATATAAACAATTTATTGTTTTAGAAGTAAGTATAATATGGATATATGTTGGTAGTTCGCCTTATTTTTTTATATATTTTTTTTTGTTCATTTCCTATTTTCATGAATTAAAATGAACATCACCAATAATAAATGTGTATGTGGAATAAATGATAACCGGAAAATTTTGACTTCTAAGTGAGATTGGTGTTCAAACTTCAAACTTGGCTTTAGTTCTTGAGCGACGTTATGATATATTGATATTTTATCCTATATTTCTTAAAAAAAATGTTGTATTTGAGCTTTAACTTTTAAACATGTTAGAAATGATTAGTGTTTTGTTTAAAGGTAAAAAAAAAATTTTGTACATGGGACTTGAACCAGGACCTTCGGTTGTTTAAGAGGCTTTGTCGTTATTGGGCCACCAACCCTGAACATGATTAGTTTGTTTTTGATGAACATTCAAGTTCATGCATGCAAGTGCTTCAGTAGATTTGTTCAATTTGATTGATTTCTTATCTATTAAAAATTTTGAAACATGATATAGTTTTATCAATAAAAAGATTTCAAAATCTTGGATAATTATAATTAAATCTTTTAAATTTAGAAACAAGTTAATCTATTAAAATTCGAAATTCATCTTTATCATAAATTAGAGAAATTCCCTATGGACAAGTGATGATGCCGTGTCAATCAACTATTTCTTGTAAACAGACTAAACTCCCATTCATCTTCAAGATGCACCTTCTCTATAGTAAAAGGCTTTATAAAATTGGTAGTGCCAAGACATGTGGGGAGCCTAAAGCTTCCTTAAAATGACTGATAACTAAATAAGCTTCATTTGTCCATTTAAAGACATCCCTTTTAAAATCTCAGTTAAAGATTTAGTAATATGTATAGGACCTAAAAATACAATACTTGTAAATTTCATGTAGTACCAAGCCAAGAAAACTCCTTAGACTGTTTGGCATTGGTTGGAAGTGGCCAAACCAGGATTGATTCACATTCAAGTTCATGCATGCAAGTGATTCCGTAGATTTTGTTCAAAATGGCATGTAGCGAGCTTTCAATTTTCCTTTTTTTCCTATTTTAAACACTAAGTATTTTAGGTGTTAATCCTATTATGACTTTGAGAAATTTGAGGAAAATGGTGATAGTTGTCTAGAACCGGCCAAAATAATATATTCAAATTTGTGATTAATTTTATTGTTCAAAATATTCAATCACGGTTTTAAATTACTTAAACTACTTTCACACGTGATTTTCAACTAAAACATAGTTATCAAGGTTATTAAGTGGCTTTAGTGACAAAAGAATGGCTAAATTTTTGTTTTTTATTATTTTACTTAAGATGTGAAAACTCACTCCATTGAGTATTTAAATGGCCAAGAGAATTAGAGGTTACCATCTTAAAATTGTTTACAAAGCACACCATAGAGTTCTGTACTTATCCACATTTAAAATGTCCAAAACACATTAATGAAATTTTAAGCCAAAAGTTTCTCTTGCCCCAATATCTCTACTCTACATGATCGTGTGAGATTTGCTAAAGATATCATAATATGCATGTAGATAAATGTTTTTAATAAATACGGTTGAAATTGTTATATACACTTTCGTTGCATATCGGTTTTTAAAAGCCTAATAATATAAATTCAATCAAATATTGAATTCCCCCGTATCCATTATGAGAACATTAAAACATCCACAATCCACATATATTGTATTAATCACGTATCCATGGTCCAGTCTTGAAAGCACTGGTTCTAAGAATTCATTAATAACTTATTCATGAGTGAATACACACTAAAATGTGTTATCCGCATCTATTTTAATTTAGGCAGCGGCTGACAGTGACCAGGCGTGCTGTTCACTTTCCCTTTTCCACCAACTACAGGCTAGGCACGTGGTATGGCAGGAGTTGGTGAGCAGGCGGCGGCTATTGGTCACAGTGCTGTGGCGTGTTGTCTGCCATGCTGCTGTCAGTGAGCTGTCGTATCGTTGGTCAGATCTTTTGTCCATACCTCGTCAGGTATCACACAAAAGATCCTCCATTATTATACGGACTGGCTCATTTAGGCGGGAGTTTTCCCCCTCCCGCCTTTATGCGGGAATGTTCCCGGCTTTGCTCATTCCTTCTTCAGGTGACTACTGAATTATTACGAGTTTGAGCCTTATGCGTGTAGCCATGCTGCGCGGGTGGCCAGTCCCTAATGGCGGGTATCCGCACCTGCGGGAACAGGCGGATACTTGGAAACCATAGGGAGGCATTTCCTGCGGGACCAGCTTGCGTACCGCATGTGAGGTCGTCACAACTCTGAGCGTGGTGGGTCCTGCGGGTTTGGTAGGTCGCGGCGCAGACGTCCCTATGGTGAAGTCTGCGGGTTCAACTGCGCAGACGTCCGATTAAGGAGTCTTGCGTGTTCAACTGCGCAGACGTCTCCTTTTAAGGGAGTCTTGCGGGTCCTAACCACCTCTGCTGGGACCTACCTCTTCAATACGTATTCATTATCACCTGCATCTTGTTTGTTGAAAAACAAAGAAGGATCATGTAATGGTAGTATAGTATATAAGTGAATTTTATAGCTAGATTAGATTTTAATTTCATTTTATTATTTTAGTTATTTATTTCCCAGCATGTAGAAATATATGCATTTGTCATCGCTGGTTTGAGGAGAAATCGTTGGTCTTATTACACGTGTAGAAACATGTGATGTGAAACACTCTGCATACTTAAATTTAACCTCGTTATATGTTATATTTGAGTATAGAAATCAATTTATGGATATGATAATTGTTGTACACTAACCTTGAAAAAGGTCCATTGTCTTCTAAACTGGTTCATATATGTGACTAAAACATTAGGCACACTGATCTTATAAAGGGTTACAGACCCTACCATAGCTTTGCTATTGGTGGGATATACTGAGTACGATGATCTTATAAAGGGTTACGTGCTCGAGACCTCAAGTATAACCAATGTATATTAATTTATGCATAAGTTTTAAAGCTTCGTTCTTTTGTATTTTGGTTGTAATGAAGCACGGAAAACCAACACCTTGTAAAGTTTTTAAGGTTATGAAATGAAAGTGACGTGTGCCTGTAGTTATTCGCATTGAGGAAATGTCTTGTGAAACCTTATTCGTCGCACCTCGTAAGTCCACTTTAACAGGGTGTGGCATACGTAACACAACACATGGAAGATCATATATATATCTGGTGAATCTGGCACTAAGTTCAGGCACTAGGCCACTTAACCCACTCGCTCAACAACTGAAAGGGCCCAAAGTATTTAGGTTCCAGTAATTGTTATGTTTAGTGAAACATATAGTGGTTTGAATATCATAGGATCCTATAGTTTAAGCTTATGGTCAGACTGTCAACTCTCTTGAATTCGAGTCTAAAGGGAAGTGTCGAGAGTAAACAGTGGAATGGTAATTAATGATGGACCTTCCTTGAACCCTTGACAGTTTAGACCAGACAACCAAGCATGTTGGGGTGGTAACCTTTTGTTCTAGCAAGTGATTTCAATTTTTTTAATCAATTTCTTTTTCTTTTTTTTTTTATAAAAAAAATGCCCTATGGACAAACAGACAAAACTCCCATTCATCTTCAAGATGCATCTTGTCTATAGTAAAAGGCTTTGTAAAACTGGAAGTGCCAAGCCATGTGTGGAGCCAAAAGCTTCCTTAAAATGACTGATAATTACTTAAGAAGCTTCATTTGTCCAAAGAAAGACATCCCTTTTAAAAGCTCAGTTAAAGATATAGTAATGGGACCACAAATACAATCCTTGATAAATTTCATGTAGTACCAACCCAAAGCAATAAAAACCCTTGATTGTTTGGCATTGGTTGGAAGTGGCCAAACCAGGATTGATTAACAATAGTTACGATACCAATGTTACAAAGTATACGAAAGAAATTAGTTCTCAACCAATCAAACGCCGATTCATTAAAACTACACTCCATGGCAACTCTAGTCCTCACACAACTACCATTGCAACCTACTTTTTTAAGCGCGAATGTTGCTTTCATAAATTTAAAAACAGAGGGGCCAAACAGATATTGGGTAGTCCTACAAAACACTAATAATTTATAAAGAAATTAAATTTCTGGTGGGCCTCTAATTGAAAACATCATTACCCCTCCTCGCCTACATTGTCTATATCATTTATATTGGCCAAATTTAATTTGAGAGTTAAGTGTAAGCTATTCACCTCCTCAGTTAAAGTTAAAGCTGTATTTTCTTGATGGGCACGTTGAAAGATTTGATGGTTTTTTTTTACTTGGTAGGTTATTCAGAGATTCAGAAATAACCTGATTATCAGGAAGAATCTCATAATAAAGAAACATTATTTGATGAACTTGTATATTTTCCGTACTTGTGGTATAGCAATAGGAATCGAAAAGACAATATATCTAAGATCGAGTGACTTAAATATCCTTTTTTATACATGTAATGCTTTTTTTTATGATCTAAGAGCATTCTCATCCCCTCCACCATTTCTATATCCAAAATTACGCTAAAATGTCTATATTTTATCTCTCATTTTCAGTTAAATAATATTTTTTATGCATTTATCATTACATTTTCTCTCTTTCATTCACAATCACTTTAAAAAGAGTTAATTGTAGTAATGGTCCATGTGGTGAAACCCAAAACGCAAATTTCAATCCTGTGGTGACATATTAGCAGATAAGGCCCTGTGGTGATCCATTTTTTGCAATAAGAACCAGCCGTTAGTTAACGCCCGTTAGTTCTGTTAAAATCAGGGGCAAAGTTGTCTTTTCACTGGTAAACCTAATTCTATAATTACTTAATATCATAGAAACATCCAAACGATTTACAATGAAGTGGCAAGTAAGTGGGCAACAAGTTGCGCCGCAACCCCCTTTTGGATAGCAAACCCAATCCTACTAAAAACAAAGTTTCGGTTCTTATGGGCCGATACGTTACTATGCACAACTTTCTAAACCCTATTCAAACCTAATATAATAATAACAACAACAACCACCACCACCGTCAAACCCACCCTCTTCACTGGATTCCTCTCTGCACGCCCATCTTCAAACCCCCCTCCGGTGAAATAAGAATGGTTCAAATTGCATGTTAAAAGACGACAAGATTGTAAATTGCAAGGGTATAATGGTCTTTTCACACAATTTTCAAATTTGGGACTACTGGAGGGTTCCAATTGCAAAAAAAAGGATCACCACAGGGTCCATATTTGCAAAAATGTCACCACGGGATTGAAACCTGCGTTTTGAATTTCACCATAGGGACCATAATTGCAATTAACTTTTAAAAAAATATACAGAAAAATCATTGCATTTTCTCTCTCATCTACTTACAAGATCCTAAACCACTCACAAAATTATAAAAGCCCCACTCACAGAATTCGATGGTTAGGATGTGTATGCTCTAACTTTTTGCTAATTAGTCTACATATGTTATGCCCTTTCTACTTTGGTGGAATGGTAAGGTGGTTATAACGTTTTAAATCTTGTTATTTTTGAAGGCCAAATAATATTAAAAACCAAAAAGGACCACTTACAAGACAAAAGCGGCCCAAGTATCAAACATATGGAAAATACAAATGAAGTTGAACGATCAAATACATTCAGTCGTTGTATAACACAACATTTAGTCGTTTAATAAAAGTCTTTGTTTTTTATAAATCCCGTCTTTTTAAAAAAAGTTAAAACTGTATTTCTCTTGTTTATTAGGCCACTCGTTCAGGGGTGGTAAAGTTGAGATGGATGCCCTTAATATTGGTTCATTTTGAAACTGGTTCGTTTGGTTAACAAAAGTCAAAATTGGTTTATTGTCAGTTTTGGTTTAGGTTGAAACCGGTTTTTTGAATGGTTTATGATCGGTTTTTGACTGATTTTGGCCTGGTTTGATTATGTTAACCGGTTTATGTATAGATAATTACAAACCGTTCCGATCCTTTAGTTTTAAATCTGCCTGGTTTGATTTATAGGTCGGCTTGGTTAACCTGTTTTTCCCCACCTCTATTCATGCATGGTGATTCAAGCATACGTCGTCAACCAACCAACCATTCATTCAACCAATACCTTAATAATAATTAACTTCACCGTTATAAATAGTACGTGTGAATCCTCGTATCTTCTCACTCTGTCCATATTCATCCTCACCAAAATAATAATGGTGTTACCTTTCGGCTACTTTGAGCTCATCCTCTCCGTCATATGCTACGTCTCCTTCCTTTTATTCCGGCAACGCCATGCACCGCTTTACGACTGGCCGGTCCTCGGCATGCTTCCGGCCTTCTTTCGCGGTGCGGGCAGAGTCCACGAACGCTGCACCGAGATTTTCAAGCAGACTGGTGGCACGTTCCTGTTCAAGGGTCCTTGGTTCACCCACATGAACATGTTAGCCACTGCCGATCTGTACGATGTGCACCATGTCATGAGCTCGAATTTTGTCAATTTCCCGAAAGGTAACGAGTTTCGGGAGATATTCGAAGTTCTCGGTGACGGGATTTTTAATTCTGATGATGAGGTGTGGAGGGGTCATAGGAAGATTACTAATGCTTTGATTAATAATCAAAAGTTTCTCCGGTTTCTGGCTCGGATGAATTATGAAAAGATTGCTAACGGTTTGGTTCCGGTTCTTAACCACGTCGCGTCAGATGGGGTTGTTGTTGACATGCAAGACGTGTTCCAACGGCTCACTTTTGACACGACGTGTATGTTCATAACAGGATATGACCTCGGGTGCTTATCGGTTGATTTTAAAGATGTCCCGTTTTCTCGAGCCATGGATGATGCGGAAGAAGTCATTTTTATTCGGCATGTTATGCCGAAAGCCGTGTGGAAGTTGCAAAGGTGGTTATGTATTGGGAAAGAGAAGAAGCTGAAGCGGGCTTGGGAGTCGTTAGATGACGTCATCACGGGTCTTATCGCTCGAAAGCGAAGAGATTTGAGTGGTGGAGTCGTTTCGGGGGATGACGCGAAAGGCGTTGACTTGTTGACTTCGTTGATAACGGAGCAACGGTCGTATAGTGAGGGGATCAAACAAGATGACAAGTTTTTAAGAGACACTATCTTGAACTTGATGATCGCGGGTAGGGACACGACGAGCTCATCGTTGACTTGGTTTCTCTGGCTCGTTATGTCCCACCCTGACATTGAGAAAAAGATTAGAGATGAAATAAGCTCGGTTATTCCAAAGAGTGAAGTTGGCAAACCTAGAATTTTCGAAGCCGAAGAAACCAACAAATTGGTTTATCTTCATGCTGCAATTTGTGAAGCGTTAAGGCTTTACCCGCCCGTTCCATTCCAGCATAAGGCTCCGGTTAAACCGGATGTACTTCCAAGTGGTTTTCGTGTTGATCCCGATATGAAGGTGAGAATGGATCAAATCATATTTAGAGTTTAGGGTTTAGCGTTATAATAAATATTATGTTAAATAATTATAATACTAATCTGAAACTAATACATAATGATCTTTACAATATTCAGATTTTGTTCTCATTATATGCAATGGGACGGATGGAAACGATATGGGGCGAGGATAGCATGGAATTCAAGCCAGAGCGATGGATTACTGACAACCAGACGATAAGACACGAGCCATCGTACAAGTTCTTATCTTTCAATGCGGGACCTCGGACATGCATAGGGAAACAAGTTGCCTTGACACAAGTGAAGGCAGTAGGTGCAACTATCTTGCACAATTATAACTTTGAAATGGTTAAAGGTCATATTGTGGCTCCTAATGTTTCGGTCATTCTGTACATGAGATATGGCTTCAAGGTAAAGGTTGTACCAAGATGGTCTTGACTTGGTATTTATCATGTTTGGTTGTTCTAAATAAATGTAACTATCGTATAGAACATTCATGTTTGCTTTCAGTTTAATAAAAAAATAGGAATGAAAAATGTGTGTAACAGGTGGACGAGTGTTGTAAGGTTGTAATACTGTATGTAAATTCAATCAATTTCAATTAGTTACCCTTTTTTTTTTCTTTTCTCGAACTTTATATTAAAATTTAAATTGCCGCCAAAACAACCAAAAACTCACTTAACAGGAGAGAAGAGCCAACTACAAGAGCCGACAAAACTACATGAAATTAAAATCACACCACTTTGACCACTTTAACGATTTATATTAAGATCTATATTTATAGAGTTAATGGCCATTTGCGTCCATGTGGTTTGCTACTTTCGACACTTCAGTCTAAAGTTTGAAATTTTGTCAATTTAGTCCTCCTAGATTTAAATCTTAGCCCAATTACGTCTCATCCGTCTAACGGCATCCAGCTATGCCGTTAGTTTAAGGGTATTTTTGTCTTTCT
Organism: Bidens hawaiensis; assembly: GCF_021521415.1. Taxonomy (NCBI): domain Eukaryota; kingdom Viridiplantae; phylum Streptophyta; class Magnoliopsida; order Asterales; family Asteraceae; genus Bidens; species Bidens hawaiensis. Next base: position 52,723 of record NW_027491920.1, read on the forward strand.
CCTTTTTATTTTGAGTTAATGGTCATTTTCGTCCATATGGTTTGATACTTTTGTCACTTCAGTCTAAAGTTTGAAATTTTGTCAATTTAATGTTCAATTTAATTCTTTTATTTTTTTATTTTTTTTATAACCCTGAAGAGCATAATCCAAGCCCAAAACAATCAGCATAAACTTAAACATGTTTGCATTTACTCTGTCGAAGACAGTAATCATGCCCCCTCCCCTCGTATTTAGTTTCCAGGCGGATCATAAATTCTCCCTCATGATGGAATTCAACGGTAAAGTGGTCAAAACAATTCCATGAAACCGAATTGTACAGAAAAAACTAAAAATCATTTCTTCGATAAATGCATAATAGTTAGGGTTTAGAGACTAACATATCGTAACGAAAATCTGGGTCGAAATCAACTATTATACATTAATCAAATAAATGTTTTTTAGTTTTTTTCTCTACAACTCGGTTTCAGGGATTTATCTTGACCACTTTACCATTGAATTCCACCATATGGGAGAGTTTAGGAAATGTATGGAACTAAATACGAGGGGGGGTACGATTACTGTTGTCAACAGAGTAAATGCATACATGTATTGGAGGTTGCTCGATGGTTTTGGGCTTGGATTATGCTCTTCAGAGTTACAGACAAAATAAATAAATAAAAAAATAAAATGAATTAAACCGAACATTAAATTGACAAATTTTTAAACTTTGGACTAAAGTGGCAAAAATATCAAACCACATGGACTAAAATGACCATTAACTCAAAATAAAATGGAGAAAGACAAAAATACCCTTAAATTAACGGCATAGCTGGATGCCGTTAGACGAATGGGACGTAATTGGCTAATATTTAAAACTATGAGGACTAAATTGACAAAATTGTAAATTTTAGAATGAAGTGACGAAAGTAGCAAACCACATGGACGAAAATGGCTATTAACCCATGTTTATATTAAAGAAAGCATAATGAAATAGGAATTGTCAAATACAATTAGTTTTATTCTCTTTTACACATTTACCGCTATATTTTCCTAAGGAGAGGTGTAAATAGCAAGACATTCAAAATCTTATGCCAAATAATTTCTTCTCTTTTTTATTTTGTCTATTATTTTATCTTTTACTTTTGACAAAATATCATTTAGCACTCTTAGGTTTGGGCTATATCGAAAAACAAAATTTAAATTTTAATATGAAATAGGTGTGTGTGTGTATACGGTAAAATTATATTATACACTTTTTTTGTTGAATTTTTTGTTTCGATCTTGCAATTTCATTTTTTGTTATCTACATATATTTTTCTTCATTAAAATTCTTGAGATTATCGAAGTCCTTTGCTATTATTTAATTACACCATCACGTTGGAAAAAAAAATTAAATTGGGTGGGGAACATTTTTTATTTATTTGTCTTATTTCCCTTTTCTAATTTTATTATTTATATTCTTTTCTATTTATTTAAAAAATGAGTTATGCTAGTCTTTTTTTTTTAACTTTTAATCATTTATAGAAATTTGTAAGCTAAAATTAAATCAAACCAAATATTATGAAGTTAGAATATAAATAGTTTCTATTTTCTAATAACTTGTTTGATTATGAGAAAATATATGTAGCAGATGATGAGTGGAAATGCAACGATGAACAAGGAGAGAGAAAATAAGCTCTTTTAAATGATAATTGATCGGAAATTAAATTTGCAATTAAGTTGGTTGGACTTGTTTTCTTTATCCCCTTGTTAGAGCATTCTCGTCCCACCCTGTATCTCTAAACCAAAAATTACACTAAAACTCACTACATTTTCTCTCTCTATTTCAATTAAATAATACTTTTTATACCTTTTATTATTACCTTTTCTTTTTCCTTCACTCACAACCACTCTCAAAATATATTAAAAAATTATAGGGGATGAAAGTAACTTTTCAAATATACAGAAGAATCACTACTTTCTCTAAAATATAAAAACTCTTCACTCACAACACCCTAAATCACTTTCTAAATTATAAAAACACCCTCAAATAAAATGAAGGGTGGAATGAGAATGCTCTAAGAGAGCATTCTCATTCCACCCTTCATTTTTTTAGAGATGCTCGAGCTGAATTCAACTTGATCATCATGTTTTTGTACATTAACTATTAGAAACATACTTGTATATGATCGTACACTTGAAAATATAGTTGGACTTAAATTAGAAGAGTCCTAAATTGATAAGGAAATAGCTTGATTAAATGTTAAGAATGCTCGGTTTTTTCATATGAGGTGGGTGCTATTTCAGTTTTAATAAGTTCTCACGGTGCAAATATCCTTTGTTACGATAAGGCTTTCAAAGGAAGTAAGGAGATTGATGCATCTTTATCATTAAAATTTAAACCTATGCAACTGAGCAAGAAGTCAGATATGATGTGTACACATTAGAGAGACCACATAGCATTTAGAAATGCTGGACCATTCTTATATATTTCAAGAATAAAAAACACGTGTTATTTTGTGATTTAATCTTTCTTTATTGAAAAGCTTTTTCACAATTTATATAATTCATATAAGCATTGGAAATTAAAAAAATAATAATTATAAACTAACATGTTATCATGAAAATCTGGTAATTACGTAAGATTAAAATAACACAAAGAAAGGTTCAATTTCTCTAGAGACACAAAAGAATTAAACAAGTGTAAATCATAGTTTAGTAAATAGTAACTAATTTACCATAACAATATATTTAGTTACCTTCTATTGACATGTTTGGTTACCATGTGAGAATGACATAATTTGTTAGTTTTTATTTTTTGGTAAACTCGAAAAAACTGTAATAAAATAAAAATGGTAGTGAGTGGCGGTGGGATGGTGGTGGTGGGAGGCGAGCAATAATGGTGGTGGTGGGCGGCAATGGCGATGCGCAGCGGTGGCAGGTTGTGGTGACAGCGGGTGGTGATGGCGGTGGTGGTGGTAAGCTGCGGGTGGCGGGCAGTGGTGGTGATGGCCGGGAGCGATGGTTGGTGGTGGCGGTGGTGGGCAGCAATGGTAGGTGGTTGGTAGTGGCAGCTGAGGTGGGTGGCGAGCGGCGGTGGTGGGTGGTGGCGGCCGGCGAAGGCGGTGATAGTGGTGGTGGTGGTGAGAGGGCAATGGGTAGTAGTGATTGTGGAGGTGATATAGTGTGAAAGAGGGGATGCAATGAAAAAAAACAAGGGGTTGGATGCCATGAATTTGAGGTGTTTTAGAGGGATTAGAATGAACATGGTAATGGGTAATTCCATTCCGTTGACCAACCAAACACATTTTTTTTCTCCATCATAATGGTCCATTGCATTCCGTCTCTCAGTCATGCATAACAAACGCCACCTTAGTCACTCTTCCCTATTACCTATACTTGACATTTCAACCTTTCTAACCAAACTTTCACACATGGAACAATGGGTTCCCAAGCAAGGTTGACATTCACGTATGGAGAGTGGAGATGGATCATTAGAGCGTATTCCAATTTTGGTTGAATTATTGAAAAGAGGTATTACAGTGTCATTGGTGATGTGCCCAATTTGTGAAGAGGAGGTAGAGTCGGAGGAACATTTAATGATTTCATGCCATTTTGCTCAACTTGTTTGGAGGATTATTTCAACGCGGAGTAAGGATTATATACGCCTTCACAATTATAGATCTTTTGGAGATGCATTGGTATTCATCCTTTTCAAATTGGAAAGTGAAGGCCTTTAATGCGGTTTGTTTGACCACAATATGGTGTGTTTAGCGTGCTCAGAATGCTCTTGCGTTTGAGGGAAAGCCGATAATTCTTAATAATGTGGTTGTTGAATTACGACGCTTAGCTACCTGTGGGTTAAACATCGGGGAGAAAACACAAGTCTTACTTCGTAGATGTGGTGGGGCTTTAAGTTTTGATGTAGTTGGTGGTATGTTTTATATCGTTGGTCTTTTGACTTGTAATGCTAAACTCTTGGTGGCTAAGTGTCACACCATGACTTAGGGCCTAGGCGTGTGACCAATAGTTGGAACCTATTTTGTAAATATATCAAAGTTGCGGGTTATTTAGCGGAAGACTTTGTTTATAATAAAATATTAATATATTTGAAAACTTCTCGGATATAAATACCCGAGTGTTTGATTTACAAATCATGTTTAAATCTTGTTTTCAATATTAATGATTTAAAACTGAGTTATCTCTACCTTGCGAGCATTTAACTCTATGAGTGACTCTAATTTTTGCTACTTGTTTTATACTGATTCCATGAAATGTGGGGAGAAAATACGTCATCGATATACTGGTGAATCATTGACTCAAAAAATATTTATTAAATCTTTGACTGACAAAATAGTTTTCTAGTAAATCCTGTAGAAGAAATCATCTAAATTCTACGTTTATTCCTTTAGAAGAAATTGTGTTTATAAAACTTTTATGTTTCCTCCTTTAGAAGAAATACTATTTATTTAGAATGTTACTTTGTTTATTTAAAGCCTTTGGTTCGTATGACGTTTGGTGTAGCATGCTTTGGCCTAATAGGTTCGAACACTCTCATCAAGCTCTCCAGAAAAGTAAACAGGTCACGCGGTGGACTGCGATTTATACAAATTACTTTCCTTAGACAAGAGACTCTACTACCGGTGTTGTCTCCCTTCCAGTTACTACATGCACGTCATTTTTTTTTATTAATTATTTATAGTTATCTTTTATATAAAAAAAAAATAACGTTTCTTCCTTTAGAAGAACGTCAATTGACAATAATCTTTGTATGCAATACTTTATGTTTCTTAATATTAAAGAAATGTCTATTTATGTAAACCTTTATATATAAAGAGCTTAAATATATCTATAAACTTTTCAAGGTTTAGGCTATTCCCTTTGTAACACCCCGCCCTCTCGTACCACCAATATTGTCCGCTTTTCCCCCGATGGGTTGCTCATCCGGGAACTCACGACTTTGTTTTTGGTTGCCCAGGTAGAGACTTCCCAAGTGGTCACCCATCCTAGTACTACTTCCACCTAAGCGCGCTTAACCGTGGAGTTTTCATGTGCTCCACAACCAACTAAGCCCAAAACGTGTTAGTGATGTTAAGAGGCAGGACATTACTTATGAACCAAGTATCCCTCTTGTCCACGGCCGATGTGGGATAGCCTAAGAGTGGGACGATGTTATGTTTGCCAAGGGTATTACAAACAACCCCCCTTTGGACTCATCGTCCTCGATGAGGCATGTCCCATCGTCCCGAGCGGCACAAGAGTGGCTTTGATACCACCTGTAACACCCCGGCCTCTTGTACCACCAATATTGTCCGCTTTGCCCCTGATGGGTTGCTCATCCGGGAACTCACAGCTTTGTTTTAGGTTGCCTAGGTAGAGACTTCCCAGGTGGTCACCCATCCTAGTACTACTTCCACCTAAGCGCGCTTAACCGTGGAGTTTTCATGTGCTACACAGCCAACTAAGCCCAAAACGCGTTGGTGATGTTAAGAGGCAGGACATTACTTATGAACCAAGGATCTCTCTTGTTCACGGCCGATGTGAAATAGCCTAAGATTGAGACGATGTTGTGTTTGCGAAGGGTGTTACAACCTCGACTAGGATCTAAGCTATGAGTTGAAATATCTGAAACATAACTCTTACCTTAAAATGAGTATATTGCTTAAGGATGAACAAGCAGTACTTCGACTATATGTAGGGTGTGGGGGTATGGAACGTCGAACTCTAGAGTGGCATCAGGACTTCAACTCAGTTGCACGAACTTCGAGAAAGTGAAAGTGGTTTGGTGTTTTGAATGCCTCAATTGAGGAGCCCATATTCACTATTTATAGCTATCCTAGGTCGGACCGTCACTCATGCGACGTGTAATTCTTGATGATGAATCGTGCCATAAGGTGTTGACATGTGACATTCATATTGATTAGTCACTAGCCGCATGTCACTTTGTGAGGGTATGAGTTGTTATGTGTTAAAATGTTTCTTTTGTGTTGCCACTATGTGACATGTGTCTTCTCATAGTGATGAGTCATATGACACGTGTCGCATCTATAATTATTTAGATGAATGACTAACTAGACCCTCAACTTTCTAAATTGACCAAATTGGTATGGATATTTTCAGGATGTTACACTAGGTGATTTTTGATCGTTGCTAGTATCTTGCTTGTAACGATAGTTTGTTTATTTTATAAAAATTTGGTTGGCTGTTAAAAACAAACCAATCTTTCACACATTTACACTTTTATCACAAGATTTTTAGCTTTTGAGCTTTGATCTCAAAACATTTACACTTTTACAAAACACACAAAATATTTAAATTTTTAACTTTGACCACAAAACTTTTAGACTTTTACAAACCGGTCACAAAACACTTTTTCACTTTTAAGTTTTAACCCTAACACATTTTCACTTTCTACTTTTGTGACGAAATACTTTTTTTACGGTACCGTAACGAAATAAACTGACACTGACTGAGTTTCCGCCATAACGCGACGGTTTAAAGCAACTACATAAAAAGTTTGGATACTTTCGGTTTTATAACAAGGTACCCAACAAATGTGGTACAATTCCTTCGTAAATCAAACTCGAGTCACCGCAACGCGAGGAGTTTCTGTCTTGTTATATATGTAAAGGAAGATTTTACTATGTAAAGTCAATTACTTACTGCTTATCACTCATCTCTCTATAATATTAAAAATGCACATATATTTTTATTATTGCATATACAATTAGAATACTCCGTATCATCAACACAATATCACCAATGGTCACAAGTTGGCATTGGATACCATCAATGTTTTAAAAACAGATTTTTACTCGTACGGAATTGAGTTAAAAATGGTAAAACTGGTTGAACCGGGTTACACCGGGAGGTTCAACTGGTTGAATAGTTTACCTTATAATTTTCTATAAATGCAACTTCAACTCTAAAAATAACCTAAATGTAAATGATTCCATAACAAAAAAAAACCCAATTAATCCATATTAAAAAGATAATACAAAAGCACTCAATTTTAAATAAATAGTCCTAAAGCTTACATGTTTGAATGTTAATTGTTGGGTTAAAAGTAATTTTAAAAAAATATGGGTCACAAATATCAACTTTTCTTCATACTTAAAACCGGTGGGTTGGTAAAAACCGGTATTTAAAAAAAAAAAAAACCGCCAGTACGATTTTCTAGCAAACCCGCCAAAAATACCGGCTTGCTGTGCGAAATCCGGTTCAACCGGTCGGTTTGAACCGGTTTTTAAAACACGGGATACCATAGAAAAGTGAAAAGTATAATTCTTGGTAGTAATAATTTGGTAATTACCGATGGGTTTAGGGTTTAACAATGCAGAACCGAAACTATAAAATAAAGTAGAGAGGACAATACTAAAAAAAGAATAAGTGTTATTGATTTTCTAAATGCTAAAACCTACACAAATGAGCCCCTAAGAGCATTCACGAAAGCTTCTCTATCTTTTTCATTATAATTATACTAAAAAGCAATACATTTTTATCTCATACAATTAATAATAATACTTTTTACATCTTTATCATTATTTTTTCTCTTTTCTTCATTCACAGCCACTTTCAAATATATTAAAAAATAAATATAGAATGAACAATGTTTCTTAAAATTTATTCATCTCTTTCAAAATTTTCTCTGTCCTTCACTTACAACCTTTTAAAAAAATTTAAAGATCTCTCTCACATAACTATTGAGAAGCTATTGTGAATACTCTTATAAAAGGTCTTCTAAATTTGGCAAGCACCCCAATATTTTGAAAATTACAAAACGGAAAATTAAAATGAATACATTAAGTAGGCTAATCATGGAAAGATATTTAATGTTGCGAAACATAAGGAGAAAGTCTTTTTGATGGAATCAAAGGCTTAAATGATAGAAATTTGGCCTACAACTACCCCCAAACCGCCATAGGCAGCTTGCCAAACAACTCGACTCGTCAAGACCTTTCTATCGACTATTCACGAGCCTCGTAATTTCGCTCCTATAAACCAAAACCAATACAACGATTTTGACCCACTTTCTAATTATTATTATTTTGTTTTCTTTTTAATAAATGTTGGCCTTTAATAGTCACCACAAACCAACACAACTATTTTTATTTTTCTTATTTAAAAAATAACATTTGGTACTAAAAACAAAATAAACCTAATTGAAATCATAATTTAGATCATAAGCAAATTTTACCATATTAGTTTCAATGCAATTAGAAGATCAAAAGACAGATCTGGTACGAAATATGGAATCTCTCAGATTCAATTAAAATTAATTATAATTGACTTTATGCAAAATTACCTACATGATGTGAAGCCAGTTCATTATTCCCATCCCGGAGCGACACGGTGACAATCAAAAGAAACCCTAGCCGACACCACCACAACTGCCGCCGGCAAATCATCATTGAAAAAGTGCAAACCTTTGCTGCCCGGTCATCGTATCAAACAGAAAAACTAATTAAATCGCCAGATCTGTAAGATATGATTGAAACGGATTAGGATAAATACATATCTGAGGATGGATCGAAACAGATTAGGGTAGCAATAGATCGATACCTTGTTTTGTTCTTGAGGATAGATCGAGATTTTTGTAAATGTCTTTTTTGTGTGAAACATAGAAGAAGATGAAGATTAAATGAGAGAGAGAGAGAGAGGTTATGGATTTTGAATATAAAGAGAAAAAGTGATAGATCTGATGTGCAGGAGGAGAGAGAGATAAGCAATAGGAAAAGACCAATATACCCCTTTTTGATTATTGAATTAAAATAAGCAAATTAAATATGTGGACTCATCTAAATCACTCATTTTCAGTTTTCAGGGTTTTAACAACTCAGCCAGGTTTTTATTTTATATTTTCTCTCTCTATATATATATATATAACAAGTTAAAAGAAAATTAGAAATAACTGGAAAAGAGAAATAGATTAAAAAAAAGTGAGCATGTACGAAAAGACACAACAGTAACCACCAAACCAACAAACAAGACTTTTAAACTTGCGAATTACTTATAATAGATACCCGATTTTGTAAATATATAAATACCGAACAATTTTTAACGGATGCCATAGTTTTTTGGAGGTCTCAAGCCCTAACTTCACCTACTAGTACTGTAGGGCCGGCCCCGACATGTCTATATGTGGGTTTCTATTAGGTACGGTTGTTATTTGAAATTGAACCTTTGCGATATACTAGGCTTTGCGAAGCCGCACTTCCCCATCCTTTTCTCTAAAGCTAATAGTCTGATACGGAGGGGCAATGTTCACCGTGGGGATAGCCGAAAAGTTACCACCATTGTTCCCTTCCAAATCTCGAGTGTCACACCCATAACCCACTACCCTGAGAAGGACACGAAATATCTTGGACCCTTGTACTATTGTATATTGATTACATGCCTTGCACACAATTATATATAAAAATAAACTTTTTTTACTATTGTAAATTCAATTACTTAGTAACAATGAATCCATGCTATATTAAAAACTAGGTTAACTACTTGTATAGCACAAGGGTTATAATAATAAATTTATTTAAATAATAACATAATTTTAAATAAAAAAAATATATTCAAAAGATATAAAGATATATTATATGATATAATAAATTACACATTACACAATATGGATATAAACGTTGTTAGAACATTTATAAATCTCCAAATATATCTTTGTACACAATATTTGTAGTTTTATATGTAACTTTACTTTTTATATCAAACTTAATAGTTTCACATTGTTTATGTTTATAACTCTAGATAATGCAACACATAACTGTCATGAGTTAAAATAAATTGTCTCAAATACAATCCAACCTTCTATAATGATTAACCTTAGCTTTTATTAATCTTCAATGCAAAACAAAAATAAAGTGAAAATTTCATACTTTAAAATTAATCATTTTATCTAAAGGTATATGATTTTTTTAAGAATAAAAGTGAGTTCCAATACTACTTTCGGATATGATTTTGGCTTCTATAACACGGTTATTATATTGTATTTTCGCATATAGTATAGTTTCATTGCATAAACCAATTTTCTAATTAATATTTTAAGCAGCATTACCTCAACGTCGACTTTCAAGACTAATCTATAACTTAACAATCTTAGATTCTGAGGTCATTTAAAACATCAGGAAACTAATACTTTCTTGTAACGTGGTATTTTATGACTGATAGAACATGGATAGCAAACGCTTGCTAATTTCTTGAACAACCTCATTTTTTGGTGCAAGTATAACTCGCTCACTAAAGAAATCTGTATTTTTAAAATCTTCAATAATAGAAGAATACACAAAGTCAGTTTATCATATGATTAATAGTGTGCTAATGTCTAACATGTGTATTTCAAAGACAAGTTGTTTATCCACCTAATAAACCGAAACATATAGTCTAGTGTTTATATTTTTGTGAATTTTTAAGATAAATAACTTAACATAAATAATGGGTTAATTAAATAGTTAATAAAAAAAGAAGTCGTATATGACTCCTTTTTTAAACCAACTCGTGGACCGAACTCATATCATAAATTGTTTTGACTTGAACGATGTTTGATATTTTAACAGGTTAAAGAAATCCGCTTGTTTAAGTTAACATAAACATTAAGAATACCTCAATAATGAATTTGTCTTTTCAGGGTTTGAAAAAAAAAGACTTGTAACTTAGTAAATAATCATATATATTTAATAAGTTAAAGTTTATTGAAATTTAATTTTAAAATTAATCTTGCCTCTTCACCTAATAATATCATTTCTTATAAAGCCTTAATTAATATAATATATTTAAAGCCTTCATATTTGGAATCATTATTCAATATCAACGTGAAAATTGGTTACTTATAAAAAAACTATAACTAATTTAATAATATATTTATATAAAATAAAATAACATATTTTTGTTGGTGTTAAATTGTTTAAATCAGGAAAAAAATATTAGAAAAAATGAAAGATTAAAAAGTTAAAAATGAAATACAAAATTATTAATAAGAAAGAATTATCAAAAAGTGAAAATGAAAGATTAAAAAGTAAAAAAATAAAATACAAAAGTATTAAGAAGAAAGAGAATATAAGTTGGTTGTGGCTCAATGGTAGAGCATTCACTTTATAAGTGAGAGGTAGGGGGGTCAAACCTCACTATCACCAACTTATATGGGAGATATGAGGGATGACTCTGGCTTGCCAGGGTTCGAGTCCTTATCTCACCTGGTTTTACCGGCTCCTCGCTGTTGTGCCGTTTGGCGGGCGTGGGTGTCGGGTTTTATCCGGTGAATCCCTCAATAGGTGGACCGCTAGAGGCTCCGTCCGTCGGGACTAGTGGCCGGCTCGGGCTACTTTAGCCAATGGGGGCCGTGTATGGAGTACCCGGCGTTACTTAGTTGGCCGTTCAAAAAAAAATTAAGAAGAAAGAGAATTGTCAAAGGTATTTAATATGAGAGAGATGAGGGAAAATTTTTGTAAGGGTTAATTTGGTGATGACATGTGTCACTTAGTAAGTTTTATTTATTATATAGTATATATGTTTTTATTATAATTGCATATCATATTAGAAAGCTAGGTATTATCGACACAATATCACCAAATATTACAATCTAATGACGGATATCACTAAAGAGTGAAATATTATTTAGAGAATTGTGGTTTTCATCATTGTGGTTTGATCAAATATGCGATTTTAATCCAGTAGTTTCAAATTTACGTTTTTTGTTTAATAGTTTTGTTTTCATTTGAAATTAAACATGACTCAACTAACTCTGTTAACTCAGTTTGTTAAACCCGCAAGTGTACCACTCATAATTTTTCCCTAATTAGCTTTGTAATCGTTTAGCCCGTTTATCTACCAACTGTGTCATGATCGAAGCCACCATATATGAATCGTAATCTCGTTTGTTCGTGTAGGGTTTTTGGAAGATGAGGGAAAGAGTGACGAAGAATAAAATGGTATTTGAGAATTAGGGTTGGGGTTTATTTTAGGAGAAAAAGGATGAAATTACCCCTCACATGAGAGGCACACTTATGGGTTTAATGACCAGAGTTAATGGGGTAAGTTGGGTCGGGTTTAATTGCAAGTGAAAACAAAACTATTGGACGGAAATCGCAAATTTGAAATTACTAGACTAAAACCGCATATTTGGTTAAACCACAAGAACGAAAACCACAGTTCTCTCAGTATTCATTAACTATCGACAATCGACAGGTCAACAAAAGTTGCTCTAAATCAGATAATGGGTACTTTCATCAGTGAATTGCCGAACGACTATCGACATGGGTAACTCCAAATTATATATTTTTCGATGGGAACCAAATTCTCATTGATGATCCCTCAAATCCATTGCTAATATCAAAATAAGATTTTCCTCGGGATTTTTCCATGTCTATTGCTGAAAACATATATCTAACATAGTTATCCTCAATAAATCATCTCTAGTATCAAAGAAAAGATTTTGGATACGAGTCCGCCTCATGCTTTTTAGACGTTTGTCAACGAGAAAATGTTCATAGTAGAGAAGGTCATTGATAGCATGTTGGAAAAAAATCAACATAATATGAATCAATCATTTATTATCTTCAAGTGAATATTTTGCTTTATATATATAATTTGGGTATGATTGTTTTAAAACCAATAATATATTAAAAACCATGAGAACATATAATACGTTTTAACATACTATATAAAGTATAATAGAAGTAGTAGGAGAGGAAACATAGGTGGTTATATATCTATCATGCGTGTCTCATTTAATAAATACACATATATTAAGTGGTTTAGGTGATTTTTAATATATTATTGATTACACACATATATATACGTGGATCATTACATAATACTATACGAGAACAATTTTATGCTTGTTTTTTAGTTAACTCTTACGTTTTTTTTTTCTCTTTTAATTATGATATTGTAATGAACGTAACTTAAATCAACCAAATTTGCGCCGACTAACTATTACAACACCCAAGATTGATAATTGCTCGGACTTTACCAACGTCTGGGTTTTACCTATTCACCGGCGCAACGCCTAGCACCAACAAAGCTGTGGTTTACCAATGCCCAGGTTGCACGGACCTTTTTGTTTTAGTTCCGGTAAAACCATAACGAGCATAACAAAAACTGACCGAATTTGCATCGAATTGCCACCGCAACAGATTACTATTTTTAATGTGGGTATTTTAACAAACTTAACTCAGACCAACCGAATCCACATATGTGCACTGCAGCAACGCAACAAGAGTACATAAATAAATCCCAACTGTCCCGGCGCGTTGGGTAAAAGCTAGTTGGTTAATATTTGAGAAAACTCATATACTTGGACAATTACCAAAAATAACAAACTAATCATTTTACCTTAAAACCCTATATTAAAAGGAGTTTCTATTTTATCCCTGGCGTGTCTAAATACAATGAATAGCAAGAAGATAAACATAAGATGATTAAGAAGCCAAAGTGAAAAATTTATGTTTGACAGGAGTAAACATGCCACCACCAAAAAACACACCATGGCCAGCCACTCATTCATCCTGCCATAATATATACACAAATCAACACCTCTTCTTTAGTTCCACCTTTTTGCATTTTTCAGTCCCTTTGATTTCTGTTTCGCCTGCTGAAATGCCTGTATCTTGAGCTTCTTCAGTCCTTTTGATTTCTGTTTCGCGTTCTGTAATGCGTCCAACTTTTCCTGAAATGCCTGCATCTTTTGCTGCTTCCAAGCATCTCTCTCCGCCTTTATATCAACAAACACTTTTAAGCGTTTAGCTAAATACCAAAAAGGCAGCATGAAATCATTTTGAGTTTTGCTTATCATTGTCAAGCATGGCAATGTAAAAACTAGTTAAAATCAAGCAGGTCAAAAAATAGTGTGTATTCAGATGTTTGTGATTTTGCAATATCTTTTTACTTACAAACTACAAAAAATGGAAAAAATGATTTACCTTTGTAAACTTGGGTTTGGTTTTTGCTTTACGGTAATTGTCTTCTATCTCTGCTTCTCTTTCAAGCGCCTTTTCTCTTGCCTCAACGTTCTTCTCAAGATAATACTAATAAAGCCCAAATCAAAGTCCCATAATCCATTCAATAACAATGATTATTTATCTACAATTTTTATGACAGTAGCAGTAATATCTATTGGGTAAACTGTAACGAGAACTTACATCGTAGTCACCATTATAGTCTTCCAAATTTCCATCTTTTATTTCTAAAACTCTATTCACTATTTGTTTTATGAAATATCGGTCATGAGATACGGTAATGACAGTTCCCTGGTACTCAGAAATTGCTTCCTAACAAACATAAGGAATCATTAAACATAATATGAAAAAGATGCTCATTATCGCTAGGTGTTTTGTATTATTCAGTCACTAGTAAAAAGTTTATGTGTAAAAGATGTTAATGAAGCGAGAAACGAACCTCAAGCATTTCTTTTGAAGGTATATCCAAGTGATTAGTCGGCTCATCCAACACCAGTAACGTGGAAGGCGTAACCATGAATTTACAAAACGAAAGGCGCGCCTGCAACATAACCAAATTGGTACATCGATGATACTGTTCTGCCTCTACAAATTGGTTACTTCGTTGGTATAGAAACTAAAAAGGGCATTTTAGGCATTTTAAATATATGCTATAAAATCACCTTTTCACCACCACTCAACAGTGAAACTTTCCTATCTAGCATATTGGACTTAAAATTGCAGCGTCCGAGAAGTCCCTTAATATCATCAATTCTCCAATCTTCTGCAACTTCAGCTACAGTATCAAGCACGTTTTTTTCAAGATCAAGAGCCTCTGCCTGAAATTAAGATCAACTAATTATCTTCTGCAAATAAGAACAATAATGCTAATAACATGATCAATAACTTGCATTACCTGATTTTGCTCAAAGTAATTTGGTAGCACGTTGTGTTCACCAAGAATTACTTCACCATTGTCGGGCCTTTGTATGCCCATAATCAGTTTAAGCAGAGTACTCTTTCCACAACCATTCGGCCCAATTATTGCAATTTTTTCACCCCTTTCAATTGTTATGTTCGCCTTTTCAAATAGAACCTGCATGACCAAACACATGTTTATCAGATAAAATAAGGCATTATATTATATGTTGGTTATATCATTTATTTATTAACACTTACGTTGTCTTCATAGCTAAATTCAAGATTTTTTATTCTCACGACATCTCTCCCACTTCTTCCGTGTTCCGGAAATCTAATCTTCATTTGCTTCCGAATAAACGGTTTATCAACTTGTTCCTCATTCTGAAGCTTTTCTAGTTTCTCTTCTCATACAACACAAGTGCAAAGATGTAAAATGATCAAAAAGTAGCTATTAACATTTTTTTTATTAAACCGAAAATTAACTAGTCACTTAGATAAATAAATGTAACAAAACCATACAAGAATTAGTACTTTTATCCTTGTAGCTTTACATAATCGGAAGCCATTATGTTTTTAGATACTTAATCAACTACTCACGTGTCCACTTACGGTAAAGCTTGTGTTCTTTGATCCTCTACATCTCACATGATCCTCTACATTTTCCCTTACAAAAATGATGTGATCGAGGGTGCATGGTAAGATGGAGGGAGATGATCAAGGGTTGGGAATGGAGTTCCCAGTTCCCCCACTTTTCTGTAGTTCCCTTTTGAACCTGTCTCTATATATAATTATGAATTATGTACGTTATAAAGACTGCATCATGTATATGCTAGAAATATTATTTTTAGTTCTTATATACACCGACGTTTAAAACAAAAAAAATGGAACAATTTTAAAAACTAAGAAGCTGGCTGGAAGAGCCACGAGCGGTTCGAGGTCAACATTTCAACTTATTAAGATAAACGAGCCGAGCCTGAGCTCACCCTGACCAGGGGCGTAGCCACTAACACCCCAGGGGTGTCCCCCGTCCCCTGTGAAATTTTTTTTAGTGTTAATATGCCGAAAAATTCCCGACCGACCCCTGTAAAATTTTGGCACCGACCCCTGTGAAACTTTGAAGCCATACCCTGTATAATTTCGAGACGACCCCATGAGATTTTGAGACTAACCCTGACAAAAATTACAATGACAATTTTATAAATATAATTATATAAACGTTATATAAACAATTTTTTCTATTAAATTTGAATTTAATATTAACAAGTCCATTAGTCCAATATCTAATCCAATTTTTAAGTCCAAAACCCAATTCAAACCCTACTCAATTTTTAGTCCAAAACCCAAAATCCCATTCTAACTTCTAAAATTTATTTTTTTGACCGCCTCTACTGCCTCACTTCGTCCTTTCGATGGATGATGACTACATTAACATACTAACGCCAAGAAAAAAAACAAACATGAAAAATCGCCAATATTATGAGTATGATTGTTTCAATGCGGTTCTAGATTTGCAAATCCAAGAGTTTGGGGATCATTTTAATGAGGTAACATCCGACTTACTTGTTTCGTTGAGTTGTTTGACTCTTTCTGATAATTTTCGAGCATTTTCTATTCCAAAAGTATTACGATTAGTCGAGTTGTACTCATATGATTTTGATGAAAGTGATAAAAGAAGACTCCCGGTTGAACTCGCGACATACATGTGAAAATACAACACCAAATGGGTCTAATGGGCTGGTTGTTAAAAATAATGGGCTGATGTTTAAATCAAATAGTGGGCTAGCAAAGTGGGCTGAGAGTGAATCGGAAGTTTAGGCTAAAGATTTGGATGCAGTTCAAGTTTGACTTAATTTAAGTTTGGTTTGTTTTTAATGTTTTTGAGTTTGAGTAGGAGTCAAATAAAGTATCGTAAGGAACAATTTAATGGTGGTATAAATAGGGGTCAGAGTTATTTGTTTAGTTTTAGTTGAGTCTTGTAATCAGTTTTTGTGTTTTTTGATTAATAAAGAAAAGAGTCGAGGGTTGTCTTCCCAAAGACGGTGTGTTCGTGTTCGGTTTATTGCTCGATTCACTTGTGTTAATTTAACAAAGTGGTATCAGAGCCCACTTGTATACCATGGCAGATCTCCAAGTCGTAGGCGGAATTAAGAAGCTCAACAATCAAAACTACAATACATGGTCAACTTGCATGATGTCGTATCTGCAAGGTCAGGATCTGTGGGAAGTAGTGAATGGTGCAGAGACAGCCGTACCAAGAAACGATCTGAACGGAGCAGTGAACAAGTGGAGAATCAAGGTAGGGAAAGCGATGTTTGTATTGAAGACCACTGTGGAAGAAGAGGTGTTGGAACAGTTTCGGGAAGCCGTGACGCCCAAGGAGGTTTGGGATATCCTTGCTAAATTGTTCTCGAAAAAGAATGACGCCAAACTTCAATTGCTAGAAAACGAGTTGTTATCTATAACTCAACAAGATCGTTCCATCGCTCAATACTTTCACAAGGTAAAGACCCTCTGCCGGGAAATCGGGGAACTTGATAATGAAGCAAGGATCGGGGAGGTTCGGATGAAACAAATCTTGATTCATGGCTTGAAACCCGAATATCATAGCTTTATCGCTGTGATCCAAGGGTGGCCCAACCAACCCACAATCGGTGAATTCGAAAATCTATTAGCGAGTCAAGAAGCTCTCGCTAAACAAATGAGCGAGAGTCGTAGTTCTGTTCCAGCAAAGTCCGAAGAAGAGGCGTTATATGTCGGAAAGGGTAGAGGTCGATACCGGGATAATGAGGGGTATAATAATCGAGGTCGTGGTGTAAGACCAAGAAAATTGGAAACCCGAAGAAACTATCGGGAGCCGGAAAGAGATCAAGAAGCCCAAGACGGTGATAATAAATATCCGCAAAACAGGCCATTCCCATACCCATGTTATAACTGTGGCAAAAGAGGGCATATGGCCCCAAGACTGTCGAAACCCACCCCCTGAACAAGGAAACGCTGCCGAGGTCCAAAACGAAGAAGAATGGGATGTCGAGGCAATGTATGCAGTAGATGAGATGGTGTATGCTCTAACCGCCACCACTATTCAAGATCAAGGTAACAAGTTTGATGAGTGGATAGTTGACTCTGGTTGTTCGAACCATATGATCGGAGATAAGAAAAAGTTAAAGGACCCCGTGAGTTATGGCGGTAGTCGTGTGGTGGTAATTGCAGACAATTCAAGACATCAGATAGCTCACATAGGAGATGTTCAATTCCCACCAAAGAGCAACAGACAAAACCTCATACTCAAAGATGTTTATCATGTCCCAGGTATGAAAAAGAATTTATTGTCGGTTCCTCAAATTACCGAAACAGGTCGTTACGTATTATTCGGGCCAAACGATGTAAAGATTTTCGAAAAATTTGAAACCAGTTCAATCCCAGTTGTCGAAGGAAAGAAGACAGACTCCGTGTATGTCTTATCGGCTGAGACCGCATATGTCGAAAAGACAAGAATGAATGAAAACGCTGATCTTTGGCATCGGCGTTTCTGCCATGTCGGATACGACAAGTTGGAGCTAATGATGAAAAATAAACTTGTCAACGGTATACCGACCCTCCCAGTACAGAAGGATGTGGTATGTGGTGGATGTCAGTATGGAAAAGCAAGCGAACAACCGTACGAACGTTCTAAATATCGAGCTCGTGAACCTCTCGAATTGGTTCATTCAGATGTTTGCGGACCAGTGAAACAACCATCTATCAAAGGAATGAAGTATGTGATCACATTCATCGACGATTTCTCTCGGTATTTATGGGTGTATTTTATGAAAGAAAAATCAGAGGCCTTTGAAAAATTCAAAGAGTTCAAAGCCGAGGCCGAGAGTATGGTGGGAAAGAGTATACAATGTTTAAGATCTGACAATGGAGGGGAATATGTATCCCATGAGTTCTCGAGATTTCTAAGAGACCATAAGGTGGCAAGACAGTTCACGTGTTCCAACACACCTCAACAAAACGGTGTTTCAGAAAGAAAGAATCGACATATAACCGAGACGGCCGGGAGTATGATTCATGATAAAAATGTACCAGGACGTTTTTGGGTAGAGGCTATTAAAACCGCAACGTATGTGATAAACAGAACACCACAGCAAGGTCTAAAATATAAATCTCCGTTTGAGAAGTTAAAGAACGTGAGGCCAACTGTTAGTCATCTAAAAGTTTTTGGTTGTGTATGTTACGTGTTTATACCGGGTCATCTTCGTCATAAACTCGAGAAGAAAGCAACGCGGTGCATTTTTATAGGGTATGATCAAGAGCGCAAGGGTTGGCGGTGTTGTGACCCAGACACCGGTAAATGTTATACCTCTCGGAACGTAATCTTCGACGAAGCTTCATCGTGGTGGTCAAGAAATAAAGAAGCGCTGCCGGACTCAATTCTACTACAAGAAAGTCTAAAGTCATCAACACTTGATGTCACTCTAATGGATGACGATAAAGAAAATGAGAGTGAAGAACATGAAGCTACGGCACCAGATGTGAGAGACCATGCAAACCAACAAGGAGAATCTGAAGACACGTCTTCTGTGAGAAGAACAACCCGACAAAGAAAGCCAAATCCTAAGTACGCTAATATGGCAATTGTGGTGGATGAATATGAAGAACTGGAACCAGAATCGTTCCAACAAGCACGATCTAAGCAAGAATGGGTGAGTGCAATGGAAGAAGAGATCCGTGCACTAAAAGCAAATCAGACGTGGGAGCTCGTCCCTAAACCAAAGGAGGTACAACCAATTTCTTGTAAATGGGTGTATAAATTAAAATGGCGAGCAGACGGTACCATTGACAGATTTAAAGCACGATTAGTAGCCCGTGGTTTTTCTCAACAATACGGGCTAGATTATGAAGAGACGTTTAGCCCGGTAGCTAAAATTACCACGGTGCGTGTAATATTAGCGTTGGCGGCTTGTAACGGATGGAAACTTTGGCAAATGGATGTGAATAACGCCTTCTTGTATGGCGATTTGGATCGTGTTATTTATATGGATCAACCTACCGGGTTCGAGAACATTACACATCGAGACTATGTGTGTAAGTTGAAGAAGGCACTCTACGGGCTTAAGCAATCGCCAAGGGCATGGTTCGGAAAGATGGGCGAATTTTTAAGGCATAACGGGTTCGAAAGTACATCTGCAGATGCAAGTTTGTTTGTAAGGAAAGAAGGTGACAAAGTTGCTATAGTTCTGGTATATGTGGATGACTTAGTAATTACTGGTGACCTTGTTGATATAATTGCTCAAGTTAAAGCAAACTTGAATACTAGATTCAAGATGAAAGACTTAGGTGAATTAAAACACTTTTTGGGATTAGAGGTTGAGTACAGTAAGTCATGCATCAGGTTACATCAAAAGAAATATGTAGTTGACATTCTTAGAAAGTTTGACCTGTTGTACTCTAAGCCGGCAACTACACCGATTGATGTTAACAACAAACTATACGCTGATGAAGGAAAGGTATACGAGAACCCTACCGAGTACCGGAGAATGGTGGGAAGTCTTATGTACCTAACATTGACCCGTCCCGACATATCATTTGCAGTGGGGGTACTGAGCCGGTTTATGCAACAGCCGCGTTTGCATCATGTATATGCCCTTAAACGAGTGATGAGATATGTTAAAAACACCATTGGTTACGGAATAAAGTTTGAGAGGGAGGCCGGTGTTATGCTACAAGGTTTTTGTGATGCAGATTACGCAAGTGACCCAAGCACAAGGAGATCAACTACTGGGTATGTATTTATGATAGGTGGAAGTGTCGTATCATGGTGCAGTAAGCGACAACCAACAGTTTCGTTGTCAACAACGGAAGCAGAGTACAGAGCCGCTGCTATGGCAGCTCAAGAGATGGTATGGCTCGTACAACTCTTGAAGAATCTGAATCAGATAATAGAGTATAAAGTCAAGTTGTTTTGTGATAATCTGTCTGCAAAACAGTTAGCCGAGAATCCGACATTTCTTGCGCGAACAAAACATATTGAGGTACACTATCATTTCATAAGGGAAAAGGTTTTAGAGGGAGAGGTCGATTTGGTGTACATCGACATGAATAATCAAGTTGCTGATGTGTTAACAAAAGGTTTGGCTAGTGTGAAAATTCGAGAGCTATGCAAACGCATGGGGCTGGAAGAGTTCGGTGTTGAGAGGGAGTGTGAAAATACAACACCGAATGGGTCTAATGGGCTGGTTGTTAAAAATAATGGGCTAATGTTTAAATCAAATAGTGGGCTAGCAAAGTGGCTGAGAGTGAATCGGAAGTTTAGGCTAAAGATTTAGATGCAGTTCAAGTTTGACTTAATTTAAGTTTGGTTTGTTTTAATGTTTTTGAATTTGAGTAGGAGTCAAATAAAGTATCGTAAGGAACAAGTTAATGGTAGTATAAATAGGGGTCAGAGTTATTTGTTTAGTTTTAGTTGAGTCTTGTAATCAGTTTTTGTTTTTTTTATTAATAAAGAAAAGAGTCGAGGGTTGTCTTCCCAAGACGGTGTGTTCGTGTTCGGTTTATTGCTCGATTCACTTGTGTTAATTTAACAATACATCGATAATTTGAAAGGAGATAAATGATTTAAAAACTTGAATGGTTTAGCAAGTCTTGTTCAATTGATGGTTCAAACAAAGAAACACCATTCCTTTGCATTGGTGTATTGTTTAATAAAGTTGGCTCTGGTATTACCCGTCGCAACCGTTGAAAGATCATTTTCGGCGATGAAGTATGTGAAGTCCGATTTGCGTAATCGAATGGGTTATGAAAATTTAAGCGACAACTGTATTTGTTACATTGAGAAAGACTTGCTTGTCAATGCTAAAGTAGATGATGTAATGGTTAGATTTCAAAAAATGAAAACTCGTAAAGAACAACTTTAATATATTTGTTTTCTAATATTTTGTTTGGTAATCTTTTTTTTATATATATGACCCGACTCGGCCCGATTCGACCCGACCCGATTCGACCCGACAGTTGTATTAGTGCCGACCGTAAAAATTCCCGACTCTTGTGTGAAAATTTTCTGGATCTGCCACTGACCCTGACTCGGCTCGTCTGGTTTGCAGCCCAATGTCAACTTAATCCCTGCGAAGTCGACTAAGCAACTTCAACATAATTAATCTTTTTAGACGACTAATATTATTTAATCAAATTTGTTTTTAACAGCAAAATTTTTTTAAAAAAATGAAACCTTTTCAGCTGTAGATGCGCGTCCAGAATTTGCTCCAGCACTTAACCTGCGAATTAAGCCTCGTGTATGCTCGATTTCCTTTTGCTTCTCCCATGCTTTAAACTGAGCTTCAATTCATGATGCCTTACTGATTACGTACTGAGAATAATTTCCATTGAATTTCCTAGAAACACCCATCTCGGTCTCCACTATCTTTGTGCATAATTGATCAAGAAAAGCTCTGTCATGAGATATGATCACCATTGGAACATCTTGCTTGTTAAGATAACCTTCAAGCCACTCAATTGTGTCTAGATCAAGATGATTTGTAGGTTCGTCTAGTAGTAACAAGTCTGGATCCTGCAAGAGTTAACATACTCAATCCCCTTAGCCATGCATACGTCTGATATTCAGTTTTTTTCGTATCCTGTATTAAGGGATGCTTAAATGTGTGTTTTCAAAGTTATAATTGCGACTTGAACAATATGTTGCTAGCATAATCAAGTTCTTGATGGTTGGAATTAGTCAAATTAACATTGATCTTAATAATCACTTTCCTTAAAGCAACTGTTTACCATTTTCTCCAAATGTAGCTATTTTGACACAAAATAATCAAAAAATCAAAATCATGTAAAGTTCACATCCAAGCACTAGAAGAGTAAGAGTGCACACAAAACTGCAATAACTGAACAGTAATGAGCGTAATCGACTTAACCAAATCCAACAAAAAACTGACGGTTTGATTTAATGTTTAAAAAAACGATTTTTTGGTTCAGTTTTGGTTTGCTATCAACCAAAAACAGAAAAAAGCAAACCATAATACCAATTTTTTTAAGCCTTTCAAAAAAAAAAAATACTAATTTTTAAGTACTTAAAAAAAATGGTGTGGACCAAAAAGTTTATGTACAAATTCGCAACAACAAACTAACCATTAGTTAACAATAGACATTTAGGCCCAAAGGTTCAAGCTTTAATTCCTTTATGGGACATGTTTTTGCAGCCCAATATTTTCAAGCCCGAATGGTAAAACCCAATGAAAATCGAACTATTTTCACAAACCAGGATTGCATTGTATAAGAAGGTTACATAGAGGTTCTGTATATAAAAATATTACACTTGGACTGATCTAAAGTTCTAAACATGATACATATATACAATGGTCTAATATCATAACAAACCAAAATTTGAAATTGATTTCTACCTGAAGCAATATCTTCCCAAGTGACATCCTCATTTGCCATCCACCACTAAAGGATGCAACAAGCCTATCCGAATCCTCTTCTACCGAAAACCCCAACTCAGGCATCATTTTATTAATCTTGACATCAACCACATCCAAATCCACAGCCTGTGCTCTCTTCTGCAGCAAATCAAACTCATCCAAAAGCCTTCCCATCAACTCCAAATTGTCCACGGACGCCTCAATCGCCTTCTGCACCTTCTCCAACCGCTTCGAGACCTCCATTTCCTCCTTAAAAGCATGCAGAAACTCCACCCTAACCGTCCGAATCTCGGAAACATCAAACTCCTGGCTCAAAAACGATATCCTCATGTTCGATTTCGCCTTTACAACGTTACCCGAATCGGGTTCTTCCGCACCCGATATTATTTTTAATTGTGTGGTTTTACCGGCACCGTTAACGCCTACTAATCCTACCTTTTCCCCCCTTTTGACCTCCCAGGATACATTACTTAAAACTGTAACGCCTTTAAATGTTTTGGTTATGTTTTCTAGCCTGACACCGGAGGATATTGATGATGCTCCAGTGGCTGATGGTTTGTTTCTTGGGCGGTGATACTGATCGGATGGGTTGTTTGAAAAGAGAGAGTCTATGTCGTCTTGGTATGTATTAGTATTAGTGGTGGCTTTGGTTTGTATGGTTATGTTTGTGGTTGATGTAATGGGGTTGTGTTTGTGGGTTAATGATTTAAGGGTGGTTATTGTTGGTGATGGAAATGGATGGAAATGGGGTGGTTTGTGGCGGTGGGAGAGGGTGGTTGTGGGGGTTAGGAAAGTGAGGTGGAGTTTGGTGGTGGCTAAGGACATTGTTTGTTTGTTGCTGTGGAGGTTATGATGGGTGAGTTGCAGGGTGGAAGAAGTGTGTATGTATAGTATAGGTGTGGAGTAAGAAGATGAAGGGGTTTATGGGGGGCTTTGCAGGGGGTGGGTATGAAGGTGGCAGTGTGACCCGTTGCCTTCAAGGCTTGACTTGAGAATGTAAGGGAGAAAAAGGGGGTGTTTGTCATTCCTTATGTTAACCTCCTAAGTAGTCCTAAGGTTATGTGTATTGGTGGGGCTACAATTTGGGGCGTTTTGCGTCGTGTGGCGTCCAGTCAGCAAGGAATGAGAATTTGTTTTGGGGTGTAATAGTGTAGGGGCAACAAATCGTAATATATTTATATATATATATATAACACATAGTAATATATTTCTTTTCCTCTTCCGGCGACAAAAACATCCCGCCCCTGCCCACTTTTGTCGCCCCGTTACATATGGCCTAAATAACTTATGAAGGTGTTTTTATCAATGTTTTCAGACCTGGGCCGGACGTTGACCCGAACGCCTTATCCAGTCAAAGGTCGGACCGATTCGAAAGGACGGGGCGGTGTTTGACCCGGATACCATCATAAATAATATATAATATAATTATATATAATTGTTAACTATTGTACTCTACGGTTAAGTGGTTACCCACAATTGTTAAATGATAACCTCTTTATGGGTTCAGGTAATGCAATTTTAAGAGTTGAGTAAGCTTTCGTTTCAATCTCCAAAGCCTTCTTTTCTTCTTTGAATATTGTCAGATGGCTTTAGGTGTGAATCCAATTGTTTCATCTCCAATCATTGGAACAGTGTATACTTCATCCAAACAATAAGAACAATCAGGGTGAACATAACCCAGTGAGCACGAAAACGAGGTTCACATTTAGCAAAGTCACTAAATTTCATCAATCGAGGACACTTGGAATGGGATCCAATTTCAGTGTCCAATTGTAACATTTGCTGCATGAGTACGTTTTGAGAAACTAACGCGTATAAACCAGCCATCTTGATAAGTAACAAGACAATCAAACTTCAAGGATTAAACTTGAAAATATGTTAACGAACGTGGAACAGTAACTATAACAAACTGTGAACAGTTTTTGTAACGAACTAAAATAACGAATCAATTATAACGAATTGAAATTTATCTGCGTAACGAATCAGGAACAGTGTCACACGAATTAGATTATAACGAACTATCAAACGAACCTAGTCAACGAATCAGGCCAAATTGACGAATCAGTTTGACGAATTAGGTTAACGAAGTAAGTAAACGAATCCAAATTCAAAGTAACGAACTATGGTAACGAATCTCTGAGTTCCGTTAACGAATTAAGTAACGAATCACTAAGTCAAGCTTAACGAATCACAAACTCAACTTAACGAATCTCTGATTCAAGGTAACGAATTAAGATGACGAATCTGCTACAGTTGATAGCGAATTAACTATAACAAACCAGGTTGTTATAACGGTTATAGCAAACTCTGACAACTATTGCCACGTGGCAAAAGTTTGTTAGATTTAAGGTTAACGAATCAGACCACGTGTCTGACGAATTAGAGAACACGAATAAGACTGATGACGAACTGAGTAACGAAGTGTGTAACGAATTGATTAAAAGCTAACGAATCACAGTAACGAATCAGATTAATGAAGAGGAATCTTCAACAGATGATGAAGATCTTCAAATCTTCATCATCTGTTTCCAGATTTCTGGAAAACCAAGAACACAAACAACCAAACCCAAATCCGTAATACACCTCCAATATTCACCAATTCGTTCAAATAACCTATCAAATTACTCGGAAACTTATCGCGAATCCAAATCAGACCAACTCGTAAACCAATTTACTTAAACACGAATCCAATTCGACCAAAAACACATATCTGTTTTGTCCAAACCCAGATTCTATCAAATTCAACACAGATCCAATCCAAAACACAATTCTAGTCCACCAAACCTTCCTTATACCTTACTCAACAACAATTCATTCTCACTCAATCCATATTCAATCAATTCAGCAGAGAATTTGATCAAAATCAAACCAGAAACTAAATAACACCAAATTACTATTAATATTACTTCAGTTAACGAATTAACACATAAATCAAGAGCAATCGAATCCCCGAATGCTCTGATACCACTTGTAGAAACGTCTAAAGATCTCAGATCTAAGATCTAATAAATGATTAACACGGATCTAGTTCATAATTACTCCTATAGATTATATGTTATGTATATATTAGTATGAGTGGTAGTATGTGTATATATTATGTAATAGATTAAGTATGAGAAGAATTGATAGAGAGAACAAATCGGCAGAGGTTCAATACGTTAAATCAAAACTTAAATAAAACAGTGGATGAACACCACTATATATAGAAGACAGGTCTAGTTCGTTACACATTCCGTAACGAACTAGGCTCCTGCTTCGTTACATTACATTAATAATAAACATTAACGAACTGCCTTCTAATTCCTTAAATATCCTTAACGAATTAGAAGGAAACTTAACTTAACATCTAGTTCATTAAACATCCTTAACGAAGTAGACTGTCCTTTAACGAACTACGTAATATAATAATAATTCTTTCATTGATAAATACAAAACATAAATACAAAGACTCGTGACGCAAAACCATGCACTAACATTTCCCCACTAGTTCCATGGCTCTTTCTCCATTTGGTTCTTTTGCAGGATTTGTGCAGTCACGAGCAAAGTGACCGGGCCCGTGACAGTTGCAACACCTCATCTTGCTTTTGTCGAATCCCACCCTTTTTTTGTGATAGCCTAGTTGTTCTTAGCAGTCTTCTTGGTGAAGTTCTTTGCCCTGAAGACGGCCATGGCCATCTACCACGAAATATCCATCTCCTCAACGTCTTCAGGATGAATTTGATCCAATTCAGCAAACACAACCGGCGAGACAATGTCACCAGCATGAAATGCATTTTAGTAGTTCATACAGCCTGCAATAAGGGCGATGTTCTCCTCAGTTTCCTTATGGATGGAGGGAATCTGAGACGCAGGCTTGGCTGAAGATTCCTTTGGTGAAAAAGAATTAGTATTGGCAGATGCCTTTGAGGGTCTTGGGGAAAACTGGCTTGAGGTGGATCTTGATCCGCTTGTTCCATCTTGAGCAGAGAAGGCGGTATTGGTGGATGGCGTATAACTAGCAATGTTATAAGAGCTAGCATGATTTATAGCATGTTGTTTGTCATCCATATCATATGAGTTAATAACGTCCTTCATCTCATTGATAGTTAGTCTAGTTAGGTTCTTTGTTTTCTTGATCAATGCCACATTCAGATCCCAGCTTTGAGGAAGTGAATTCAGCAACTTCTGATTAACCTCAAGAAAAGTTAGCTCAATCTTAGCAGATCTCATCTTGGTCACGAGCTTGGTGAATCTTTGTATTTGAGCAAAAAGAGATTCACCCAAGCGTGGTTGAACATATAGAAATCTTATTTTAGCAGATCTCGTCTACTCTGCAACATATCCTGATTTCCCTCAAACTTATCTATAATGGTTGCCCATAGCTCTTTAGCCAACTTTGCATCTTGAAGACCAATAGCAATATCCGGGGATAATGCTAGAGTGAGAGTAGAAAAGGCTCTCTCAACATCTTCTACCAGGGCAAAATCTTCATCAGTAAAACATATTTTCTTTCTGGTATGGGAGCCACAGACCTCTCACGTCGTCTAACGTATATGTCACCAAGTTGGACATTTTAGAATGCTTCCCCAACCCTTGGAGTCTTTCATCTTCATGTATCTTTCAAACCTGTACTTCCAATTGTCTTACCCTTCAGGAGATAACGGACGAGGAACATGAGTGGGGGTACCCATCACGGAGTCAAGGCCAACTATGCCATCCTTTGATTCCATTTTAGTCAAAAACCCACTTATTGGCCGAAAACACTGTGAGACGAGAAGATTTGGCCGAGAACCCTTAATTGAGAACTAGTAACACCGAGAACACACCTAGAACGTATGAATTAACCGAAAACCCATAACCAAGCCGCAAACACTTGCTGGAACGAGAACTCAATTCCGAGATCCTTTGTCACCGAGAGCCAAATCTTGCCGAGAACTATGCTTAACCGAGAACTCAGTTTTACTTGAACAATACTTCAAAGCTTCGATAAACAATGGATTTCGATATCTTTGGATTTTTTGAAAACATTTGAGCAAATCTTATCTCAAAATTCCAACCAAAAATCCTAACAACACGATGAATATCAGTTCTTCTTAGAAGACTCCAATAATCAACCAAACAAGAACATTCCGAAACTTCGATTTTATCACATTGAAAAATCCAAAAATCCGTTTCTTGGATTCGTTGATATCAAAACCAAGCTTAGAATAGGTCTATAGACTCCGATACCACTTGTAAGTCTTGAAACTGGATCACTACAACACAATATCAAACAAACACATGATTAGGTGGAATCCAAACACGTGGTGAATCAAGAAATAGATTGAGAGAACACAAACACAAGATTCAAAGCACACGTTTATTATAAACGTCACGTACTTACTTCCGAAATACAAAAACCGATTACGCTCTTACAGAGAATAATATAAGTGTCTCACCTAACAAATAATAAAACCATAACTTATATAGGTTAGTACAAGCCACACGGACCAAGCTCAATATAAACCCAATACTCGTCAAGCCTACCGAAAACCGTGGGGATTTCGGTCAATACTAATCAAACCATAAACGCTATACAAGGCATAAACTACAAAATATGTCCTAGCATGTACTATTGGTATTGTCATATTTTTTATGCAAGAACTATTATTTGATATAAGTTAATGCAAGTGTAGAGAATTTGATTTAACATATTAAACTTAAATTGCAGATTATAGAAACAAATGTGTTTATACAATTTATAAGGGAATTAATTGCAGGTTTTGACCTAGAAAAAGTCAAACCAGCTGGTTTAGGTTTGTTGATTGAAAAATCAAAATTGCAAAAGGGTCACCGGATTTATTTTACAATTGTATCATTTGTTAACAAGGGTAATACTTCTGATAGTTCGGGAATTTAACGTTGCCGTTTCGGGCTTCAACTTTGGTAAAATGGATCAAATTTATGGTTCAACAGAAGTGACACTTTTGCTAGAGCAAATTAAAGGTATTTTTATTTGACTTTGTGGTAGTCAATAGGGGAAATTTAGGCATTTCGTGACACAACTTCGGTTTAGGTTCAAACGTTAGTTGATCTTACAGGTTAGTACCAATGGCATTTTTAGTTCTTAAAATTTATAAATAAAATTCTTCTAAGAATATTCAAGTTTTTGTTACTGATCCCGATTTTGTATTTAGTTTTTTAAGGTTTGATCTAACAGTGTTTCATATATATGGGTTCAAGTCTCATTTGAGACATGTTTAATCCTATTTTTATACAAAAATTTTTACACAACCCAAATTATAACCAAGTAAACTCATATAAAAATTTTTTACACAACACAAATTATAACCAAGTAAACCTATATAAAAATTTAATTGTTTAAATCAACAAAATATTTCTTTTTAATTAAGGCTCAAAAAAAATTTTGCCTTCGCCAAATCGGGCCTGATGATGGTTCTAGGTCGTGTAGATGTGGATTAGTAATGATTGGTTGTATTTGGGCATGCTAGAACAGTCTTTCCCTAAATGAGGTCTCTTAATTAATGATGTAAAGCGAATGTTTTAACGGTGTAAAACAACTTATGAAACAAAAATATATTTTTAAGAGTTACTAATAGAACTCACTTAACGTAGTTTTTTTTATGTATGTTAAATTTTCTGCATGCCAACGCTCGAGGATCAGAAAGCTCTTGGCTTGAGCAAAGGATTTCTCGTCAGGGTGGCTAAGGCATTTGTTTAGAAAGTATTGTTATTTAACTTTGAATGACTTTTATGTAATGATTTGTGCTGCATATTTTATAATGAAATAAATCTTGTATTCAAGTATAAACATGTGACATGTATAAAATTGTATGAACTTGGTGTGGGGCCTAACAATGTCATTCTTGGAATGTTGAATTAGACAAATTAAATACTGTGTATTTAGATTTTCCTTAGAAGTTAATTAACCCAAATTATTAAAGAAAAACTTCATTAAATAATATTTAAATGTTATTAAATTATTAAAGAAATCAAATTAAATTAAACGAATCTAACCGATATGGATAGTACATAGTTCCTCATGGCATTTCTTAGCCGCACGATCCTATTGCCTTGAGGCACATGCATGGACTTAACATACAAAAGTGGTTCGTTAAAGTGGAATTGTTGATCCCCGAGAGAAGATTAGGGGTGTTTATCGAGTTGAATTTGAGTTACTCGAATTTGAAGATTTGAAATTTATATTCGAATTCTACTCGAATTCAAATACAAGTTCGAATAAGCCAATTCGAATGAGTTTTTTGAATTCAAGTCGAATTCCGGTTTATTCGATTAAGGAAAAGCTTTTACATAAAAATCAAAAAAAAAAAGAAAAGATAAGTCAATCACTATGTTCCTAAAGTTTTGAGAATCTAGCACGCAAATATATGCAAAATCAACGTAAAGAGTGTTGGGTGAAATTGCAAGATACTATGTTAACTGATGAGTTAAGGGTGGACAGAGTGGGCGGGAGGTGGGGGTGGTGTGGCATCGTACCGACGGGAACACCACCCCGCATCTCTTGCAAGCGCTCAAAATCATCCTGGGGTGGGATCTCCACACCCTTTACCATGCCAAAAGAAGAAGAAAAACTTCCAACGGTGATGGATGTTGGATTTTGGGATGGGATGGAGTGGGAAATTTACCTCGTCAATCTAGGTATCGAAGAATGATGGACGGGATGTGCGATGCACCCCGTCCACCGTAATTGGTCGATCAAATGTAGTTACTAATTAGATATTTTGATTATGATTATTATGTTTTCTTGTTTTGGGCTACAAAAATATTCGCCAGATGTCGAAACTAAAACACGCTCAAATGGTTGGTACCGAAAATACCAATATTGAAAATTTCCAAAACCGGGTAACAGGATCGAAAATGCTTGATATGGTACGGTACAGTTCGATTCGTTACCGGTATCACGCTGAATCGTAACTTGGGAATTCGAAACATATTAGAGCATGTTTGGGATTGAGTTTGAAAAATGTTTATTGGCTTATTGATGTTTTCAAAAAGCCAAAAAGTTTAAATGTGTTTGGCAATCACAAAAAAACTTGCTTATTTTAGCTTTTTGAAATGGTTAAAAAGCAGTTTTCCAAAAGCCTCAAATCCTGCATTTTCAAAATGACTTTTTGAAAAAACACATAAGTTAATAAGCATTTTTCAAACTCAATCCCAAACATGCCCTAAGACGTGTTTTAGTTTGGACAAAGGTCATTTTAGGCTGCCACAGGTCTCGATCCAGATTGTATTCTTTGCCGGTTAATGCCCAGATTTGTAGTTCCTGGAAGATGATAGCTAAGGTTATTGATGGGTTATTAGTTGAAGATCGGCCGCTTAATTTGAATATGGTGGCTGCTGTTGGGAATGGGAAATCTATTAGATTTTGGCACGACAATTGGCTTGGCGGTGTACCATTGAGATATAAATGGTCGAACCTCTATATCATGGAAAAGAAGAAGTTTTGTTTGGTTACAGAAAGATTGAAGCGAGAGAGCCATAGTTGGCGTCTTGAAAGGATACACTTTATGGGCCCGTTAGATGAAATTTATATTCGGGAGCTGACAGAACTGCAAGAGGCGATCTCGGGTCTGCAATTACGGAATGGGAGCGAGGATCAATGGACCTGGACCAACGAAGAAGTTGAGTGTTTCAGCGTCAAAGCTGTGAGACAACTTCTACAGAAAAACCGACAGATTGGTTCTCTTTTTGTACCGAGATGGGTGAACTGGATTCATTTGAAATGTATGATTTTAGCTTGGAGGGCGGCCATGGCTCGGCTTCCGGTTAAAACCGAGTTGATTAAAAGACACATTCATGTGGGTTCTACGCAATGTTCTTTATGCGAGTGGGGTGAAGAGACGATGGATCATCTTTTTTCGAGTTGTATAGTTGCTCACGAGGTTTGGAATGCAATTGGTTTCTGGTGCGGGTTAAATCCCATTTTTGCCTTTGATGTTCGAGACCTTCTGTCAACGCATAAAATGGTGGCAGGTAACAGGTGGAGGAAAAACATGGTTCATGGAATTATCATTATTGCTTGTTGGTGTATCTGGCGAGCGAGGAACGAAAAGATCTTCAGGGATACGAGGACACCGAGTAGAATTGTTATCTATAATATTAAAAGTTTATCCTTTTTTTGGTGTCAAAATAGAACAAAGTTTAAGATATTGTTTTGGGATGATTGGTGTAAGTCTCCTATGTACATATTGTAATTTTCCGCCGATCCTCGCTTTGAGGTCCTAGTCGGCGTATGTTGAATGAAGCTTAATTTTCAAAAAATAAAAAATTCGAATTCTCAAGTTAGTTAAAACTAGAATTTTGGTCTTATTCGAGTCCAATGGCAATCTGCGTAATTAAATGACTGTAACATGTCCAAAGACCCACTGAATAAAGTATAAATATCCCGAGGATTAAGTGTTGGACGACCATTCAGAATTGATTGTCGTAAAGTCACATTCACATTCACATTCACATAATACATTTACCACTCTGTCTCTTCATTTCTCATTTGAAGCTGTCGTCTTGCTGTAGCTTCTCTCTCTTTCTCTCTATCTCGATCTAGCTCTCACAGTTTAAGAATTTGTGTGTTTAGAATTTTAGATAGATCGCTCATTTGAAACAATAAATATTATGGACATGGAACATAGCAAGGATGAGGTATGATTTCAGCTTCATATTCTCTCTCTCTCTGTCTGTCTGTCTGTCTGTCTGATTTTGTTTTATGAATACTAATGTAAATTTTGGTGATTGTTTTATTTGTTTCATCTGTCGGAGTTTGAAATTCTTTGTATTAGTTTATTGAGAACACAAGTAGCTTCAGGTTTTGTTTAGACCATGGGTGTGAAAGTAATGGTTTGTGTTTTGGTGTTTAGATTAGAATCCATACGTACATATTATTCATAAAGTTTGTTCATAATAATATCCAATCCATATATCTATAGTTCTATATCATTATACCATATTTTAGGGATGTGTAAAAATATGATGAAACTCTCAAACTTATTCTTAAATTATATGGTTGGAGATGATATAAGAACATTCTCATCCGAATCCCTATAATTATGTGAGGGAAGTTTGCAAATTATAGGGTGAGGTTGTGAGTGATTGTGAATGTAAATTATAGGGTGGAGAGAGAAATATAGTGATTTTTTGTAAATTTGGGGAAACAATATTTATTTTTTAATATTTGTGGGATTGGTTGTGAGTAGAGGAGAGAGAAAACTGTAATGATAAATGTATAAAAAATATTATTTAATTAAACATGAGAGATAAATGTAGTATTTTTTAGTATAATTATAAAGATAGGGATGAGGAACCGGTTGAGAATGCTCTAAGGATTCTAATGTAAATGCTTTTATCGTAGTTTTTGATAAAATTTTCTGGTTTAGGGACACATCAAACGGGCGGGTTGCTTGAGTCAGGCTGACGAAAAAAATCTGGTTTTGACGGTTTGAACCGTTTCTGTTTTATTCTTTTTAAAATTAATAGTTTCTATTAATTTATTTTTAAAATATAAAAGATATAAATAATATTATTAATATGCTATGTTTTCATATTTTGAAAATGATTTTAATAATGGTAATAAATTAATAATAATAATAATAATAATAATAATAATATACCGTAATCAAAGCTATTGACTTTTTTTATACTACTCTTTCTTGAAACTTTGAACTATGAATGGTCTTCACTAACGAAGAAAGTCAAAGAAGTAGATTTAAGATCATGAAATCCACTAATGAAATAACTGACTTTTTATACTAGTTCACACCTTACAAGCTACAAATACATTTTCTAATAATAACTGACTGTGATAATCATATAATACGCACCTAATGTACGAGGTCCATACACATGTTATTATGTGATTACGTAAGCGTCTTGTGTATCACATTTAAACAATAAGTATAATATCGCACTTCTAAATATATAATTACTGGTTGTAAAACGAAAAATAACATGATTATTACATTGCTCAGAAGAATGCAGCACCATGGATGTCAGTACCTCAATTTGGAGATTGGGACCAAAAGGGACCACTCCCAGACTACTCTCTGAATTTCTCAAAGATAAGAGAGATGAAGAAACAAAACAAAAGAGAGATATCAAGAGCCAGCATTGGCAATGAAGAAGAACTCAAGGCCACCGCCAAACTCGATACCACAAATAACACTGCTCCTGTCGCCGCTCCCGCTCATCATAGTAATTTTGATCACCATCATGTCCAAGATGACCACCACTCTCCAACGGTAAACGACCTCGTTTTTACTACTTTGGTCAATGGTCATAAGTTTATGTCCTGTTTTAGGAACCAGTTTAAAGCTAGCATCCTCAATAACTAGGGGTGTGAGTTTATGACACGACAGGACCCTAACACAAAAATTGTAGGTTTTTGTTTAGTCTAAACAATTTCAGGTAAAACCCGCGAAAACATTTGGCTAAATGGGTTGGATTCAGATTGATCTGGTGGATTAACGGGTTCAATCTTTGTAAAATCATTTTTATGGCGTAACTTAAAATGTTGAGTATTTATGAACATAAAATTGTTTTTATGTCGTGACTTAAAGTTAAAAATTAAAGAGTTAATGTCCATTTTCGTCCCTGTGGTTTGCAACTTTCGCCACTTCAGTCCAAAGTTTGAAATTTTGTCAATTTAGTCCTTATAGTTTTAAACATTAGCCAATTGCGTCCTCTAGTCTAACGGCATCCAACTATGCCGTTAGTTTAAGGGGTATTTTTGTCTTCTATTTATGTTTAGTTAATGGCCAGTTTCGTCCCTGTGGTTTGATACTTTTGCTACTTCAGTCCAAAATTTGAAAATTTTTCAATTTTATGTTTAATTTATTCAGCTTTTTTTTCTTTTTTTTGTCTATAGCCTTTAAGAGCATAAGCCAAGCCCAAAACCATCAAGCATCGACCAAAACAGGTTTACGTTTACTCTGTCGATAACAATAATCATACCCCCCTCGTATTTAGTTTCTAGACATTTTCTAAACTCTCCCTCATGGTGGAATTCATTGGTAAAGTGGTCAAGGTAATTCCCTAAAACCGTACTATACCGATAAAACTAAAATCGTTTCTTTGGTTAATGCATAATAGTTACGGTTTAGAGATTAACATATTGTAGCAAACATCTTGGTCGAAATCACATCAGGAGGTCAAATATCCCGCATTTCTATGTTTGCTCAAGAAATCGATACACTAGATCGCATGTGTGTTCTTCAAATCGTGGTGTTGTTCTTGAATTCTTCATATCGACTACAATTCTAGGGTTGAATCCGACGAATTCAAGAACAATACCACGATTTGAAGAACACACATGCGATTTAGTGCATTAATTTCTTGAGCAAACATGGAAATACGGGATATTCGACCTCCTGATGTTGATTTCGACCCAAATGTTTGCTACGATATGTTAATCTCTAAACCCTAACTATTATGCATTAATCAGAGAAACGATTTTGGTTTTTTCGATATAGTTCGGTTTTAGGGAATTACCCTGACCACTTTACCAAATTACCAATGAATTCCATCATGGACTGAAGTAGCAAAAACAAAAAAAAAACTGAATAAATTAAACATAAAATTGACAAATTTCAAACTTTGGACTGAAGTAGCAAAAGTATCAAACTACAGGGACGAAACTGACCATTAACTAAATATAAATAGGAGAAAGACAATAATACCCCTAAATCTAACGGCATAGTTGGATGCCGTTTGACGGGGGGACGTAATTGGCTAATGTTTAAAACTATAAGGACTAAATTGACAAAATTTCAAACTTTGGACTGAAGTGGCGAAAGTAGCAAATCACAGGGACGAAAATGGCTATTAACTCAAAATTAAAAGAAAAATTGGTGTACAATTGTATTTTTTATTTTTTGTTGTAAATTGGTGATTTTAGAATATGAACATGCAAAACAAAATACAAGTCGTGTTCGTGTCAAATGGCAAACATTCACCACGGGTTCAACCTGCCAACTCGTGAACACGACCAGTTTTACACACAAATCAATAGCTAGCCATTACTGGATATAATAGTGTTTGCCTAATTGAGATTTGTACCAAAAGTTACCATAGGATCAAAGTTGGAGGTGTAGTTGGTATTTATCATTAGGGATAATCAATGCCTTGCCTAACAAGGCAGTTGGTGGTCGAACATCAACAACATTGGCGATAGTTTGGTGGTTGTGTCACTCCATCTGGTTGGCTAGCACATGACCGCTTTGGCCCATGATATAGACAACACGTTAACATAGCACGATTGTTTGTGCAATTGTGCCCATTAAAATAAATCCACTTTAAAATAGGATAGGGTGTAAATGAGTCGAATGCTGATTATTTAAAATCGGCTAGCTATAAGCGCAAGCCGGGGAGAGTTTTAAACTAGCTCGAGTCTAAATTTGAGCTTATTTAATAAACAAACCAAGCCTAGGTTCAAGCACCGGTATGTATATAAACTTTGTTTAGTTGAATAAATATATAATTACATAAAAATAATATTATTCATCTAGTCATGATGAAAATAATGAATAATGTGTTATGTTATATTTATATAATTAAAATTATAAATATACAAAAAATATTTATTTATGTGACTAAAATACTTAATAAATAGTAAACGGGCAGAAAAAATTTTACTCATAAGGTGAGTCTAAGCTTGAAATATTAATCACGAGCAGAGCTTGGGCTCTCTTATAACCTTATGTTTAACGAGTTCAACCCGAGCTTTGAGTTTAGACTTGGCTTGACTAGTTTACACTAGTTAGGCAAGATAAGTTTAAACATTCTTTTATTATTCTCCACGTACCAAAAGCCTAGGGATATTGTTGTAGATAACAAGGAATATATACATTGAAGGCATGTGCAACCATGTTCTCATCTAATAATATACAAGATTTATGATTGGCATGCTTGTCACAAATGTTCTCAATCCAATTCTAATCATTGTAGTAGATGAATGTCTACCCAATGATCAATGAATCTTTTTATTTTTTTTTATTTGGGTACTAATGGACCGTCTTTTTGAGTTGTGTTATTTTAGAGGATCTTTTCTTTTCTTTTTTTTTTTAATTTCCTCTTTTTTGTGTCGAAGACTAGTAATACGAATAATCATATTTCCGAGTCTAAAGAAAAGATGGGTGGTTCTGATTCGAAAAAAGAAAACGATTGATGAAAATGATAACTTAGGTAGAAGTTAGGATGGGAATGGGAACAGATTTTAGTAATCCCGGTCTCAATCTCAGTTATAAATGTGTTTCATACCCTTCGGGTGCATGTTATTCATTTCGTAGAAAATTTGATTCATTTGAACTTGATTGTAAAAAAGAAAACTAAGACCACCACATTATGTTCAATTATTGAAACTGATGTCAGATAAATGTGGTGATTGCAGGGGAGGAGAAGCATTTTGAGCTACTTCAATTGTTGTGTTAAAGCCTAATTTGTTTGTAATCTGTTTCAATTCTTTTGTAATCAAATCTTTCACTAGTCATATGTTGTTTGTTCAATCTTGCTTTCTCATCCGTCAATTGGTCAATGAAACAAAACAATTTGACCATTGCATACGTGACTGATATTTAACAAAAAAATAACTTAAAATTCTAGACATTCAAGATTTAATACTTGTAAGGATGAAGATTCGTTTGTTTATAGTGGAGAAAATAATAATCTATAAAGAAAATTACGTGATTTATTTGTATTTATATTATTTTACCAAAAGTATTTAAAATATTGGATTTACATTGTTACGCGAAACTCAATGTTTAGACCATCCTCAACAAGGAGATCTAGAAACACATATAATATTTATGTTTAACTAGTTGTCATGTTAGAAATAGGGGTGCAAACGAGCCGAGCTACTCGCGAGCTATTTGAGATCGGCTCGTTAAAAAGCTCAATCGAGCTGAGCTTATTCGAGCTCAAGCCCGGGCTCGAGCCTAAAAGTAAGCTTGTTTAATAAACGAGCCGGAGCCCGAACTTCACTTATCGAGCTCGAGCCGGCTCGCGAGCCTAAACGAGCTTGGCATTTATATTCTTTTTTTTAAAATATATATTTATTAATTATTAATTAATATATATAATGTTATGGAAAAATAAATAAAAATAACTATATAAAATATATATTATTTTATACATAAAATTATAATTAAAAATATATAAAAATAATTATAATTGTAAAAAATAATTGATAAATAGTAAACGAGCCGAGCTCAAACTTGAAAATCTACTCACGAGCCGAGCTCGAGCTTTGAAAATATAGCTCGAAACGAGCTGAGCTCGAGCCTAGTCGAGCTCAGCTCGTTTGCACCCCTAATTTAGAAAAACACTCATTCTTCAATAAATCTTAAACGGCATTTGTTTCTAACCACTCGTTCTCTCCATATATAGGGACACATGGCCCACCACAAACTTGGTTTTGGGAGTTGGGGAGAATGACCAAACCCAAAAAGCATCCCTCAACAATATAGCTAAAAACGAGTGAGATGGAGCCTATAAACAGCTTATCATAGCAACGAATTGAACCAAAAAAGTTGTGATCAAAACAACTATGATACATGAATGTTTTCATAAATGTTAAAACTAACTTTAACTAGTATTTCAATACATGGAAGGACAAAGTGTTCAAAACTATCTTAAATCTTAAGACGCTGATTTACCATTCTCAGGTCATCTTTAAGGTTTGTACACATCAAAAATGTTATCAAATGCTACTTTCTATATGAGAAATTACAACATTTTTCAAGTGCCATCATGATCTTTAATGAACCATCAACTAACAAATTGCATAGCTTAGACCTTTTCATAGTCATAGAAAATGGCTGGCGATCAAAACCCTCGGTTTCTCATTTTCTGCATCGACTTCTCTTCTTGCCCCATCTCTAATTTCCTCAACCCTCGTGTCCCATATTTTGTCAACTAGCTTCCACGTATCATCACTAACAACTTGAGTCTGCACACAACAAAAATGCACCATATACAAGAAAACACATGTTCAGACTTAAATCCATATGTACACATTTGTATTGTTCAATATATTAGATTATTATTGAAACAATATAACTTTGTAACCATACTTGACGCACTAATTAATAGTAAAAAAGTTGCATTTTTCAGACAAAAACTATAGGTGGCAATCATGAGCCATTCTTTAAAGAACGGGTTAATTCGGACAATAATAAATTGTATATGGATTTATTTAGGTAATCAATTAATCAACAGGTCACATGGGGCCTACTCAAATAAGTCAATAGGTCAAAACGGGCAGCTAGCATAACACTTTTTAAGTTAAAACGGGTCTAAATGAGTGAGCACCACACACTATCATTGTTAAATATCATTAGTACAAGCCTATTTTGGCCCGAACCAAAGAGACACTTAGGGGGTGTTTGGTAGAGAGAAAAGAGGGTGGAGAATTGGATTTCCATTGTTTGGGAGAATTAGGTAGAGAATTGGGGGGAGAATTGGATTTCTCTGGGAATTGGGTGTAGGCAAAAAATTGAGAAATCCAATTCTCTCCATTTTGAAGAGAAATGGAATTCTCTGTGAGCCACCATCGCTTCTCTGCTCTACTCATCTGTCTTCTCGGTGTAGGCAAAAAGTGTGTATGGTATTATTTCCATTGCTCCGACCGGCGATGATGTCCGGCACGGCGGAACCCTACTCCGTCGCGTTGCAACTAGCAACTCCGGCGATGATGTAGGCAAAAACATCCGTTCGTGTCCTACTCCGACTGGCGGAACCCTACTCCGTCGCGTCCTACTCCGACCGGCGTCCGTCCGTTCGCAACTAGCAACCCTAAATCGCGGCGGAGTGGTTGGCGGCAGCTGTGGTTTTAGTGGTTGGTGGCCGTGGTGGATTAGAAGAAGATAGAGGAGGAAGAACGGTCGCCGGAGAGAGAGAGGAGAAGGTGGAGTTGGTGGCAGCTGGAAGAGTTAGGTTGAGAGAAGGAGAATGATTTTCACTTCTTTTCTCTATTCTACCAAACAAAGGAAATGATTTTCAATTCTCCACCTATTTCCATTTCTTTCCAATTCCATTTCTCTCCTATTTCCATTTCCATTTCTTCTCATTTTTTTTCTCTGTACCAAACACCCCCTTATTTAAACGGACTGTATTTACCCGAAATCATTTTCACCCGAACCTCATTTTGACCCAAACCAAAGTGACAACTTTTTAAGACAGCCCGTTTGTGCGAACTCATTTTCACTCGGATCCATGCTGACCCAAACCAAAGTGACCATTTTTTTTAAAAACAGCCTATTTCGACCTGAACTCACCTTAACTTGAACTCGCTCTAACCTGAACCCATCTTGATCAGTAACTGTTTTGACCCGACACCCAACCCGAACCACCTGTTTTGCCAAGCCTAGACAAGACCCAACCCAACCCATACCAAAAGGGTACCTATTTTTGACCCCTTAATTTGACCTGTTACCAATCACTTCAATCACGTCTATAAACTTTGAACTAACCTCCATCGGACGCGGAGCACCAAAAGTTACAAAGCCGACATTTCCAGGAGCAAATGTGGCCCTACCAGGAAGAGATGCACCATATATTCCCCATCTTCCAGCATATATCAGCGCAGCATATTCATCCACCGGGGTCACACTAGGCTGAATGATAAAAAATGAAATTAATAATAATAATAAGAGAGCACATGCGTATATATTTTAAAACATCAATTTCAAATAGATTATATAGTGTAGACAATTTAAATAATATCTTATACATTCAACTGTAAGAGGAAGTGATAACCTGAGATATCCGAGGGACAGTTTTGTAGATACTCCAAATTTCATCAGCTTCAATTTCTCCCTTCTCAAGTAGAATATCTGAATACAGTAACAATGTGTTCTTATGTAAAATTAATTGAGTATGTTATATTCACTTCTCAAACCTGTGATCTCTTCTACCGCAGAATAATATTCTCGTAACACAGAACAACATTTTTCCATTGCAAAACGCATGTACTCGTCCTTTAATGCTTCTAGTTTGGAAGCAAGCTATGAAAATAAAATAAAACTATTTTCACGACCAACAAAACATGAAACCCTAAATATAGATTCATATGCAAATGCGCTTACATTTGGCACTAAATCATGTTTCTTCCGGTAGTAAGCCTTCCCAAAAGATGTCATTCCAGACTGGAGAATTAAAAACTCAGCATGCATTGAAGCTTCTAATGTAGCCTTTGCAGATATCCAACATAAATTGTCTAATCCAAACATCTCCTCTTCAATTACTCTAGCTATCATATTAATTCAGGAGAGAATATTAGATAATAGATACCATGTGTGCTGGTGGGTGTGGGGGTGTTATTTTGAAGAATCAAGATTGATATATACTTACGAGCACAAGCACGGACAATGGAGTTTACATAATCTGATTTCCTTTTAAACACGCGCCCTGAAATCTCTGAGTATTGCATGTTTAATTGACTCTTAACAGAATTGATATCTGTCTGCATATGAAACAATATTATAAAAGATGATACAGAAATACATACATATATTTATACACACACACACACACACATACACATATATATATACACACGCACACACTTACCCCCTGAAAAGGACGATGGGGATCCGGAAAGTAGCAAGCAAGAACTGAAACTGCAGCTTCTCTATACGCCAACCTCAGTTTTAGCTCTTCAGGGACTTCACTTTTATCTTCTTGACCCGTTTCAAAGGTTCCTTTTTGCTGAAAAATAAGCCATTAATATTTCTTAATCTCAACTAAATGTGACATATTAACTCTCTTCATAACGTTTAATGCATACCCTTTTCAAGGCTTCTAGAAGCTCTTCTCGCCCTATGTAGTCCATGTCCTTTCTGGCAGTCAAGATGCCAGCTTCATTCCTGTTGACTTCATTGTCAGCTTCTCAATTTCAAAACTAACACATTAGAAGTCACAACGTCAGCGTAGTTAAAACTTACAGTATATTCTGAAGCTCTGCTCCAGTAAAATCTTCGGTTTTGTCTGCGATTTCCAGTAATAATGTTTCCTTTTCCTCCTCGGATCGAAAAAACTTGTTTCTCGCATGGACCTAAAGTTATCAAACTAGAATAATCATAATAATTATATTTAACGAATGTGGATACTGGATAGCGAAGATGGGAATGTTTACCTTTAATATGGCAAATCTACCGTCTCTAGAGGGCAGACCAACCCTAACAATCTTATCAAACCGGCCTTTCCTTAAAAGAGCGGGATCAAGAATATCCAGCCTATTGGTTGCGCCAATAACCAACACCTACATAGTAGTGTTAGGTTGTGCAGGAGGACTATTATTAAGTATATAATGAAAAAAAAATGAGTACTTGAGATGTTGACTCTTTGAAACCGTCCATTTCAGTTAATATTTGAAGCAGCCCCTGTTCCCTCTCTGCACCACCCTATCAAGTCACAGTTAGGAACAGAAAATCATGAATGTATATTTTTATGTATGAATGTGTGTAATGTATGCATTTTCCATACAATACGTATATGTATGTATATTTATGATTATGTATATACATTATTGCATTTAAAATACATATGAATGTATGAATAAAATGTATGATGTATATGTGTGTGTGTGTGTACGAATACATACATATATCTACATATATATGTACGCATGTATATGTTTTTCATACTAGTAAAATGATTTTGACGTTTCACCATTATGTAAAGGCTGCAAATTAGTTTGGTGGCAAAAAACAAGTCGGCTTGTATTCTTTTAAATAACTAGCAATCTAATGAAGATACAGTTATTTGAGCTGTAACTTTATTGTAGGTAAATCAGATATAGCCGTAAACAAAAAATTATAGAAAAAAAAATAATAAAAATCAATTCTTGTGTTCGTTCTAACTGCACTGATGAGTCATGAGAGCTTTTTTAATAACTAAATTAGTCGAAAAGACTATATACGTCTACATATTTGTTAAATAAATACAAATATAGAAAATGAAAGAAACCATGATATCATATGTTAAAAGATATCAAAAAAAGATTTGAAATTTTGATCTTTTTTTCTACCAATACATATGACCATATGTACAGGGGTCTTTATGAAAAACTTCAGGGGCCATTAATGAAAAATCGCTTCTTTTTCAGACCTTGTCACGCATAAATGGTTTCAAGTACAATGTACAATATTTAAGAGGTGTGAACATACGTAAATTAAGATGTTAAAACATTATTTGGAGGTTAAAAGCAAGTACTGTTACCATACCCCGCCAATATCAGGACCGCCACGTTTACTACCAATAGCATCTATCTCATCAATAAAAATAATTGAAGGAGCAAATGATCTTGAACTAGCAAAAAGATCCTTTACACGCGATGCTGCAACTCCAACAAACATCTGCACACAATTTCAAAGTTACCCATCATCCTGCCAAACCTTAATTTTCCACCTTCAAATCTAATATAAATAAAGTGAAAGGTTTAATATACGGGGTTTGACCTCAACAAAATCTGTGCCGTTGGCAGCAAAGAAAGGAAGGCCCGCTTCACCAGCAATAGCTTTTGCTAGAAGGGTTTTACCCGTTCCGGGTGGACCGTGAAGTAGGACACCTTTAGGACAATATATGCCTTTATTTTGAAACTCTTCCTCATTCTTTAATATTCTAACAATTTCTTGCAATTCCCTCTTTATATATTCCTGTCCCGCAAAATCATCAAACGTGACACCCGTTGTCTCTTCCGCTGATATAAATTTCGCCCTGCACCCATTTTTGAGCACATGTACATATGAATGGATTGATTATTTAGTTATTTTTATAATATATTTATATATAATAATAATAATAATAAGTATATAATCTGGATCAGGATCATTATAAAACTTCCAAATAATTTAAAGACTTTTAATGACCAAACATTTTATTTATTTAATTTTTATATTTAATGTCATTTGAGGGTAGTTTTGTCAATTATTACGTCATTTTATGCTTACTTATATGTAAATTGGTTTACACATGTAAATTAGTGATTAAATAAATCATATATGTAATCATAAAATTACATATAACAAATGACAAAGCTATGCTCATATAAGATTAAATATATAAAATAAATAAAGAAAATAGTTAGTTAGTTAGGAATTCTTGAAGTTTCTTAAACCCTTTTGAGTTCTGAAAACCTATATAATATATATTAAATATGTTAACTAAAAAGTAGTGAATAGTAGGCTCGTTTAGGCTCGCAAGCCAGCTCGAGCTTGATAAGTGAAGCTCGGACTCAAGCTCGATTATTAAACAAGCTTACTTTTAGGGACCAGCTCGTTTAA
Organism: Bidens hawaiensis; assembly: GCF_021521415.1. Taxonomy (NCBI): domain Eukaryota; kingdom Viridiplantae; phylum Streptophyta; class Magnoliopsida; order Asterales; family Asteraceae; genus Bidens; species Bidens hawaiensis. The sequence goes on from NW_027491920.1 coordinate 97,222, forward strand.
GCTCGTCTCAATTCGAACTTTTAACGAGCCAATCTCGAGTACTTGGTTCATAAGAATTGAGGCACTTACCGACTCTCTCCTAAAGATCCAAGTGTCTGGTTTTTTATAGGTTGTCTAATCTTTTTGGGTGGACTACCCAAATCACACGGGATTAACTTTGCATAGATCGGTCTCATCATATTGTCAATCCATACATACAACCCTATAGCAAGTGCAAGTCGCATTGACCACACAACAATAGTTGCAATACTTGAGTACACTTCTGAATTCATGTTAACAACATCCACATTCACCACTTGTTGATGCAACTTTTGCCAAACATCATTCCAGCTGTCAACTGGCATACGGTCAACAATATGTCTCTTGAATACAACTTCCTTTTTTGACTCTCCATCCTTATAATATGGTAAAATCACTGATACTGTTTGACCGTAATTTGAGTACTCCATATATTGAACATTATTTGAATTAAGGAGTTGTAAGAATTCACTATACGCGATCTTGTGTGAATTTTCCGGGTCCCACTCGGTTCCTCTTAATTTTTGCTGCATTGTTAATAAAGTTCTGCTCCAATTTGAAGCCATGACAAGTTGTCTTTCTAACTGTGTGTTTGCTTTTCGGTCAAGCTCCTCAAGTTTGTTAATACGGTCTTTTTCTGACTCCTTCAGCTTCTGAAAACATAATCGGTTATGTACAAATATATTATTAGTTATGGGAAGGTTTAAATAAAAAGACTAAAAATCATGAGGGTAAAAAAGAGATTTAAATCGTTGATCAAGTCAGATCAATGGCAATTTCGTAAGAAGATGGGAGTTAATTAGGACTGGGAAAGGCAAAAGAAAAAAAGCCACACTCTAGTTGCAACATTTTTTAAACGCGTATAACTTTTATATACTTCATTATGTTTTACGTTTTTCAATGAACACATTTACCCCTTTCCCTATGGGGCGGCACGTCCTGGTGGCTTCTCACACTTGCCATGATTTAACCCTTTTCAGTATAACCACCCCTTATCATTATTAGATACAGATTCAAGTATAGTTGAATAAACTTTTCTTTTGCCTTCATTACTTAAACCATATCATATTATCATTCAAACATTTGTTTGCAAACAAACAAAATGTTAAATCTATTTCTAGTATAAAAATAAATACAGTTATTTATTTTTTATAGTAGAACATCATTTAAAAAAAAAAAAAACTTTGTATGGCAATGCATACGCGAGTCTAAATTATGAATCCCTAGTATGCCTGTAAACGAACCAAACGTTCATTGAACCGTTCGACAGGAAGTTCGTTTATTTAATAAACGAACGAACATGAAGAATATTTTTTTGTTAAATTAGTTAAACGAACAAACATGCATACATGCGTTTTTTTCGCTTAAGTTTGTGAACATTCGTTTCCGGTTGTTCACTTAATTGCTTAGAGTCTACTTTGTAAAATTAAGCCATCACTCATTACAATTTAGTCGAGTTTTATTAATGTTTTAGGGCAAAAATATAGTTTACTTCAAATTAGTGTTCACTCAGTCATGTTCATTCATTTATGTTGGTTACTACTATTGGCGATTTTCTTAAGGATTAAAGACGAACAAGAAAACCCCCGTTTGTTTAATTGTCGGCGGATGATCGTTTGTTTGGTTATAGTTAACTAAACGAATAATAATAAAGACACTAAAGTTAATAATAACTAAGGCCTAATTCAACTAAACAGTATGGAGATTACCTCGAACAGCTGCAATGACTCTGAATCCGGATGCTGAGAAGAAGAAGACGAAGCCTCTGAAGCCCTAATTCTGGGTCTACTGTTGTTGCCATTATTAGAAGATAAACATCGTGTCTTGTTGAGGTGTAATACACGAGTGAAGAAAACATGAGGAGATGAGTAGGATAATGGTTTAACTTTAACTAGGGTTTTATTACAAGCACAAGCAGGTGATGATAAACACACCATTTGCAGCCAGCTTTCTTCTTATCTTTGCAGCAATGGAGTCGAGAGTCCAAACGGGCGGCAGCCTACTACCTTTATCAACAAACAAGTCCGATCTTATTTTATATCTGCGCCTTCTTCGCCCTTCGAATTAATTTAATTTAATTGCCTTCAAAGATAACTAGTCATATTTTTGTTTCATGGCCAAATGTGATATCCTTATCGTACAAAAATGTATGTAAATCACGCTTAAGCCAAAAATAAAACATTCAAAGCTAAAACAAAAAACGTTCAAAATTAAAAACACAAAAAACGCTCAATACACTCAACAAAAAAACAGTTACGCTCAGGTCAAAAATTGATTCAATTGAAGATCCATATGCGTTTGTTTAGATGAACTGATGATTAATTTGATCAATTTCGAAGTTTAATTGATCAATTGTTTAAAACAAACATGTGAACAAAACAAAAAAGTTGGTTGTCGACGACGGTGATGGTGACAGAGGAGTGTTTGATGCCAACAATTGGTGGATCTGTGGCGGTGGAGGTGGAGATCGATGAGGCGTATTTGTGATTTAGGGTTTTTTTAGATCAAAGGGTTGTGGAATGTCGCATACGTTTTTGTACGATAAGATTATTGTATTCTATCATTTATCATTAACTAAGTTACACTGGTTCTGATGCCAAGTATAATCAAAGTACTAATAGCATGAAAAGCCCGAGGACGTTTGTGGCTAATGTGGAAGAGAGAGATGGGGCGGCTTTCTAAGATTGGATTTGTCCACATGCCTAGTAAAATTTTACTTATAGCAAACTATTTGTAGGTCATGGAAATGTGTGATAATTGAGGGCAAACGTTTCTTCACTCGCTTGAAATTGAGAGGTTGATTCCGTTAAAACTATCCGCTTTAAAAACAACTTTTTACATGTATGATTATAGTATGTTAGACAACATAAAATGTGATTATGGGAATCATAACAAAGCAACAACCCAAACAAAACTAAATAAATATAAAATTGATATAATATAACTATAATAATAACAAGATTATTAAAGTAACTTAAGAAGTTTAAAGGGAATTATAGAGAGGAGTGGTAAGAAATGTGTATAACTCTTGAGTTTATTCAAGATAGTGCATCTTTCTCATTACCATGGAGGTATTATTTATACTTCAATTACAATACTATTTTGTAGACAAAGATAACTATTTATGAGACAACTATGTAACAATTTTCATTCTTAGGTTTTGAATAAAATGGTCATCCAATGAATCTTGATATTTCATAACACTCCCCCTTGAATGACACATTTCAAAAACTTCGGGGCCTTGAAGTATTGCCTCATTAAAAACCTTACTACATAAAACCAATTGGGACAAACTTTAGCTAAAGAAAAAAGAGTGCAGTATATAGCTCCCCCTCAAGTTGTAGGTCATTACATTGTTGGTACATGTCGCATGCCAATATCATGAACATGTTTCCTAAAAGTCGTTGTAGGGAGTGCCTTTGTGAAAAGATCAGCTGAATTATTGCTAGATTGGACATATCTTATTTCAACTTGTTTGTCTTTAATAAGTCTTGAGTATATGAAAAGAATCTTGGAGTTATATGTTTTTTTCGGTCACTTTTAATATACCATTCTTTCATTTGTGAGACACAACCTGCATTGTCTTCGTAGATTGGAGTTGGACTTCCATCTTTCTCTATTCCACAAGAAGTTACTATGAGCCGTGTCATAGATCTTAACCAAACACATTGTCTAGAAGCTTCATGTAGTGCAATGTTTCTGAGAGCGCCATGAAATTGCAGTTCCTCTATTCTTAAACACAAATCGAGTTTGAGATCTTGCTTTATATGGATCAGATAAATAACCTGCATTTGCATAACCAACTAACCCTTCTTTTGAATCGTTAGGATAATATAAACCTAAATCAACAGTTCCTTTTAGATACCGAAAAATATGTTTAATGCCATTCCAATGTCTTTTAGTTAGGGATGAACTGAATCTTACCATTAAATTTACTGCAAAAGAAATGTCAGATCTTTTACAGTTTAAGATACATAAGTGCTCCAATTGCCCTGAGGTTACTTCTAGACCAAGAATCTCTTTATTATCTTCGCAAGGGCAAAATGGATCATTGTCAACATTTAGTGATCTAACAACCATCGGGGTGCTTAAAGGATTGCTTTATCCATATTGAAACACTTTAAGAATTTCTCAGTATAAGTTGACTGATGCACAAGTATCCCATTATGCATATGCTCAATCTACAAACCAAAACAATATTTGTTTTTTCCAAGGTCTTTATTTTAAATTCTTTCTTTAAAAGAGCAATTGCTTCATTAATTTCTTTTTGCGTCCTAATTATACTTAGATCATCAACATACACAACTATGATCACATATCATGACGTTGTCTTCTTAATGAAGACACGTAGACAAATAAGATTATTTGTGTATCCTTTGCTTATCAAATAATCACTCAAACGATTATACCACATCCTTCTAGACCGTTTCATTCCATACAAGGATCTTTGTAACTTGATGGAATACATTTCCTTAGGCTTTGAGCTTAATGCTTTGGGGAGTTTAAATCCTTCAGGAATTTTCATATAGATGTCAATGTCTAGTGATCCATACAAGTAAGTTGTGACAACGTCCATAAGACGCATCTCTAAATTTTTAGAAACTGCCAAGCTGATTAAATATCTAAACGTAATAGCATCCATAGCAGGAGAATATGTTTCTTTATAGTCAATTCCTGGCCTTTGAGAAAAACCTTAAGCTACAAGTCTTGCTTTATATCTTGTAACTTCATTTTTCTCATTTCGTTTTCTCACAAAACTCCATTTATATCCTACAGGCTTTATTGACTTTGGTGTAATAACAATAAGTCCAAAAACCTTTCAATTGTTTAGTGAATTTAATTAAGCTCGCATGGCATCTTTCCATTTATTCCAAACTTGTCGATTTTGAAATTCATTTATAGATTTTGGTTCATGATCATCATTTAATCCATAATATCACTTGTCATGTAATAAGAAAATTTATCATCAATATCATCATCTTTAATTCCATACTTTTAGTTGAAAATTTATAACAGCTTTTAGCGGTTATATGACTGTTTCATCAATGGTTATGTATATATATAGGGGTGAGTTTATTGGGAATCCAAAAACGTGGGGAACACCCTTCCCAACGTTTGATCAATTCCTCACATCTTTATGGTGCACCCTCAATCACATACATCACATCATTTTTATAAAAGAAAAAAAAACCCTAAAAGAATTTTTAAAAAATAATTATAAACATTAAAAAACAAAAGTAAAAAAACCAAAATGTTTATCTAGCATCGCGGTAAAAAAAAAACTTTTACCAAAATTCAAAAAATTAATTTAAGAAATATAAAAAACACGAGAAAAAAAAAGTAAAAAAATAACAAAATGTTTATCTAGCATCCCCGTTTCGAAAAAAAAATTCAAGCTCAGTTTAGCAATCGGGTTTAGTTTAGCTTTTAGCGGGTTTATATTTTTTTAGCTTGGGGGGGGGGGGGTTAAACATTTTTCATTAACATATTACACGTAAAACAACAAATCTTATTAACATTTTACATGTAAAACAACAGTTCATTAAGATTTTACATGTAAAATAACACTTTTAGTTAACATTTTACACGTAAATCAACAAATTTCAATAATATTTTACGTGTAAAAAAATAGTTCTTTAATATTTTACATGCAAAAATTAAAATTTTACATGTAAAATAACCCTTCATTAGCATTTATACGTAAATCAAAAAATCTTATTAACATTTTACATGTAAAACGACAGTTTTTAAAGATTTTACATGTCAAAATTAATATCTTACATAACTAATAACACCTTTCATTAACATTTTACACATAAAACAACAAATCTCATTAATATTTTACAATTAAAACAACAGTTTTTTTAAAATTTTACATGTAAAAGTTTAATATTATACATGTAAAATAGCATTTTTCATTAACATTTTACACGCAAAACAACAAATTTCACTAAAATTTTACATGTAAAACAACAGTTCTTAAAGATTTTACATGTAAAACAATACGATTTACATTCAACAATTATATATACCAACCTACGGCTATCTCACGAAATTTAGTGTTCATGAACATTTTCAAGTTATGATTTTACGCATGTATAAGATAATACGAGTTTCAATGTGACGGTTATAACCCTCAACCCGGAAAACTCACACCCCTATAAACCTATCCTTAAAAGTTAAACTAAACCCGAAGGCTAAACCCAGACTTTTTTTTAACAGGGGATGCTAGATATATTTTTTTTTGGTTTTTTTTACTTATTTTATTTTTTCATTTTTTAACTAATTTTTCGCTTTTTTTGAGGGACTTTTTGGAACCGACCCTCTACCGACAAAACCCCTGTTGCGCCCTGTAACACCCCGTAACCGCAGCGGAAACGTACACGGGATGCAACAGACACATCTGATATCAACAGCATTGCTTATAAAGAAAATACCACTACATTAATTTATAACATATTACATTGTTGCGAGTTTCATTACTGTCTAGGTGTTACACACAAATTTTACCGATAAGACATTAATAAATTCATTACAAAACAAAGAGCAACAAGCTTCCAACAGGTAGCACAGATAGTTAAGCACATATCAATCATTCCAACTTGGGCATACCTAGAAAACATGTAAAGAAAACGGGTCAACTACGAATAGTTGGTGAGTTTCACTAATTTAAATAAACACTGACAAATCATTTTAATAATCATTTATTAACAATATAATCATGCTGGGAACTATGTTACCCCAGAACATTTCCAATAACTTTCTGGGAACTATGTTACCCCAGAACAATAATAACCCCTGGGAACTATGTTACCCCAGAATAATAATAACCCCTGGGAACTATGTTACCCCAGAACAACAATAACCCCTGGGAACTATGTTACCCCAGAACAACAATAACCCCTGGGAACTATGTTACCCCAGAACAACAATAACCCCTGGGAACTATGTTACCCCAGAACAATAATAACCCCTGGGAACTATGTTACCCCAGAACAATAATAACCCCTGGGAACTATGTTACCCCAGAACAATGTAACCCCTGGGAACTATGTTACCCCAGAACAATAACACATTATAAACATTTTATATATTCTATGCATCAGTCCATATATATATAAATGTACAAGTATTTCCATACGATCGGTATGTACTTAAATACTTTAAATAAGACATGTTTTCCGCCCCGGGAAAATATAATTAAAACAATTCATTAAAAGGGGCTCGTGAAAACTCACCTTGTTGTGAGTTGGTGAGTAATATAAGGAACAGCTACGTGCCTGGATCTGTAATATAATATCTAGTCGTTACTATATAATTCCCATAACTTAAATACATATCAATCGGTACATCTGGGAACATTGTTAACCCAGTACTGTACTCGATTCGGGGACAATGTTAACCCCGTGACACTTCTAAGGACTCAGATTGACATTGCTTAGAGTTTGACAGTCAATTTAGTTAAGGTGATGAAATTATAGCTCGGTTTGACACCCCGTTTGGCCGTGGGGCCCGTTTCCGGTATTTCGGTGCCGGAAACGGTAAAATCGGGTAAAATTACCCAAATCATCCGAATTATTTTCGGATGATTTATTTTTACTTAATTTACTTAGATTTATGAAATAGTCTACTTTTAGAGTTTTCATGTACCAGTCAGCTCGCTTATGCGAACTTTGCCGGTTTACACGTTTTAAGCTTTAAAAACTTGTTTTTATGTTCTTTTTAGCACAAATAATTACCCGATTAGTCTCGGGTCTTGAAATTTTGCACAAAACTTAATTTGACAGAAAGGAATTTTGTAAAAATTTTCCAGATTTATTTTCTTATATTTATATTTATTTATCTATTTTTAAATCTTATTAAAATACTAAATATATCAAAAATACCAAAACACTTTAGAAAAATCCCAAATTTTTCTGGGATGATCTTTATCATCCTCATAAGTTTCTGGAATTTTCCCAGATTTATTTTCCTACATTTACATTTATTTATCTATTTTTAAATCTTGTTAAAACACTAAATATATCAAAAATACCAAAACACTTTAGAAAAATCCCAAATTTTTCTGGGATGATCTTTATCATCCTCATAAGTTTCTGGAATTTTCCCAGATTTATTTTCCTACATTTACATTTATTTATCTATTTTTAAATCTTGTTAAAACACTAAATATATCAAAAATACCAAAACACTTTAGAAAAATCCCAAATTTTTCTGGGATGATCTTTATCATCCTCATAAGTTTCTGGAATTTTCCCAGATTTATTTTCCTACATTTACATTTATTTATCTATTTTTAAATCTTGTTAAAACACTAAATATATCAAAAATACCAAAACACTTTAGAAAAATCCCAAATTTTTCTGGGATGATCTTTATCATCCTCATAACTCCCTGGAATTTTTCCAGAATTTAAAACTTATTTTTCAAGCCATTTTCACCCAAAACCGAGCTAGAAAGCCCTAGAACTCGTTTCACCGAAAAGCCTACTTAGACTTTTCCAACTGAGCTCAAATTTTGTGGGTGACTTTTATATGTTATAAAAAGCTTATCTTAAATTTTCCGGAATTTTTCATCATGTTTTGCTATTTTTCGCTATTTTTGGCCAAAACCGAGCATTAAATTCACCAAATATTCATCTTTTATCCAAAAATTACCAAAAATTCACAGATCTCATATTTTCATGTGTAGATCATCTCTGTGAAATTTCGTGACCCGACTCTAAGCACACGTAAATCTGTCCATTTTTTCATAATACACGAAAACCGAACTATTTTGTGTTTTCTAGCTTTAGATCGCAAGGATCTCGGTTTCTAGCCTTTGCTAGCCGCTAGATACAACACTTACAAGCACAATATCACTACACCAAGCAAGTTACACCAATAACCAAACCATTTCTTTCAAAGTGTCGGTTTTTAAGTAAAAACAAAGGTTTTAACCGTAGAAATCCATTCCCGACTCTTTTTACTCATTTCTTGGACCAAGATCCCTTGTATAACATGTATACATCTCTTGATCATGCAAGAGTCGGTTCCATCTCGGTTTTTCACCCATCTTTCACTTGGAAACTCATTTTAACAAGATTTTAACCGTAAAATTTTATTCTAAACACTTTTAACTCATTTCTTGGATCAAGATCCTTTGTATAACTTGTATACATCCCTTGATCATACGAGAATCGGTTTTATCTCGGGTTTTCACCCGTCTTTCACATGGAAACCTCCTTTTCTCAATATTGTAGAATTAGAATCAAGATTTAAGCATAAAAAAACCATGTTTATACCTTCAAAGTCTTGTTAGAAATCAAAGATTTTGAATGAATGTTGAAAGGATTTGAGAGATTGAGAGAGTTTTGATTGTGTTAAGTTAGAAAAAAAAAAGAAATGAATGTGTGTGTGGGTGTATAATGGCCGGCCAAAGAGGGGGTGTGGGGGGGGCCCACATCTCAAATATTGTCCACACATTTGGATTGTGTAATCCGGATAATGTTGTGGATAATCTGGTTCAGTTCGTTTCTCGTTTAAACTCGTAATTCGGCTTGAAACGGGCCTAAAATGGTTGTTTTTCGGGTTAAAATAAAATTTATATAAAACTGATTTAAAAAGTTTAAAAACTTAACCCATGACATTAAAACATCGTATTATTAATAATTACGCATCTTTTTCGGCTTGATTGATCGTCTCTTGCTTGGTTTGGTGATAAAGGTTTCGTTTAGCGTACCGACGTACCATTAAATCGAAATCCTTTTTCTGTGCTATAATTTACTTATCCCGAAGCATTAATACCTCGTAAATATCACTAAACATTATATACTTCGTCTATAATGTAATTCCCGATTCGTTCGGGTTTCAATAACCGATCAATGATTAATTGTAATTCTAATACGATTCACTATATAATTGAGTATGATTCATACTGTGAACCATATATATTCGTATCAATGTGCTATAACTCATATAATCAATATTAAATAACACGTAAATAGTATATTCCGGCTAGGGTATACCTGGAGTTGCCGGAATCGTTACATTCTCCCCCCGTTATAAAAATTTCGTCCTCGAAATTTTATGCGTCAACTACTTCCTTTTGAGGAAATAGGTGGGGGTATTTCTTCCGAAATTCATCCTTTCGTTCCCAAGTAAATTCTGGGCCTCGTTGCGAATTCCATCTAACTTTGACCAACGAGATCTTATTGTGTCTAAGTTGCTTGATCTTACCGTCTACTATTTCGATGGGCTCCTCTACGAAGTTGAGCCTACCACTTATTTGAATACCCTCTAAGGGTAACACCGATGTCTCATCCGCCAGACATCTTTTCAAATTCGACACATGAAACACGTTATGAACTGCACTTAGTTCCTCAGGCAGTTCTAGTCGGTAAGCTACCGGACCGATCTTTGCAGTAATAATGAATGGTCCAATATATCTAGGGGCCAACTTCCCCGCCTTTCCAAACCTGACCACTCCTTTCCAGGGTGATACTTTCAAATATACTTTTTCACCCTTCTCAAATGACAACGGTTTTCGACGGGTATCGGCATAACTCTTCTGCCGGTCCCGCGCGGCTTTTAGGTTATTCTTAATTTCAAGAATCTTGTTGGTCGTCTCCTGGACCAGATCCGATCTAATGATCTGCGGGTCTCCCACTTCAGACCAGCAAAGTGGTGATCGGCACTTTCGCCCATACAATGCTTCATAAGGTGCTGCCTTTATACTGCTATGATAACTGTTATTATAGGAAAATTCAACGAGTGGGAGATGTTGATCCCAATTTCCCTTAAAGTCCAGTACGCAGGCACGAAGCAAATCCTCCAAAGTTTGAATGGTCCTCTCAGACTGACCATCGGTCTGAGGGTGGTAAGCTGTGCTTAGGTCAATACGTGTTCCCAATGCTTCTTGGACAGCTTGCCAAAGTTTGGAGGTGAAATGGCTATCCCTATCGGAGATGATCGAGATGGGGATGCCATGACGAGACACTATTTCATTTATATAAATTTGCGCAAGTCTCTCAGTGTTAAAAGTATTCCTAATTGGAATAAAATGTGCCGATTTGGTTAATCGATCCACGATTACCCAAATCGCATCATGACCTCGGGGTGTCTTGGGGAGATGTGTCACAAAATCCATTGTGATCTGCTCCCACTTCCATTCGGGAATTTCCGGCTGTTGCAACATTCCCGAAGGTTTCTGGTGTTCCGCCTTAACTCTCGCACACGTCGTACACTTGCCGACGTATGTGGCTATATCCTTTTTCATACCTGGCCACCAGTAAAATTCTTTCACATCCTTGTACATTTTATCTGATCCCGGATGTATGGAATATTTCGATTTATGTGCTTCATCCATGATCAAATCACGAAGGTCATGGAGGGTCGGGATCCACATCCGATTTTTGAAATAAAGAATTTCGTCCACACGCTGTTCGAAATTCTTCTCATTCCCGTAAAGTCCTTCTTTAACCAATTGGCCCTCTTTCAACGCCTCGCGTTGAGCGACTCGAATTAAATCTGAAAGGTTCGACTGGACTATCATCCCCAACGCTCGCACACGTAGTGGCTTGACTCGATCCTTTCTACTCAAGGCATCGGCTACAACGTTAGCCTTGCCGGGGTGATATCGTATGTCACAGTCATAGTCACTCAGCAACTCGACCCATCTTCGTTGCCTCATATTCAGTTCTTTCTGATCGAATATGTGTTGCAAACTTTTATGATCAGTGAATATGGTGCACTTTGTACCGTAGAGATAGTGTCTCCAGATTTTAAGTGCAAAGATGACTGCTCCCAGTTCCAAGTCATGAGTAGTGTAGTTTTTCTCATGAACTTTTAACTGTCGAGACGCATAGGCTATGACCTTTTTATTTTGCATTAACACGCACCCTAACCCTTTACGGGATGCGTCACAATATACAACAAATCCATCGTCTCCGTCGGGGAGACTTAAGATTGGCGCTTGGCACAATCTTTGTTTTAGCGTTTGAAACGCCGTTTCCTGCTCTTCACCCCATTCATATTTCCGATCCTTTTGAGTCAGGAGGGTTAAAGGTTGGGCGATGCTGGAAAAGTTCTCTATAAATCGACGATAGTATCCAGCTAAGCCTAAGAATTGGCGGATTTCTTTCGGAGATTTAGGCGCTTGCCAATTCTTAATAGCTTCAACCTTACTCGGATCAACGTGTATTCCTTGGTGGTTTATAACATGACCGAGGAATTGCACCTCTTGTAACCAGAAGTTACACTTGGAGAATTTTGCATATAACTTCTCCTGATCCAGGAGCTCTAAAACTAACTTTAAGTGTTGCTCGTGCTCCTCTTTACTCTTCGAGTATATCAAAATATCGTCAATAAATACAATGACGAACTTGTCGAGATAGGGTTTACAGACTCGGTTCATGAGATCCATGAACACTGCTGGCGCATTTGTTAGCCCAAAAGGCATAACTAAAAATTCGTAGTGGCCGTAGCGAGTCCGAAACGCGGTTTTTGGGATATCCTCCTCTTGAATTCTAACTTGGTGGTATCCCGATCTAAGATCAATTTTTGAGAAATAGCTCGCACCTTGCAGTTGGTCGAACAAATCATCGATTCGGGGAAGAGGATATCTATTTTTGATGGTTAATTTGTTCAATTCCCTGTAGTCAATGCACATTCGAAGGCTTCCGTCCTTCTTTTTCACAAATAGTACAGGTGCACCCCACGGGGAATAACTGGGACGTATAAATCCCTTATCCAACAATTCCTGCAACTGGTTGGATAGTTCTTGCATCTCGGACGGTGCAAGTCTGTAAGGGGCCTTAGCAACAGGGCCAGCTTGAGGTAATAAGTCGATTCTGAATTCGACTTGTCGGGTTGGCGGTAATCCAGGAAGTTCCTCTGGAAAAACTTGTGGAAATTCGCGTACCACGGGAATATCGTCCACCCGTTTTTCCTCAGAATCAGCGGCCGTCAGGCTCGCTAGATACGCCACACATCCCTGACGTATATATTTCAACACCTTGAGGTGGGATATAAATGGTATCATGGTGCCGGACTTTTCTCCCTGCACTAATACCTCCTCGTCATCCGACACCCGGATCTTGACGGTTTTCTTTTCACAGTTTATTTCTACCCTATTACGAGCCAACCAATCCATTCCCACTATCACGTCAAAACTACCCAATTCTACCGGTAACAAGTCAATCAGGAAGGATTGTTCGCTCAGAATAAAAGGGCAATTCCGAACAATCCGATTGACTATCATGGTTTTACCGTTAGCGACCTCTACGGTGTAGGGTTCTATGGTTTCACCAATAGGAAGGTTTGCTATCGAAAGGAACCTAACGGAGACAAAACTTCTATCGGCGCCTGTATCAAATAATACAGAAGCGTAATGATCAGAGACGAGGAAGGTACCTGTCACTACGCTGGGGTCCTGGCGCGCCTCGTTCGCTCCCATCACAAATGCTCGGCCTCGCGCCGGATTGGAAGCCGATGGCTGACCCGCGAGTTGTCTCCCGTTTCCTCCCTGATTCAGTTTCGGGCAGTTCCTTTTGAAGTGATCCGTGCTGCCGCATTCGTAGCAAGCACGGCTAGTGGTCACCATCTGGTTTCCTTGCGGGTTCTGCTGTCGGGCTGGTTGAGTTCTAAATGGTTGCGCACGAATAGGTTGCGGTTGACGGTTCAGGTTGTTCAGATTTGTCTTACAATTTGGTGCGTAGTGTCCAACCCTGCCACACCGGTGGCACACCACCTCCTTGCACACGCCACTATGGTGGTAACCACATTTCCCGCATTTAGGAAACGTTCCCCTCTGCGGTTCTTGCCTTCCGCCCGAACTAGTCATGGCATAGCTCTGGGCAGCGGGCCTAGCTCGTTTGTTTTGCTGCTTCTCTCGGATCCTATTGTCATACGTACCTCGCTTTCCCCCAGCCGACTCTCCCGTCGCCTTTATCGATCCGCTCCTCAAGAAATCATACGTGACAATACCAGCCTGTGTCACTGCACCCTCATACGTCTGGTGCCCTCCCGCGTTAACTATACTCCTCACTACTGGAGTAAGTCCCCAAATATAACGTTCTACCCTCTTTGACTCTGGGGTGACCAACCACGGCACTAATCGTGATAGTTCATTAAACCGGTTGGTATATCCCAAGTGGTCCGCCCCATGCATCTCTAGGTTCCACAACTCATGTTCCAGTTTCTGCAATTCATTCTTTGGGCAGAAATGTTTCAAAACAAGATCCTTAAGCTCTGCCCAGGTCATGCGGTTTGTCGCCGCCTGACCTCGAGTCTGTACTATGGTGTTCCACCATGTCAAGGCATGGTCTGTGAACGTACAGGTGGCGTACTTAACGACACAATCCTCGGGACAGTTGCTGATATTTACCACTGATTCTATTTTCTCTAACCATTTCACTAACCCATTCGGTCCTTCCGACCCGTTAAATTCTAAAGGCTTGCATAACATGAAATCCTTGATTGAACAACCCCTGGATGGTCCAGTGCGGTTGGTCTCTACAGTAGGGATAGGGCCATTACTGTCGGTAGCGACCACCGTAGGCGGTGCGTCAGTACTCGGCATAGTGTTATCGGCAGGTGGAGGATTAGCATTATGTTCCCCGCCATTATTTATGGGCGTTTGATTGCTCGGAGGGGTTGGATTAGACGAATTATTAATGCTGGCGGCGATGCGCGATACTATATCCGGTATCGCCGCCTCCAACTGTTGAGCAATCAAACGGCTCACATCTACTTCCGATACTTTCGTTGATCGTTTCGGTGCCATTCTACACAATCATCAAAGAAATATATATAATCAATACCATCTCAAAATATAAAACACAATACATACTTCATTCATTAGTAAACATTGATTCATATTACACAAACATCAATTTACATACTTCCAGTCAACATTACATAACTACGTTTTAATACAAAGGGCCTATGTTGGTATCATCCTCGACATAACCCGCAATGGGTCAGTGCTTGAATGATACCCAAAAGTATCGATAATGATATGCCCTACAAGAGACCCCCTATGGGCCAGTGGTTGTACTATAACTAAACAAGATTCACTCCGTGTTAGTATCACCACTAACTACTTACACGGAGTATCAAAAAGCGGTTCAAGATTCCACCATCCAACACGTCTACACATGGTGGTAAACCAACCCCACCAACACCGCCACCAGCACCACCAGCACCGCCATCATAACCCGCATTCGGGTTTCCATCTGGTCGATCAACCAGTGGGAGTATGAGCACTCCCTTTTTAACTGGTTAATAGCATACTGGTGGTCCAGTATGCTGTCCCCGAGGTACGCCCGCCTCTGAACCCCCACAACCAGGGCGGCAGAGTGCTCGTTCACCTGCTCGGTGAGAACACGTAGCCACCCTGCCAAGTCCCGCTCCTGCCTCGGAAGACCCCACACAGGTAGGGTCGCAGGCTCGGGCTGGGGGCGGGAAGACTCGCCCCTGTGGTATGTGGATCTGGGTGGGGTAACAGTGGGCGGAACATACGGGGCACTGATCCGCGCCGTGAGGCGGGGACCGTGCCTGGGGGGGATCGGGACGGTCTGTGGTGCGGGCGGGGTAGGAGACCTGGTAACCCTAGCAGGGGAGGGTAAACTAGCACTCCTAGCTGGGGTGGTCTGCCTAGAAGCACTAAGACTGGCCTCCGAAGGCTCGGAGCTGGGTGCTACACTTGGGCTTCCAGAGGCCCCGGAACTGACCTCTTCCGGGTCCTCTTCCGTCGACACACTAGGTGTTCTTGCCATTTTTACCTGCACACAAGTTAACAAACATATAGTCCTTTTCGTAGTGTAATTCATAATTAAATTAACACATACTTATTTATACAACTTTACCACATAATAATATTATCATATATTTACACATATGTTGCCAATTTTACCTATTTAAGTCCCCCGTGACTTCCCCTGAATTTCCTCGTGCAGACAAGTCTGTTATTATGTTCCGGACCATAATAACCCACTTGTCCATCCAAGTTCATCCCGATCTCGTCACAATATATTATTAGTTGATATTCAGATCCTATAATACTTGAGCTACTGGTTATATTTTAGGTATCTTTTTCAGACATCCTAATTCTTTATAACCAATGGCTCTGATACCAAGTTCTGTAACACCCCGTAACCGCAGCGGAAACGTACACGGGATGCAACAGACACATCTGATATCAACAGCATTGCTTATAAAGAAAATACCACTACATTAATTTATAACATATTACATTGTTGCGAGTTTCATTACTGTCTAGGTGTTACACACAAATTTTACCGATAAGACATTAATAAATTCATTACAAAACAAAGAGCAGCAAGCTTCCAACAGGTAGCACAGATAGTTAAGCACATATCAATCATTCCAACTTGGGCATACCTAGAAAACATGTAAAGAAAACGGGTCAACTACGAATAGTTGGTGAGTTTCACTAATTTAAATAAACACTGACAAATCATTTTAATAATCATTTATTAACAATATAATCATGCTGGGAACTATGTTACCCCAGAACATTTCCAATAACTTTCTGGGAACTATGTTACCCCAGAACAATAATAACCCCTGGGAACTATGTTACCCCAGAATAATAATAACCCCTGGGAACTATGTTACCCCAGAACAACAATAACCCCTGGGAACTATGTTACCCCAGAACAACAATAACCCCTGGGAACTATGTTACCCCAGAACAATAATAACCCCTGGGAACTATGTTACCCCAGAACAATAATAACCCCTGGGAACTATGTTACCCCAGAACAATGTAACCCCTGGGAACTATGTTACCCCAGAACAATAACACATTATAAACATTTTATATATTCTATGCATCAGTCCATATATATATAAATGTACAAGTATTTCCATACGATCGGTATGTACTTAAATACTTTAAATAAGACATGTTTTCCGCCCCGGGAAAATATAATTAAAACAATTCATTAAAAGGGGCTCGTGAAAACTCACCTTGTTGTGAGTTGGTGAGTAATATAAGGAACAGCTACGTGCCTGGATCTGTAATATAATATCTAGTCGTTACTATATAATTCCCATAACTTAAATACATATCAATCGGTACATCTGGGAACATTGTTAACCCAGTACTGTACTCGATTCGGGGACAATGTTAACCCCGTGACACTTCTAAGGACTCAGATTGACATTGCTTAGAGTTTGACAGTCAATTTAGTTAAGGTGATGAAATTATAGCTCGGTTTGACACCCCGTTTGGCCGTGGGGCCCGTTTCCGGTATTTCGGTGCCGGAAACGGTAAAATCGGGTAAAATTACCCAAATCATCCGAATTATTTTCGGATGATTTATTTTTACTTAATTTACTTAGATTTATGAAATAGTCTACTTTTAGAGTTTTCAT
The DNA here is from genome assembly GCF_021521415.1 of Bidens hawaiensis. NCBI lineage: Eukaryota > Viridiplantae > Streptophyta > Magnoliopsida > Asterales > Asteraceae > Bidens > Bidens hawaiensis. The sequence goes on from NW_027491920.1 coordinate 114,621, forward strand.
GTACCAGTCAGCTCGCTTATGCGAACTTTGCCGGTTTACACGTTTTAAGCTTTAAAAACTTGTTTTTATGTTCTTTTTAGCACAAATAATTACCCGATTAGTCTCGGGTCTTGAAATTTTGCACAAAACTTAATTTGACAGAAAGGAATTTTGTAAAAATTTTCCAGATTTATTTTCTTATATTTATATTTATTTATCTATTTTTAAATCTTATTAAAATACTAAATATATCAAAAATACCAAAACACTTTAGAAAAATCCCAAATTTTTCTGGGATGATCTTTATCATCCTCATAAGTTTCTGGAATTTTCCCAGATTTATTTTCCTACATTTACATTTATTTATCTATTTTTAAATCTTGTTAAAACACTAAATATATCAAAAATACCAAAACACTTTAGAAAAATCCCAAATTTTTCTGGGATGATCTTTATCATCCTCATAAGTTTCTGGAATTTTCCCAGATTTATTTTCCTACATTTACATTTATTTATCTATTTTTAAATCTTGTTAAAACACTAAATATATCAAAAATACCAAAACACTTTAGAAAAATCCCAAATTTTTCTGGGATGATCTTTATCATCCTCATAAGTTTCTGGAATTTTCCCAGATTTATTTTCCTACATTTACATTTATTTATCTATTTTTAAATCTTGTTAAAACACTAAATATATCAAAAATACCAAAACACTTTAGAAAAATCCCAAATTTTTCTGGGATGATCTTTATCATCCTCATAAGTTTCTGGAATTTTCCCAGATTTATTTTCCTACATTTACATTTATTTATCTATTTTTAAATCTTGTTAAAACACTAAATATATCAAAAATACCAAAACACTTTAGAAAAATCCCAAATTTTTCTGGGATGATCTTTATCATCCTCATAAGTTTCTGGAATTTTCCCAGATTTATTTTCCTACATTTACATTTATTTATCTATTTTTAAATCTTGTTAAAACACTAAATATATCAAAAATACCAAAACACTTTAGAAAAATCCCAAATTTTTCTGGGATGATCTTTATCATCCTCATAACTCCCTGGAATTTTTCCAGAATTTAAAACTTATTTTTCAAGCCATTTTCACCCAAAACCGAGCTAGAAAGCCCTAGAACTCGTTTCACCGAAAAGCCTACTTAGACTTTTCCAACTGAGCTCAAATTTTGTGGGTGACTTTTATATGTTATAAAAAGCTTATCTTAAATTTTCCGGAATTTTTCATCATGTTTTGCTATTTTTCACTATTTTTGGCCAAAACCGAGCATTAAATTCACCAAATATTCATCTTTTATCCAAAAATTACCAAAAATTCACAGATCTCATATTTTCATGTGTAGATCATCTCTGTGAAATTTCGTGACCCGACTCTAAGCACACGTAAATCTGTCCATTTTTTCATAATACACGAAAACCGAACTATTTTGTGTTTTCTAGCTTTAGATCGCAAGGATCTCGGTTTCTAGCCTTTGCTAGCCGCTAGATACAACACTTACAAGCACAATATCACTACACCAAGCAAGTTACACCAATAACCAAACCATTTCTTTCAAAGTGTCGGTTTTTAAGTAAAAACAAAGGTTTTAACCGTAGAAATCCATTCCCGACTCTTTTTACTCATTTCTTGGACCAAGATCCCTTGTATAACATGTATACATCTCTTGATCATGCAAGAGTCGGTTCCATCTCGGTTTTTCACCCATCTTTCACTTGGAAACTCATTTTAACAAGATTTTAACCGTAAAATTTTATTCTAAACACTTTTAACTCATTTCTTGGATCAAGATCCTTTGTATAACTTGTATACATCCCTTGATCATACGAGAATCGGTTTTATCTCGGGTTTTCACCCGTCTTTCACATGGAAACCTCCTTTTCTCAATATTGTAGAATTAGAATCAAGATTTAAGCATAAAAAAACCATGTTTATACCTTCAAAGTCTTGTTAGAAATCAAGGATTTTGAATGAATGTTGAAAGGATTTGAGAGATTGAGAGAGTTTTGATTGTGTTAAGTTAGAAAAAAAAAAGAAATGAATGTGTGTGTGGGTGTATAATGGCCGGCCAAAGAGGGGGTGTGGGGGGGGGCCCACATCTCAAATATTGTCCACACATTTGGATTGTGTAATCCGGATAATGTTGTGGATAATCTGGTTCAGTTCGTTTCTCGTTTAAACTCGTAATTCGGCTTGAAACGGGCCTAAAATGGTTGTTTTTCGGGTTAAAATAAAATTTATATAAAACTGATTTAAAAACTTTAAAAACTTAACCCATGACATTAAAACATCGTATTATTAATAATTACGCATCTTTTTCGGCTTGATTGATCGTCTCTTGCTTGGTTTGGTGATAAAGGTTTCGTTTAGCGTACCGACGTACCATTAAATCGAAATCCTTTTTCTGTGCTATAATTTACTTATCCCGAAGCATTAATACCTCGTAAATATCACTAAACATTATATACTTCGTCTATAATGTAATTCCCGATTCGTTCGGGTTTCAATAACCGATCAATGATTAATTGTAATTCTAATACGATTCACTATATAATTGAGTATGATTCATACTGTGAACCATATATATTCGTATCAATGTGCTATAACTCATATAATCAATATTAAATAACACGTAAATAGTATATTCCGGCTAGGGTATACCTGGAGTTACCGGAATCGTTACACGCCCCGCCGCAACGCGCGGGCTCTTTTGCGTGTATATATATAAATATATGCGTGTATATATATAAATATATGCGTATATATATACGCATATATTTATATATATACTAGCAAAAGAGCCCGCGCGTTGCGGCGGGGCGCAACAGGGGTTTTTTCGGTAGAGGGTCGGTTTGTTATGGTATTGGCATTGGCTGTGGATCCATGGCGATTGATTGAAGGGTGGTAGCAGGTCCTAAGGGGTATACTCATGAAAATCACTTCGCCTACCCATCCGTTCAATTGTTGGCATGTTCGTTCCTTGCATGTTCAACGGGTTCCTAATAGATAAAGTCAAAGGTAAATCATGAGCGTATGTGAATATATGCAATTAGCCCGCTGCATAATGACAAAATAAAACTCATAAACACCGTCACTCAAACTCTTAAGATAAAATTGCTAGTTAGATCACAATGATCATTTTCTATATACACATGCATCCCAACCCCATTGGTCTTTCCAAAAGCTTACTATTTTTTCCTTCATAAACAATTTAACATAACCGATTAAATTATTGTGTAAAGTCTCAATAATAATTCCATATGCACAAGGACATCCAGATACCCGCTAGCAAGTCCTCCAAATTGTTATTATGTTTCATAATTAGAGGTGTCTATTGTGATCATACTTAGGAAAAGAAGAGTGAAATGTAAACTGAGGCTCACATACTTGAAAGTTAGAATTTTTGAAACATAAGAGAAAGACACATGAGCGTACTCACTTTCTAAAAATATAAATATAATTCTTCAACCAATAAGAAGGAGTAAGATTATGTTCTACTAATTAAAAAAAAAACTAAAATAAGAAAAACTACATTTGTAACATATAAAGCTGCAAGTTTCTATATAAGTTACAACCAACCAGACAAATAAGTTGAAACCCAAGTAAGAAATCAGAAAATGTACAAATTGTTAGTTACTTACAGCACCATTGTTAAAAAGATGGCCGAATAAACGGTTTAGTATTAAAGCATTGGCTGCATTATTAACCTACAAATAACATTAGCGGAAGGATAATCAACAACCCGTAAAGTCAACGAAACCCTGGTCAAAAAGTTGCGTATAATTTATGAAATTCCATCATACCATGAACTTGTCTAAGCATAATAAGATGGATTCATCCGATATCCGTCCTGCAACGACTTTAAGTGTATCAGACACACCTCTGTGTTTCTGCATTGTGAATTAGAACCATATTATTAAAGAATATTTTAGTCATTTCTAAAAACATTAACAAAAAGTTCACCTCCATCCGCCTGTCACGAATTGAACGTTTAATAAATCATTCGGCTAGAAGTTCGTTTGTTTCATAAACGAATGAACATGAACAAAAAATTTTGTTCATTTAGTTAACGATCAAACATGAACACGTCTCCATTGTTCATCTGTGTTCATGAATGTTCATTTGAATTCATTTATGCTCTTTGGTTTGCGTTCATTTATGTTCGTTGATATATATATTTAAAATTTTAGGCCCACTACAATCATGTAAAACTGAAGGAATAAATTTAATTATTGACCTACCTCTAATTTGGCTTTGAAAAGGTCCAGTGCAGGTGGAAAACCGTATCGCGTCAGCAAAAACAAAATCCAGCTCCTTGGTCAAATTATCTTATGTTCTCTAAAATTCTTCACTGTATCCAAACAAACCTCTAGCTAATTTAATAAGATTAATTTGGTTTAATTTAGTTTATGCAATCTGTCTTCTGCTTAATACATATCAACTATACACCGTAGTTTATCACTCCAATCAAATTGATTACCCCCACAAAAGCAAAACGAATAACAATGGCAAATCAAATTGACAAACCTTGATGAAGATGCCAACATCGCATTCAATTCCTAATTGTCATTGAAGAACTGATCTGTATGATAGTCAAACATTCTTAGAACCACATAAGGCAAGCAAAACAGAAACATATAACAAATTAGGTACAAAATAGAAAAAAGAAGAACATCTTACCTGATAATATGGAGGTGCAAGAGCGTCAAGAACGATTACGAACCTACCTTCACCGCCGCTTCAATCATCGGTGTCTCTGTCATCACTCTCCTTTTCACCTCCACTTCACACAATTTCATTGAACCTAAACAATACGAATTGGAAACCGAATGAATATAATATGGAGGTGCAAGAGCGTGAAGTTACCAATGAATATAATAGTCATTTATTATGATGTCAATGGAAACCGAAACACCTGTTAGGAATCCAATTAAAACTGAAATCAATTGAATACCCATTCGTGCCCTAATCAAGTGCCAATGGGATTGTAACAGCCGACGACGATTCATAAATCAATTGAAGAACCTTGAATGTTTGAAGATGAAATTAAATGGGGACGTCAGCGTGAACGGCGGGAACGAAGGATGACGGAAAATTGAAGATTGAAATTAATATAACGGCGTCTTTTTACGGTGTCTTAGTTTTTTCAAATTACAATTTTGTCCTTTTAAAATGTTTTATAGATAATATAGATATACACACACATTATATGTAAAGATATAAAAAAATATTTTGTAAGTAATAGAATAAATGAGATATAAATGATAATCTATTAAATAAGATGTAAAACTAGTGTGCATAATAATAATAATAATAATAATAATAATGAACTTTTTAGCTAAACATTGGTACATGAATAAAAGTTAGTGTGTATAAATAAATGTTAGATACATAAATAAAAGTTAGATGCATAAATAAATATTAGAGAGTTAGTAGTCCCATAATTAGTAAAAGTCCATGATAAGATGCATTTTATTGATCGATGGTATTAAACCGTTTAAATTCTTCAATTCTTTAGAAAATAGTGGTAAGAGATGAGTAGAATGTGTTGATTATATCGTTAGAACATAAGCAATATTAAGAACCACTAACAAGTAAACTCAATCATGAACATTAGATAAATGCATTATTAACCATACTTACTTGTATGGATGGTTATCTTAGATGATGATGAAGCCATTATACTAATTTTTCTTACTTCCATTTAGATGTCTTTTTCTTGATGGAGAGTGTGTGTGTATGAGATAATCAAGTGGTGTTATTTGCATCTCTATTTATACACATATACAAGACATCAAAGGGCAAGAGTTATGAGTCTTTTCACATTATGCAATTACACCCATCATATAATTGCAATATTTAATAAAAACATTTATTGTCATTTTGGTTAAATTAAGATAATGATCTAGAAGGCCATACTTAATGTAGGTTATTTTCCAACATTCTACCACTTGGCCTATTGATCATTTGTGATTAGTATTCATTAATTTTGGCCAAGTTAAAACACTCATCAAGCTTTACATTGAAACTAAAGTAGATAGTTACAGTCATTTGAATTTATATTAATTCAAGACCCCCAACAGTCATACTAAAGCCTCAATATAACACAATTAAACGTAAGACCCAAATAACTATGATGTACCCTTATTGTACAATATTTAATTTGTACAATTTTGTCTATAGATCATTAAGTGTGCACATACTTTATTATAGACAAAATAAACATTCGAGGAAATTACATTAGTAAATAATGCACACTTGATGTGCTATTACAAAAGATCTTTACTAAAACCCATCCTTGTCACTAGTTCTTGGAAAGTTTTGGGTGGTAGACCTTTAGTCATCTGATCCGCAAGCATATCATTTGTGCTAATGTGATCGATACAAAGATTATTTTCCTCTACTCGCTCATGTACGAACAAATATTTTGTATCAAGGTACAAACCAGCTTCACTCGAACTATTACTGTTCGACAAACTCACAGCAGCTGAATTGTCACAGTAAATCTTCAACGGCCGTGATATGGAGTTAACAACTTTGAGTCCAGTAATGAGGTTTCTTAGCAACATCCCATGGCAAGTTGCATTGTACACTGCAACGTATTCTACCATCATTGTGTAGGTTGTTGTCAACTGATGTTTATGACTCCTTCATGAAATTGGTCCGCCTGCTAGCATATAAATGTACCCCGAAGTTGATTTCTTGTTATCTTGCATTTTGCAAAGTCAGAATCAGAATAGCCCACTACTTCCAAGCTATCAGTTCTTCTGTATGTCAACTTATAGTATTTTCGTTCCTTGAAGATAACGCAATACTTTCTTTACTGCTTTCCATTGATCTAAGCAAGGATTAGATTGATATCGGCCTAGCATTCCAGCAATATATGCAATATTTCGACGAGTACAGACTTGAGCATACATTAAGCTTCTGAAGAATAAGGTATCAATCTCATTTGTTCCCTCTCAACCTCTGTTTTTGGACATTGAAAAGAAACAAAAACATCTCCTTTAACTACTGGAGCTATTGATGGAGAGCAATGTTGCATCTTGTATCGTATAAGAACACGATCAATATAATCCTTTTGAGGCAATCCTAATATCCCATTGGCTCGATCTCTGTGTATTTCGATGCCTATTACGTAAGAAGCTTCTCTGAGATATTTCATGTCAAAATTATGCGAAAGTAATCGCTTTGACTCATGCAACAAATCTAGACTATTACTTTCCAAAAGGATGTCATCCACATAAAGGACAAGTATAGCAAAGTTTCTCCCACTCATTTTGAGGTAGGTACATTGATCTACTTGAATTTTTATGAAACCTTGTTTCTTCATGGCCTCGTCAAATTTTAAGTACCATTGATGTGATGCTTGTTTTAACCCATATATGGATTTCTTTAACTTACAGATTAAGTGTTCTTTACCTTTAGGTTTAAAGCCTTCAGGTTGAGTCATGAACACATCCTCATGTAAATATCCATTCAGGAAAGTAGTTTTGACATCCATTTGATGTAGCTCTAAGTCAAAATGAGCTACTAATGTCATAACAATCCTTAAAGGAATCCTTCCGTGATACAGGTGAGAACGTTTCTTGATAATCAATTCCCTCCTTTTGAGTATAGCCTTTAGCAACCAATCTTGCTTTATAGTGTTTGACATATCCATTTGGGTCTAATTTGGTTTTGTAAAACCATTTAAAACCTACGGGTTTTACACCAATGGGCAATTCAACCAGTTCCCAAACGGCATTATGTTTCATGGAATCAAGCTCATAAATCATAGCATTATTCCATTCAGAAGAATAATCGCTGATAATAGCTTCTTTATAGGAGGATGGATCGTTACATTTTTCTATATCCATATCAGCTTCATTAAGGTAGGTTACATAATCGTCAAAATTAGTCAGCCGTTTAGACCGTGATGACCTCCTTAGCTGATTATCGGGTTCAACAGTTTCAGTAGTTATCTCAGGGACTTTCTCTTGTGTGTTTGATGTGCCTTCATTTATAGGAACTTGCTCCTGCACTTCTTGGAAATCAAAGACTCGTCTTATACTGCTCCCACTGACTTTAGAGTTCTCTAGAAATTCAGCATTACGAGTTTCTACAATGCGAGTAACATGGGAAGGGCAATAGAATGTAAATCCCTTTGAATATTCGGGATATCCAATAAATAAAAAACTGACGGTCCTCATGTCAAGTTTCTTTTGATGAGGATTATAAAGCTTAGCTTCAGTTGGACAACCCCATACTTTCAAATAGTTTAAGCTTGGTTTCCTTCCTGTCCAAATCTCGTAAGGAGTTTTAGGGACAGACTTAGAAGGAACCATATTCAATATATGAGATGCTGTCTTTAAAGCCTCAGTCCATAAAAATCAGGAAGATCTGAGTTTGCTAACATACTTCTTACCATATTCTATTTCTTCTCTCAGCAACACCGTTCTGCTGAGGAGTACCCGGCATGGTAAATTAATTCACGATCTCATTTTCTTTATAAAAGTCAAAGAAAGGACCGGGAGCTTGACCAATGTCAGTATGTCGGCCATAATACTCGCATCCTCTATCTGACTTGACTACTTTTATCTTAAGGTTTAGTTGATTTTCAACCTCAGCCTTAAAGATTTTAAACATGTCAAGTGCTTCAGATTTCTCTTTGATTAAATACAAGTACATGTAACGAGAGTAATCATCTATGAAAGTTATGAAAGGCGTATGGCCAGTTATGCCAGGAGAGAAACAACCACAAATATCAGTGTGTATAAGTTCTAAGAGTCCTGAAATCCTGGTGGCACCTTTCTTATTCTTTTTCGTCTTTTTACCTTAAATACATTTAACACATTTTTCAAAATCAGAGAAGTCAAGATTTGGTAGTACTTCATCCTTTACGAGTCTTAACATTTGATCTCGTGAAATGTGGCCTAAAGGTTGATGCCACAACATGGATGATGTTTCCAAATCTCGTTTTCGTTTATTAGTGTTTTCATTCACATTATATGATAACAATCATTTTGAATATTGATCATCTAATTCTAACTTATAGAGACTTCCTTCTAGAGAACCACAACCAGTGACATGAGAGTTTAAAGTAATAGTGATTTTGCCATTTCCATGCAAAACATTATAGCCGTCATTATCCAACTTTGGTTCTGATACTAAATTCCGAGTTATTCTCGGTACATACAAAGTATCATAATACAATAACCAGTTTTCATTATTAATTGCATGGTACCAACAGCTTCAACATTTAATTTGTCACCATCTCCCACTCTAATTGTCCTTTGGTTTCTTTCCAGCCTCCGAATTTTAAGGAATCCCTGTATAGAGTTAGTAACATGTATCATAGAACCAGAATCAACCCACCATGTGTTAATTGGAACATTAATATTAAAGGAATCAAATATCATAAATAGATGGTTACCCTTTTTAACTAGCCACTCCTTGAATTTTGGGCAATCTCGCTGTTTGTGCCCTGTGTTACGGCAGAATTTACAGCTGATTTTTCCGGGTGTGGCTTTTGAGCTAGGAGCTGCACTTGTACTAGCTTTATGGACTTTGGAGTTTTCCCCTTTGAAGTTTCACTTCCTCTTTAATGGTTTGGTAGTGGTGACGTGAACAACATCTGGTTTTTCTAACTTCAAACGTTCTTCCTCCTGCACGCACATTGCTATCAACTCACTCATTAACCATTTATCTCTCAGAGTGTTATAGTTAATTTTGAAAGCATCAAAACGTGCCGGAAGAGAGGTCATAAAGAAGTGTACTAGAAAACCATCACTGATTTCCATGTCTAAGCTTTGAGTTTATTAGCCATGTCATTCATCATCATTATGTGTTCACGTACACCACTAACCCCATTATACTTTAAGTAAGCATCTTCAGAATTAAGGTGCTCGCATATGCTTTTGAAGATCCTTTGAACTGTTCCTCCACTGAGTCTAGATAAGTTTTAGCATTTTCAGAGTCAGGCATTGCTCCCCTAATAGCAACTGAGATGGAATTCTTGATTACCATCAGACACATTCGGTTAGATCTTTCCCACCTTTCATACTCTTGTTTCAGTTATGTTGTGCTTTTATCAGTAAGAGTAGCGGGAACGTCATGCCTCAGGGCATAATCAAGATACAACATGCCAAGAATAAGTTTGAGCGAGTCTCTCCATGAGGCAAAGTTTTCTCCAGTTAGAACTTCAACTCCAAAATTTGGAGTAATAGTGGATGCTAGATTAATACAAGTAGAAGTGGCAGAGTTGAAGTGAGTTAAATAACTGGGTAATCAAAATAAACAGACATAATTAATATGTTGAAGATAAAACCCATTATAACACCAAAATTATAGGTTAAAACTAAAGTTTTGGTTGAACATTGGATTTGCGTTGGCTATGACCAATATCCGAATGTTATGAGCGAAAGTAATGTTCCACTTGAACTTTGGCTTCGCGTTGGCTATGACCAACGTTCAAATGCTATGAACAAGACATTGTATGGTTCTACTTGAATATTGAATTCGCGTTGGCTTTGACCACCGTTCAATTATTATGAACATACATATATAAAACAAGAAATCCGGCACATAAATACACACATCACCGTTGGGCAGAAGTGTGTATATATGACTGCTAAGCCCATATTGTAACATGTCATAATTATATATATGAATTTTAAAAGAATAAACTTAGGACATATATAGATAAAATCATATTATAACACACATTATTAAGTCATAAGTATATAAATTAAACCAAGTATTGATTATGAACTTTATAAGCACTTCTAAATTCATTTGTACGAAAGTATTATGATGCATGAATAAAACAATCAAACCCAACAAAATAATCAGATTCACAAATAAATTCTATGGGTCGTACAACATTTGTGAAGTTTATGGCCACGTAATGAATAATCAGATTCACAAAATAATTATAGCGATTTTATAGATGCCATAAAACGGATTTTGAATCATGTTTCTAACTCACAATTCTAAAGCTGTGCAATTTACTCTCCACCGGCTAATAATAATAATAATAATAATAATAATAATAATAATAATAATAATAATAATAATAATAATAATAATAATAATAATAATAATAAAATGGCAGGTGAAAGATATAGCAATTAAAATTTCAAAGTCAATTCATATTCAGAATTCAATTTGAAGATATTTATGGAAATCAATAATAAAATAAAATATCATTCATGAACTATCTAGATTCATAAAAAAAATAGTTAGGCACTAATTAATGTGGGCCAAAATAAACATATGCTAGAATGCAATTAGTAATTTATATTGTCAACTAGGTGGCCTGTGAAGTGACTAAAAAAAATTTAGCATGAAAAGCAAACCAATAGGATAATAAAAATAACAATCGGCTAATTAATTTCCCATAGATACAAGTTTGAATTCCACACACATGAGATATAGGTGTGAATCAATTATTGGAAAGTCAGGATTTTCATGGTATCAATCTCTAATTTACAAACTTGATTCATCACATAATTCGAATACTTTTGATTATCAATATAAGAAAATTTAATAATTCAAAAGTAATTTGGTTTCTGTTTTCAAGAAATCGATTCAACCATTATCAAGGAAACACAAATTAAATTTCATGACTGAATCGATATAATCAACATATGTTCTGATACCACATGTTGATTATATCGTTAAAACATAAGCAATATTAAGAACCACTAACAAGTAAACTCAATCATGAACATTAGATAAATGCATTATTAACCATACTTACTTGTAAGGATGGTTATCTATGATGATGATGAAGCCATTATACTAATCTTTCTTACTTCCCTTTAGATGTCTTTTTCTTGATGGAGAGTGTATGTATGAGATAATCAAGTGGTGTTATTTGCATATCTATTTATACAAATATAAAAGACATCAAAGGGCAAGAGTTATAATTCCTTTCACATTATGCAATTATACCCATCATATAATTACAATATTTAATAGAAACATTTATTGTCATTTTGGTTAAATTAAGATAATGATCTACAAGGTCATACTTAATATAGGTTATTTTCCAACAAAAAAGTTTCTCCAAAATTTAATTCTTCCAACGGTTGTATCGTTTAAAGGAAAAGCTAAAAAACATAAAATCGGTTATCAAAGGGTGGGGCGTTAAACGGGCGAAACATCTTGAAGGAAATTACCTAACTTTATCGGGTAGGTTAGCGGAGATTTATAGGTTGATAGGTGTGGGGGCAGGATCTGAGGTGCTTTACAATGAAAAAAATGTTTCTTTTAAAAGAGATTAGAAAAATCGAGCATGATAAATTACTAGATGACGATCAGAAAGCCAAAAAAATGGAGTATAAAGGTAGAAGAGAATTCAAAGCTTTTTCATGGGATTATTAACCAAAAAAGAAGACTTCTCTCGGTTCATGACGTTAAAAATAATGGCGAGTGGATCGATAATCCAGATGATATGAAACAAGTCTTATTCGAGTTCTTTTTGAATTAATTTAAACGAGTGGAATGAATTAAAGTTCGGTCAAGAAGTAGGTTGTTAAACGTCTATCGGGATGGATTCAAGGATGCTTGAAGCTGAAGTCACAATTAACAAAATTAAAGAGGCGCTTTGGTCATCTGGTAGTCAAAAGTCTCCGGGTCTAGATGGGTTTTCTTTCGGTTTTGTTAAAAGGTTTTAGGATCTTCTGAAAGATGATATCTATAAACTTTTTTCTGATTTCTTTTGTACCAGATACTTCCTGATCGGTTGTAACTCGTCGTTCATCTCTCTTATTCCAAAACTTGATAGTCCCATACACATGGAGGATTTTAGACCTATTTGTAAGGCCCCGTTACCGGTGCCTTACTTTGGACGTTGGATTTACTCATAAACACAGGTCTAAATATCAGAGTTAATTAAAACTTTACGCGGAATATAAAACTTCAACCATAAAACATTACATAACTTTCAAATCTTGTCTTATCAAACATTTATAGTCATTTAAAAACAAAACATAGTCTTTAAAACATCATAACATTTCCTTGAGACGCCAGTGTCTTCAATTCGATGCCATGTGTCCTCGTCAAGCGAACTGCCTCATTCTACTCACCTGCGTGCATACTAAAAATCAGCTACGCTGAGTGAGTTCTAGTCAATCACACATAATACAATACATACACTTACCTGCAATTATGCATCCGAAGATACATAATAATTACCTTACTAATTTACTTTCATTACATAAGTTCATACATACGTTCTTACTTTATTACTTTCATACTATATAAATTACTGTCCTTTTCTATCTCAGATATTATTAGGGTCCGATCCCTTCTCTTTCTATCTTAGATATTATTAGGGTCTGGTCCCTCTTTCCTTTGTCTATCTTAGTTATTATTAGGGTCTGATCCCTTTCTTGTCTATCTCAGATATTATTAGGGTCTGGTCCTTTTTTACTTCTCTATCTTAGATATTATTAGGGTCTGGTCCCTTTCTTCTCAATCTAAGATATTATTAGGGTCTGATCACTCTTTCTTCATCTTCGTACATACTGTCTTTATATACCCATAACATACATACTTTCTTTAATCATTCATACATATTCATATATTGTACATATATCTGTCATACCCATTCATCTATCATAAACATACCTCCCTTGTTAGCACGTGCAATATCCGAAGATCGTTCACATACCGACAAGCTTTCATTCACATTTAAGATATACATACATAATATATAAACCAGATAAGGCATACACTTACCGGTTAAGGTAAGTGTATTAACTATCACATCGAGTATGCACACAGCCCCGAAAACATAACAAGGAAATGGGGCTAGAAACTCACCTGCATGTGGTTACGTTCACCATTAATAGTTATTCCCTTCTTGAGCTGTGCACGACTAACAGTATAACAATTACACGTATCAATTAACTATAACTACTCACATCGTATTTCTATCTCTATATAACCCATAAGGAATAGGGGTCCGGGGGCAGCGCCCTTGGTAGCGGGGTTCTAGGGGCGGCAGCCCCTAGCGGAGTCCAACGGGCAGAGCTCCTGGCTGGGGTTAAGCTGCCAGGTCAGCTTGGAAAATTTTTATTTCCATTAACTGTCTTAACACATTTTCCATTAGGATTTTAATTTATTTTCTAATTCGTTAACTCATTCTTCATAATGAATTAAGTCAGATTCGCTATCTGATTCGTTACCCTTGCTTACGCGAACATAACTCAAGCGAACGTAACTTAAGCGAACTTATATAGACACGAACTTAACATCCGACGAGCTTAGTGTCCGGCGAACTTGGTGTACAGCGAACTTGGAGTCCGGCGAACTTGGTGTCCGACGAACTTGGTGCCCGGCGAACTTGGTGTCCGGCGAAGTTATACGGCGAACCTAGTTGCAGCGAACTTACCTGCAGCGAACTTAGCTGCAGGCGAAGTTACCCAGCAGCAGCTACGGTTCGTTCTAAACCCCTTAATCGTATCCGTTTCGTTGTGAAATCCTTGGATATGATACTAACCAAACCTGAGAGCATTCCCATGATCTTTTTCGAGCAAAACTCGGCCCAGAAAAGCATAAAGTTTGAACCTTTAGGCTTAAAACATTTAATACTAGGTCTAAGGTTTATTTTAAACGAGCCGCACCTGTTTGTAGGTCCATTAAGTTCGTTTTAGCATCAAGTTTACAACTTTACATTTCATTTACACTCGATCTATTATCGTTCTAAGTTTCAAGGTTAAACGTTAATAAAAACTTAAACTTTAAGATCAAAACATACCTTTTTTCAGGTTTGTTGGCTTAGTTATGAACGTTATATCTTGTATTTATCTTGTGTATTGAAGAATCTATCAAGAATCACGTACGCTCGATCTCGTTCCTCCCTTTCCTTTCTCGGCCGTATATATGCGGTTGTATGTGTGTGTGTTTTGAGTGTGTAGGCAAATATGGAAGACGGAATGAGGATTAGGGTTTTAGGATGGTTTAAGGGGGTATTTATATCCCTCAAAGCCTATGGACCTAAGGCCCACTACCCTTTAATCCATCTTAATTAACCCAAGTCCATCATCTATCTTTATTTAATACTAATTACTTATTAACACACGACAACCTAACACAACTTCCTTTATTAATATTTTAAATATTTAGGATGTTACACTATTAGCTTGATAAATTTGCAATATAAGATTATTGCAAAAATCTTGGCTACTAGGTTAGCAAAAGTTATTAATTCGATTGTTAGTACGGAACAGTCAGCTTTCATTAAAGGAAGACTGTCACACCCTCAAAAGCCACTAACGGAGTTTTATCGTCAGAGGGTGTGAACTAACAGGATCGGAATCATTAGTTATAATCAAACACCATGTTTAAAGTTTTCAAACCAACAAGACATTAAGTCTTAAATAAAATGCGGAAGCGTAAATTGTAAACCAAAACGTTTGCGCCACACAGGACGACTTAAAAACCCAAGTTATTAAGATAAAAATTAAAAGAAGTTTTCAAGCGATGGTGTTTAGCGAATGCATGTTCCTATACCGCGCGACCACCTCGGCTACCTGAGAATAACATACTAAAAGTGTCAACACAGGGTTGGTGAGTTCACAAGTTTATATAATTAAAGCGTTTGCGTTTGCGTTTACGTTTTGCGTTACCAGATAGTGTTAAGTCAATTATATATCAATAGGTAGCTAACCTATCAAGCATGTATTACTAAGTGTTCGACACCGAAGCTGACTGTTTATCAATTTCCTTGCCACCATGTCAACCACGACCATGGTAATGTGTTAGCCAAGATTACACCCACTCGGCCAACACTCGAGTTTAGAGTTAGGTGGGGTTTGTCAAACCCAGTAGTACTACTCAACAGTGACTCGCTATTATCCAAATATTAACCGGTTCAATGTTATGAAGGACTTTAGTTGGTTTGTTGCCACTTAGCCTTACAAGTGATATATAAAAAAAACTAACAAAATCTACAGCGTTGGAGTATGTTATCTCCCCCAAATAAAAGCGTTTAAAAAGAGTAAAAAGGGGACGTGAAACTCACTGTTTGCGAAGAAAATCAAAAAAGAATCCGAGAGAGGTGTGCGTCATAGAAAACCCTCACTAGTGCTCTAACAAAAAAAATGAGATTTTCTAAGTATTTAAACTACAAGTGAGTCCCTAGACTCGACACATACAACTTATGTATGAGAGGCGTTTCGTGTTCTATTTGTGAAATAAGTGCGACTCGGCAAACACGTTGGTGATACGTTACATGTGTGAACAACTACTTAAGTGTCAATTATTAACATTGTACATTACTAGCAATTATCCCCCACAAGGGCAATTTGGTCAAAACATAGCAAACATCGATCAGTTATGCACTTTTCATGACAATTCAAGTAATACAGCAGCTAAATTGTCCAGGCAGATTTTCACTCGACAAGATTACTCTTATTAATAAATACTAACATGTCAAATAAATCACCAAAAATCATCACATAAGTACAAGTGGGTTTGGTTTTTAAAAATATTTTTATTATATTTTTATCATATATGGTTTTATCACAATGATCAAAACATCACAGAAAACACACAGAAATCATTATCATGCGCAACAGAATGTTATTTGTTATTCCCATTAAATGAAAAATCCAATTAATGCAAGACCAATTGGGTTAGATTCCTAACTCAAAATATTAACTTCCAGAAGTGGAACCAACCCATTTGATCTTGTAGTTTATGAGATATCTTAGTCGCAAAACTGCTTACCAGCAGGCTTCCCAAATCAGACTTGCACAACAGATTTGTAAAATAATAAAAACTAACTTTTATACGTTCAAAAATTACAAACTCAGACTTTTCAGAAACTAGACTCGACCTAGTATATTATAGAATCAACAATCACATCAAAACATGTAATTAACATCGAGTTACAGTCATTTAAACACGAAATCAATAATCTGTCCAGTATCAGTTTTCATCAAAACTCAACATATCATTAACCTATGAACTATAACAATACATACAACCTTCTAGATGCATAATTCACCAACCATTCATCTCAATTATCACTTTACATACACAATTAGGGTTTTACTTCAAAGTTTAATTTCAAGAAACATGTAATTAACAATCAATAACAACATAACTAGTTATCAATTCACTAGCAATCATCAACAAACACATAATTAAACCCTAACTCATCTTAAATCATCACTTTCAAGATTTAGGGTTTTGATTAACACCTTCAATTGCCTAATTAAACAATTGGAATGATTAAAGGAGATGTTAATTACTTATCTAGCACCTTGAATCCTTCAAAACAAGCTTGAAAAGAGATTGTATGTGTGTGTGTAGCTCATGGCTACCAAGAGAGGGAGGGGGAAAAAGATCGATCGTATGTGGGAGGGAGGGGGATTAGGGTTATGTAATAACCTGATTACAATATTAATTATATTACACTTAACCCCCTAATCTTCTAGTTAATCAATTTCTAGCACAAGTTAGTTTATTTTCCACATGAATTAACATTATGCAAGTAAACACCAAGTAGCACATAAACGTAACACATAATTATCAACTTCTTTATGATACTTATCGAACACATAATTATCAACTTCTTTATGATACTTATCGTTTGTTCACCAACGGTTTGAGTCGACTCGTGTGTGTTTCGGTGAAATTCCGAAAGACTTCTTGGTCACGCGTCATCTAAACCCTAGTTTAAATGTAATGAGATATGCGTTACAGTTCGTGTGATCTTAAGTTTGAATTAACGGAGTTCGGATTAACGGAGTTAACCTGAAATTGACGAGTGTCACAAAGACAAATTTTAGATGGGCCTTTAGTTCTTAATGGATGTGTGGATAAGGTCAAACGTTCGAATGGCAAAAAACTTTTATTGAAGTTGGATTTTCCCAAGGTATATGATTCGCTTAATTTGGATTATCTTGATACTATAATGTCGTTCCTTGGGTTTGGAGTTAAGTGGTTGAGGTGGATTCGCGCTTGTTTATTTTCCCATAGAGCTTCGTTAAATAAATGGGATCCCTTCAGAGGAATTTCAGATTGAAAGGTGTCTTAGACAGGGAGATCCGATCTCGCCTTTCTGTTTATCATTGCTATGGAGGGGCTTCATGTGGCGATAGAAGATGTTGTCCAGATTGATCTTTTCAAAGGAGCCAAGATCGGAGAAGGTAACCTTTCTATTTCACACTTGTTTTATGTTGACGATGTCATTATTCTTGGTGAGTGGACAATAACACTCTGTTCCCGAGTTCATTTAAGGATGGAAAAGAAATGAAATAGAAGGAAAGAAAGAAATTATTGTGTTCTAGAGTTTTTTTGTAAGGAAAGAAAACAAAGGAAGTGGTAGAAATTTGTGTTCCTGAGTTTCATTAAATTGAGGAAATGAAAACAAATTGCGAAACAAAGAGCAAGATGGAAAAAATGTTTTCTTTCCAATTTGAAAAGAAATATGAAGAAAAGAAATATATCTATTCTAATCAAAGACTACCTATTTTTGCCAATTGTCATCCTCATAGCCATCATCACATTTTTTTTTCACTTATTTCAATATATGGTCCTTATGTTTTAAGCCATGTCAATATATGAATTCAAGTTTGTTTTTATTATATGTAAATCCTAATCGATTCATTCATTAACATTAATGGTGAAATAAGAAAATAAGGATACATTAAAATTGACGTTACAGGTTTGTTAGAATATAATTTGAAAGTCACGGGCAATTGCAAATTAAAGCAAATAAAGATGCATTATTGTCGAAGAATTTGGATTCGTACGGTAAACTAAAAATTGTTTTTTAAACTGGGATTCGAGCAACATTGCATAATTTTTATATAAGATTGGTTTCAAATTTGGATTTAACATCTTCTCATATGCATTTGAACTCGAGAAATGTGTATTTTCTTAATATACTTCAAACGTTTTGTAACATAGAGAATACCTATTATATATATTGGTATTTAGCATTAAATTATTGAAATTGAATTATATATTTATAATCTATATGTATACCGATTTACTATATGAAGTATATGTCATTTATTTATATGACTTTTTTTTGCAGTATAAAGGGTTTTAGCAATAAGAAAATCAATATTTAGTTTTCAATATTTTCTTTTATAATTTAGACCAAAATGCTCCAGAACATATATTTTCACATTAATTTAAAAAAAATAGTTAATCCGGTTAAAAGTCATTTACCATGCTTCCATCAAATCCGAAATCTTTGCTTTTTTTTCTATAAGTTTTTACTATATATATATATGTATATATTAATTAAATATTCCAACAACTCCCATAATATTAACAAATAACAGGGAATCAGTATTCAAAATTTAAGCATTCCTTATCCAATAATTTCAACTATTATAAATAAGAATCACTACCTTCACTTTATTTAGCTTTAAATCTTATATTATTCTACTAATTCAGAATAATCACTTTCATTTGAACATTACTTTAAGGTTAGTATGTCTTTGTCATTTTCCTTTAATATGAAATGAAAAAAAATCATTTTGTTATATTTTAATTTCCGGTTTTATATGCTGCTTGATTAAACAATTGTTAATTGTAAAATATAAAACCAAGTACAAATTTGTCATACACAGGATATTAATGACACAAAATTTATCATGATCAATCAATTTCAAATTCTAAAAATTATAAGGATGACTATATCATCAAAGTTCAGGTAATATGATTTTTTGGATAATCATGTTGTTGGGATAAACATGAGCACATGATCTCAGATAACATTATATATATTAAATGATTAACAGTATGATATTTTATGTCTATGCATATTTTTTTGTTAGTTTCATGGATATATTATTATTTATCTAGGGTTGGTATGCACTTGAAGAATCTTATTTATCGCATGGACAATTATACGTAGCTATATCAAGAGTTATAAACATACATATATGTTACATTATCAAGAATTACAAGCAGGCATGCACTAAAGATTTGATTTGTGATAAATAATGTATACTAACCAATACAATCACAAATAGGGACTGTTTGGTACGGGGTAATGGAATGAAGGGGGAATGGAATGAAGTAGGGAATGGAATGGAGGAGAGAATGAAATGGATTATTACCATTTCATAGTCATGTTTGGTTATCATGTGGGATTGGAATGAATCATTTGTATATGTTATTTGGTATATGGAAAATTGGAAACAATTAAAAACTGAAATAGTTTTTTTTTAACAAAAATACCCCATTTCAAAATACTTTTTCTTTCAATTTTCACAACATTTTCCAATTGTAATTTATAATAAAATTGTGTTATGAAAATAGATATATATTTTACTAATAAAATTTTAAATTAATTCAAAGTTATGAACTAAAATAAAGTTAAAATTATTCAAACTTTTGATTTTAGTCAATTCCTTGTTTAGATGATAGAAAATCACAACTATTAAAATGGATTATTGAAATGGATTGTGTAGTTTAATCATATACTTTTTTTGTTTTTTACAAGAAAATTATAATAAATTAAAGATAATTGCTAAAATAGAGGAGTTAAAATGGAAAACCAAAAATAGAATGTCATGGAATCAAAATGAAAGAAGGGGGTGTGGAAGGAATGACATTCCTTTTATAATGAATGATTTCTTTCCATTATTCAACCAAACATACTAATTTCATTCCCTTTGAATGGGCTATTCCATTCCTTCTCTCATTACCACATACCAAACACTACCATATAGTGTGCAAGGACTGTTTTACTTATTTGTAACATATTTGTGTAATCTTAGTTATGTAATAATTGTAACTGTATAAAATATATGATCATTTTGTTAATTATATTTCACTTAATGGTTAAAGTACAAAAGTTTCATCAATTACCCGTATAATACACGGACCTCAAACTAGTGAAAGATAAAATAGAAAACAAATGAAAACAAAAATATTTTTTCGTTTCTTTCTCACATTATGTGAACTCGGAAACAAAGTGTAAAGAATCTTCAGCACATTGTTATGGTTTTTAACTGCTTTTATTTGGCTTCGGGTCTGAAACTAAATATATATAAATCTATCTTTTTGGAGTGGGGGTGGTCCAAAGAAAGGTAGATTTGTTTGCGGAGTTTGTTGGTTGTAAACCAAGTAAACTTCCTTTTATTCATTTGGGTATTCCAGTGGGTGCGAATATGGGTAAAATCAGCAATTGGGATGACATCGTTGACAGGTTTAGGAAAAAATTGTTTAGTTGGAAATCAAACCTTTTGTCTATTGGTAGTAGAGCGACTCGCTTCAGTGCTTGGTTCCATAGGGATTTATTATCTTTCGTTTTTTCTTATGCCGGTGGGTGTGAGAAAAAAACTAGAATCTCTTCGGTCGAATTTTTTTTTGGGGATCGGGGAAAGATGATAACAGGAAGTTGGCGTGGGTTAGGTGGGAGAGCGTTGTAGCAAAAAAAAAAGTAAATGGGGTTTGGGTATAGGGAGTTTGAAGAATTTTAATATTGCTTTGTTATACAAATGGAGATGGAGATATGTAAATAGCCCTAATTCATTGTGGGAGAAGGTTATTAAACCTATTTATGGTGCGAATGTTAACCAAGACAGTGTTTCTCGAATTATTAATGGGAGTGGTATTTGGCCTCGGATTTCTAAGATGGTTAATAATCTAGATGATGATCAGATCTTACCTCACTCGGTCATTAGAAGAAAGGTGGGGAAAGACGATAATACTCTTTTTTGGAAGGATGTTTGGATCGGAGATTCTAGCCTTCATGCCCGTTTTCCTAGATTATTCGACTTGGAGATAAAAATATTGCTTGTTAAATGAAATATTATTTAATTCGATCTAGACTTGCGAATGGAGACGCGATTTGAGAGAGGGTGTAGAGTCAGCCCAAAAATTTGATCTAGATTCGGCTCTTTCATCCATAGTGCTTTCAGGTGGCAAAGATAAATGGGAGTGGGAGTGGGACTCAGATGACTCATTTTTGGTTAAACGTGTTCGTTCGTACCTTGATCGGATATAGTTCCCCAATGCTTCGCGTCCGATGAGATTGAACAAGTTTGTGCCTAAAAAGATACATATTTTGGTTTGGCATTTGCTTTTTAATCGTATTCCTACTAGACAAAATCTCAGTCTTAAAGGTACATATATTCCTTCTATCTTATGCCCGGTTTGCTCGAACTTGGTGGAGACTTTGGATTATGCGTTTGATGGTTGTCTTCAAGTTGGGAGGTTTTGGAACGCGATTGGTAGGTGGTTGGATATGATAGTTCCATCCAATAAAGGTCCGGAAAGCATCGTTGACTGGTTTGATTCTGCTAGATGGTTGAAAAATAAAAAAAGATGTGGTCGAGGCGATTGTCTTTACTACTTGGTGGTTCATTTGGAGAACTCGAAACGAGGTTATTTTTGACTCCTTTGAAGGTTATAGAGATCTTATTTTGATTCCATTGTTTTGGTTTTTCTTTTTTATGGATTTAATCTCGTAATTGTAAGTTACCTTTGAACTAGGTAGAGTGGCTCATAAACCCTTTGCTCCATGTGTAATTCTTGTCCTTCGGTTTAGGCTTTTCTAACCCGAAGTTGTGTTAGTTCAAATTTGCTTTTCAAAAAAAAAAGATGACTTTTATATTTGTTTTGTTTTATCATTATAATTATCTTTATAATCATTATTAACGATGGGTTTACCTTGTTTATGATTGACGTCTTCTTACTTGGTTGATCTTCTTGATTAAGACACAAGCGAGTCGTGTTGTAACATGTTATAATCACCACTAACTAAAACAAGATTATTAAAGCAATCTTTGAAGATGATAAGAGAATATGGAATAGGTAAATCATAACTTTTGTTGATATCACAATTATTGTTACATACATTGATATTTATAATACTAACTTCACTATTGCAAACTACTATTAAGGAATATTATTTGGGGAACAACCACATATAATTACGTTAAAAATAAATAGTCATCCAAAAAACGTGGATAAAATCATAACAAAAAGTAAATTATCTCTAACATGAAATTGTGGGTAAAAATATAGTAACAAAAAATAATATATCCAATAATAAACTAGAAAATGTGCCACTAATGCCTTAAAAGTTAAAAGTATCTATGTGATCTCCTAAAAGTATATACGCCAAGATCACACTGAGACTGTGTGTTGTCGACGAAGTCGGCCTCCGAATTCATCCAATAATATTATGCCATGTAGTGTTGACAGGATGCTGACTGAACACTCGTTGAAGCCACCGCTAAAGCCGCATGAGCCTGCTATGGTTCAGGCGAACAATGACTTTAGTGAATTTTCTAATTTTTTAATTTAAGAAAAGAATATATATTAAAAGATAATTTTTTACAATAAAGACAAATATTAAATACTAGTTTTATAAATAAAAAAACCGAACTTATATAAATTATATACACCCAAATTATATACTAGTTAGTTTTATAAATCACAACCCAAACAATACAAGAATTAGGCCCAAGTTCAATAATCTTTCAAAAATAAAAAGTCTAACAAGAATTAGGTTAACAAAAAAAACCCTACATCTTCTTCTCCACCCTTTCATTTTTCTTTTTTTCCCTTTCTTCTTCTCCACCCTTCCTCCATAGTATGAAGAATGTAGTTTGCAGGATAAAAAGTAAAAAATGAAAAAACCAAGTATTCTTCACTTCACCAGTCTAGACCCGGCTCATGACGGCTTGCGGGAGTCCGTTAGCGCCACCACTTGCAGGAGGCCGGCGTGGTGTGCGCCTTCTACGTCCCGCCACCTCCTTCGCGGCTCCACTCGCCCACAACAACGGACAGTCTAAGGCAAGGCTATAGAAAATATGAATCCATAAATTGACCGCCCAATGAATTCAATTTGATTATTCCTTATTATTATTAAGCATCTGAATCATGACTTGTCTTCTTATGACTCATGAATCAGATATATTCTTTTTTTGAAAGAATTGTTCAAGGAAAAAGTAATCCCCTCACGCACTACCGGTTGATCCTCCGACCTGCCCCCATCTTATTCCATAAAATAAATGGATTCTTAGATCTTGTTCATGAGATTAAGAAAAAGAACTCTCTTTCTATTTTGAGAGAGTTGAATAAGCACTATCTCGTTGAAAAGTTCTATACATCTGCCATTTCTCAACGCATTTCTTTAGACAATGACTTCGTTTTTTCTTCTTTTCTGATGATAAAGATTTCTCCGAACATGGAGTGTGTATAGCCCTAGAGCCCTATACATACAATTCAAACAATTCACGAATAAATATTCGAATACAAAATATTGTATCTTTTTTTATTTGATTTTCTTCGTTATTGTTTTAACTGACTGATTGCTTCATCAAAAGATAATCATTCCTATAAGCCCATTCATTGAGAAAGAAAAAACACATTTCATTTCAATGGAACCAATTGATCGAACATGAAAAAGAAGAGTGTCATTTTCACTCATAAAAATTAAAGTCTCTTTTCCTCATAAAAAAGAAAGGGAAGGAAGCATATAGCATATAGCATATAGCATATAGCATATAGCATATAGCATATAGCATAATGTAATAAGAAAGTGATTCGTGTGCGGTGCTTGTATGTGATACATCAAGTCAAGCTATGCAAATTGGTAATAGGATCTTTAAGTCAAGCTATGCAAATTGGTAATAGGATCTTTTGGGAAAAAAATGTGAAAATGAGTCCTTTTCACCACATGGAAAATGTGTTTTTTCACTAACTTTGGACAAACGTAGTTATGTAATTGATCTAAAACAAAGCTAAGATGAACAAGATATCGATACTCGAAGTTGTGTGTTTGAAACTAAAAAAAGATATGTAAATTGAAAGAAGAAAAAAAGGACTATAATGAGTGGGAACTTGTTCGACATAGAACGAATAGCAAACCCTGGAGTGAGTAATAAGGGATAACTCTTTAGATAGTGTTTCATTAGGCAAATGAATTAGTGAGGACCCTAAGGGTGCGAAGCAGCTTCACTTTGCATTTCACATTCGCGTCATCTTTAACCACTTGAGGCTAGAGTGGTCTTTAACTTTTTGAAAGTGCATTCGGTTCAAGGGAATATGTTCAAAAGTGGTCCATAGCCTCTGATTCATAAGTTATGGCCAAAGACCTCAAAACTTATTTTGGTTCAGAACCTTTCGAACTACTATGTGCAGAAGTTCAGTCCAAGGTAAACTCGAAACTTCTCGGTCCATATGTTGGTCCAAAGATAGATCATGCCTCTTAAGGGATGTTTGAAGACACTCATAGCTCTCTCAAAAGTGTAACAACATATCATAAAGACAGTTTAACTTTTTCGTGAAATAAAGTAAAATGATTTGATAGTTTTTAGTGACTATAAAACTAAGGTGGTATTGTAGTTTAAGAAACACTTGAAAAACACGCGCATCTCATAATTAAGAGCAAACATAAACAAATATTCTAGCAGCAAAGAACATACTCATGTTCACCCGGTATATTTCAGACTTGGTGGTGAATTCCAACAGTATAACTATTGTTCTGGTTGTAACTTGAGAGACAAAAATGTTCACATGTGAGACACAACATGTTTTTGAGAGAACTTTGCCCTACACTTGTTCAAGTTTTCCTTAATATTTTAACTATAACAAATGATTTAATCTTTTCTTTATGTTTTGTAACTTCCGTTTCATACCGTAATTCGATTTAGAGGTATGTTTCTTGATTTCTAATGGATTAACGCTTAAAGTGTTGTACAAATAGAAAATCCATAAGACAATATATGCAACTTTGGTATCCGGTTTAACTGCACTGAGTTTTCTAGAACCGAAAACGATATTAGTTTAGTACCAAACAGAAATCCAAGTATGTAATTTAGTTTGGTGTTAGTTGGGTTAAAATCAAATATTGAAGATCCCTAATGAGCCGTCGTTGATCATTGCCGTGGTATATCAGAAGACTACTTAATAGAAATAGTTGATTAATCCATTCGAATAAGCCAAATCACATCTTTAAGTCTAAAATCCCCTTAATTATGATATCCTAAAGTCTAAACCACCTTCAAGTTACCCATTCCGTGGCTACTTCCCCTGTTCCCCGTTTGTTTTCAAAATTAAATTTAGGCTTTGTATAGCCATCAAAAATTTTATTTTGCAAAGGTCTTTGATCGATGTTTAATTGCCCAAAAAGTTGTCTGTGATGGTGATGAATGAGACATCATTATGAACCGCCTTCCCCACCTCTTTTTAACCCATGGGAAGCACGATTTATCTACATGATTTGCATTTTGACTTGAACCACCGACACACTAGGTCGACGACAGTCAAAGAGGAGGCGATGCGGCGACTATTTCTTTTTCTCCTAAGCCATACTTGTCGACTATTAAAGGGTGATAACTATCGTATACTTGAATATGTTTACCTTTATATATTTCGTTATTGATGACGTGGGAACCCCCAACCCACTCATAACTCTAAAATGAATTAAAACTTCGATGCCAAAAAGCTACAAGCACTGACTTCTAAACAAAGAAGCCAAGAAGCTTGGAACCTCACCAAAATGGCTTATGAGCTCATAAGCTTAGTAGCATCTTGCTATAGTGACTTAGAAAAGTCGACTACGATATTACTTAAAGTAAAAGCCTGCTAAAAGTAACCATAAGTACTTGCAACGCCTCCTTATGTGAACAAGTATAACACCTTTCATCGAAAAGGGATGACTCTTTACCACTTATGGAAGCCCAAATGACTCGAGAAAGCTCCCATTTCACCTACAAAAGGAATCACATGCACTTCGTAACATTCATGCCAACTCACACTCTCTCTCTTTATACTTTGACATCTCTTTCACTTATCACCTCTCGATATAATATCTTACTCTCACGTCAAAAGTTGATCACAAGAGGTTCCCTCATGCGATGAGGCTAACAGTGTTGTTCTTAGCAAGCCCGAGAAGTTCTTAGCTTAGTATACCTTGAACCCTTAGAAAACCATATTCTATATTCTTGTTGTAGCAACAATTATGCTTATCTAATTCCTTGTTTAGCAGAGTTTGATTTTCTGGAATGTATAGATATAAACAGGGCCATTGTAATATAGAGTGCTCTAACCTAAAATTGTTATACTCCTTCGTTTTGTTATACACATACATTCTTCCTTTTTGTCTCAATCACAACCCCATGTTCCTTTAACTTAAACCACCAGTCTTCATTTATAGTATGGCTAATGTTAAACCACTAGCTTTCTTGTATAATATGGATTCCAAAAATTCATGATCTAGATGTGAATAAGTCAAATGACTTTTCCCTAGGTCTATTAGTGAACCTTCTCTCCAGGGATTATGAAAGTAGAAATATTCTTGTTATTGCTTTGGTTCATATTCCCCAAAAAGTGGATCTTGCTTTAATACCTCCGAATAAATTAAATATGTGCATTAAGATACGAAGGCTTCTTCTTCCACAACGAAAGCACTTTTTCACTTTGAAAAGAAAATCTTCCATACTAATGGATTCGGGTCCATAACCATGGGTTCCAATGCACGAGATCTTGTAGCACTTACTAGTGAGACCATATCGATTAATATTACACAGAAGAAATCAATTATAGATACTAATACAATTAGATCTGCTTTTCATAGATAAATTTGGGATTTGCGATCCCAGGTAAGATCGGTCCAGGATCATGGGATCTCCAAACCCAAACTATGTGGTGTGATTTTTCATTTCCGATAACATTAGTGATGAAGTGGTGGCATTCAACGACGTATAGAGGAGTGTGTCAAACACACGTTTAGAGAGGGAAGGGGCGAGGGGTCGAAAATTAGTAGGAGGTGATACGTTTTGTAATAATATGTGTGTATCTATATTACATATAAAAGATATAGGATGTCTAATATGGTAATTTTACAAATCCGACTAGACGCTGGTAATTTTAATGTGCATCGTCGTCTGCCAACATTACACTTCAACTTCAGGCCACACTAACGCTGTGTTCCCGAGTCTCATTAAACGAAAGAAAGGAAAGGAAATGGAGAGAAAGAAGTAAAGTGTTGTGTTCCTGAGTTTCACTAAAGGAAGGAAAGGAAAAGAAACAAGGAAATGTGTGTTCCCGAGTTTCATTAAAGGAAAGAAAAGAAAGGAAAGGAAAAGAAAAACAAGGCAAATGAAGAACAAATTGGATGTGTTTATTTTCTTTTCAAATTGAAAAGAATTGAATGGAAAGGAAAGGAAAAGAAAAAAGGAAAGATTATGAAAATGAAAAGAAAGGAAATGAATCAATTCCTTTCCTCTCTCCTTTACTCAACTCGGGAACACAACGTTAAACTCACAGAATGATGGCAGCGACATTCGATGGCGGGTGGTGGTGGCAGAGGAGACGGCCGGTGGCAGGTGGGGGTCAATGACGATAGGTGACGGGGACGTCCAAAATTGACAGTTGCAAACGGCATTCATGACGGCGGCGTTGGGTGGCCGGAGGCGACTGGCTGCAGCAATGGGTTGGTGACAATTGACGGGCGATATGTTTGATTATTTCAGTAGTAGTTGGGGATTGGTGATAGAGGTGGGGATTATTTATGGTATTTAAAAACATTCCTGTAAAATCCTTCAAACCATCAAAGGAATTTGAATTCCATCTAGTGTGAGATTGGTTGGAATTAAATCCAATTCCAATTTCTTTTTCTATCCAACCAAACACATTAAACAATGGAATTTAAATTCAAATTCCATTAAATTCTAATGGATTCCAACCAACCAAACAACCCCTAAGAGATAATTAAAACATGTTTTTAAGTGAAAATAGTGAATTTGTCTTTTGTGTAAGCCTAATCTTGTACCCTCCTTTAGCCTTAATTAACACACAATTTACAGTTGTATTATATAACTAGGATAGTCCCGTGTTACACACGGATGGTGTTGGGTTTAATGTGGAGGCTCGATTGTTTTGGGTCTGGTTCTAGAGAACTATGGACCAGAATATTAGAGATCAAAAGGGTTGGCCCTCTTTGTTTTATTAAAGCCTATATTAGTTTTCTTTGTGAACAAGTGGAAAACCCGAACTTGTATTTATATATATTTATTCATGTACTTGTAATTCCTCATCACGAGTGAGGCAGAAAGCAATAATAAAAATATTTCGGTTGCAGCCCGTGGACGTAGGTCAGCCGACCAACCATGCAAATCTCGCATGTTCATCTTTGTTTATATTTTTCTCTTGCAGATTATTTGTGTTTTTGTGTGTGTTGTAATACCCGAATCCCTAACAATTGGTATCAAGAGCTTAGGTTCATTACACACGATAAACACTTCGCGAAAGAAAGAGGTTGTCGATCTAAATTTTCGGTGTCAACACGCCAACCGCCATATCCAGCGATCGACCGGAAGTTGAAAAGGGTAGCATCGTTTTTTTTTCTGTCGAAGTAAGGTGATTGGGTTGTTCGTGAGGTTATTGATGGTTGGTTAATTGTATACAGTTTAGTTCGTTTATTTCTTAGATTTAATCGTTTATTGTAGGAACTTCGATACTTCATACGTGTTTATTGTATTTCAGGTCATAGACATTAAATTACTTAATTTAGACCTGTTGTGACACGGTATGAAGACCCGGGATATCCAGCACACAAAACGAGAAATATTAATGAAGTTTGCTGGTGAAAGACCCATCGCAATACGCGATGGGCATGCTTGAAGACCCATCGCGTATCGCGATGGGACTAAAATAATATGTTGACTTATGGTCCATCTCGATACGCGATGGATTAGTGAAGACCCCATCGCGTATCGTGATGGGAGGTGCAGACGGGAGAGTTAGGGTTTTAAAGTTATTTTCATCAAACTCGAAAAAAACTTCGTTTTTATCAAAGAAGGCGATTTCCAGAGCTATTGCAAGGCGATTCTACCATTCTCAATCAATCGGAGAGTCATTATATGATTTATATCATCCAGATTGAAGATCTTACGATGCCGAGACGCGGCTAAAATCTTAGAATCTCACCCGGGAATGTATATTTTGTAATTCATTCAGTTTTCACATGTGACTAAGAACGTTTATGTATAATTGTTTATGGTTAATCTATGATTATTGATGTTTGGTATTTCTGTGTGTTCAATCGGTTTAGGTTTACGTTGATCTGAACGATTAGTTATCAGTTTCTATAATAATTGATCATAGGGTTGTTTGATTAGGTTGAATACGATAAAGCATATAATTGACCTTAACTGAGTCACACTGGTAGGGACTGTTTGGTAACCAGTGCCGTGTGCAAAGTGATTATTGTTGTCTAAGGTTTTGTCTATTTGATCAGTTTGTAGTTAACCGTTAATGATTAATCTGTTAGGTTGCATGATATTACTGTTAGTTACCTACTTGAAGTCTCGGGTGTGATTTGTTTTTACTATTTGATTGAAACTTGTTTAGTTGTTCGTTTGCTTAATTATAAACTAAACTGTTTGCTTGTGTGATCAGCACTAAAATCTGTTACTTCATAATATTAAATTTGTTACACGATTTGCATTGACCAAATACTCCTGGTGGATACGATACCTAATTACCCTAGCTACTTAGGTTATTTAGGTTTTTGCATGACTCAAACGACGGTCATCAAAATGACACCGTTGCCGGGAAGTTAGTGCGCTTAGTGTTTTTCATGTTATTTGATTTTTTTTGTTTATTTTAATTTTAGTTTTAGTTTTAGTTTTAGTTTTCAGATTTTAGTTTAAATTTTATTTTTCCATTTTACGCGGGGTGTGTTGTTTGTGTAGGTAACAGGTTTATGCACACCCGCCACTCGGGCAGACAGTCACCGCTCGTTTTCGATCCCAAAATTAAAAGACTAGCTCGGCAGAACCGAGCTCAGAACAGAACCTCATAAACGGAAGATCAAAACCAGAACCAAAACCAAAACCAAAACCAGAATGAAAACCAGAACCAAGACCCACTCCCAAAAAATAACGCGTTTCACCCAGATAGCATGCCTCCACCACTAAATTTCGATCACCAAAACAACTAGAACAACTCAGCTCGTGCTTCTAGAACCTGAAACCGAAACCGAAACCGAAACCTTAATCAGGCTGAACCGTCAGTCCCACATAACACCCCTAACCGCAGAGTTCGGATTAATCTTGATATTGCTCATCCTAGGATTCCGACAGAATATGAAGAAGAGGGGGAAGAGAATAATGTGAACCAGGATTTTGAGGTCGAGAACAAGGTTAACCGGTGGGTTAGAAGGAATCTGCAGTTGAGCCTGAGAACGAGGGTTTTGAGACGGAAAATGAAGGGAATGAGAATTGGGATGAGATTTGGAAGAGCTAGTTAATCAGAGACGGGATGAAGCAGTTAACAAGAACAGAGGAAAAATGATATTGGCCGAAATCGGGTTAAATGGGCAGAAAGGCCCGAAAAAGTTCATGGTATTCAAGTGAGAAGAGGCGGTTTGGTAAATCCCGAGGGGGGGGGGGCAAAGGAGGAATTTTGTAGCCTCGGTTCAACAATCGGTTCAGACCGGCTATCTCAGATGGAGCATCCCCGTTAGTTTCACAGGAACGAGTGCCAGGACAGCAGACTTTTAAGTCCCGACCATCATACATTAACATTGTACCGCATTTTCATGGGATGGCTTCTGAGGACCCGTATTCTCATTTGTTCGATTTTTCGGCTATTTGCGGGTCGATTGGTGATGGTACATTTGATCCGGACGAGGTTCGGTTGCGGTTATTCCAGTTTACCCTAAAAGACAAAGCAAAACACTGGTTTAACTCGCTACGGATGCACAGTATCAGAAACTGGGCCGAGATTCAGCAAGTGTTTCTAAATGAGTACTATTCGCAGTCAAAGACGAGCTAGGCCCGAATGGAAATTCGCCACTTTTCACAGTTATCGGGCGAATTATTTCATGAAGCGTTTACCAGGTTTTAGGAGATGATCAGAAAATGCCCACACCACCAGATTGAATTGCGGGAACCGGTGAAATGCTTTGTTGACGGGTTGACATAAGAGGACCGAAAGCATCTGAAAGCCTCGTGTAACGGTCAGCTTCTGAATCAACCTGAAGAGGATGATTAGGATTTTTTGGTGTTTATGTGTGAAGATTCAAAGGCAGAAGCAGCAGCTAAAAGACGAAGACATGGTACTTCTTCCAGGTCAGTTAAGTCGTTCACGATTGAGTCTGAATGAATTGCTGAGTTAGAACGTGAACTAGCTGGGTACAGAAAGGGGAAGACGAAAGAAGTCGGGAAAGTTGGAGTAAAATTCCTTGTTTGTAAAAACTGTGGTGAACTCGGGCATAAGGCAGAAAATTGCCCCGAGTTTTATGATGATGAGGAGGACGAGACCAAAGAGCTTAACTATACTTATGGGGATTCCAAGGGCCAAGGGTTTAATTCAAACACCTATCACCCGGGCGTGAGGAATCACCCGAACTTTCGTTACGGGAACGCGTCTACAAAGTTGAACCCGAACTTTCAGGGATCAAGCCAGAACAGGTCGTAGTGTAATTACCGCCAGGGCGGTTATCAGCAGCAGCAGAGCTCGTATAATCAAAATCGTGGGGTATAACAGAGACGGTAACTGGGGTGGAAATTCTTCGGCTCGGGAAATTCTGATGAGTCGGTGCATGCAAAGTTGGATGCGTTGTTGAAGGTTATGACTGATCATAAGACTGAAACGAAGCAACAGTTCGAGCTACGAGATAAATCGTCAGAGACAATGTTAAAGCAGACTGGTCAGCTCGCTGCAGACGTGGCAAAGTTACAGAAGAATGTGGGCCAATTCCCGAGTGACACCACGGTCAACCCGAACCACTACAGTTCGAGTTCAGAAAAGCACGTTAACCAGTTAAGTATTTTACGTAGTGGTAAAAAGTATGATAATAAGGTTGGGGTTCCACCACCATTGGTTGACGGGGTGGTGGAAGACATGGATGAAAACCTCGTCAGTGATGACGAGACGGAACCGATTAAATTAACTGAACCTAAGAAAAGTGAAACTAATATTAACAAATCGGTTTTGATAGATGACGCCAACAAACCTAAGGACAAGGAGAAGGTGAAAACCGTCCCCTATCCCGATGCGTTGTTGGCGCCATCTAAGGCGAAGATGGCATCAAAAAGGGGCCCGCAACAAGAGAAAATGTGGGAAACGTTTAAACAAGTTCAAATTAATATCCAGCTTTTAGATGCCATAAAACAAATTCCCCCCTATGCAAAGTATTTGAAAGAGCTGTGCACACAGAAAAGGAGCCATAAGATTCCTAAACAGATCGATTTTACTGATAACGTGAGTGCAATTATTTCGGGCGCTCAAGCTACAAGATCCGGGAACGCCCATTATACCCATTCAAGTGGTTTATTTTAAAATGACTCGGGCACTTCTAGATCTAGGAGCTAGCATCAGTATTCTCCCAAGAAGTCTATACTATCAATATGACTTCGGCTCGCTTCGGGCAGCTGCCACCACGGTTGTTCTAGCTGACCAGACAGCGAAACTTCCCCGAGGAACACTGACTGACGTTATCGTCAAGGTGAAAGACTTTTATTTTCCAGTTGACTTTTTGGTCCTCGATTATGTTACGGGTGAAAGGACAAAACAACCTACGGTTATCCTTGGTAGACCATTTTTGGCCACCGCAAATGCCTGTTGGAACCTATGTTTTAGACCGACGCATCGAATTAATTTATGGGTGAAAGATATATTGTTTGGTCTCAACCAAGGGTGGATGGCTTGAAGACCAAGTCATGCTAGACTAGTATAAATAGATGTTATTATTCATTTGTCTAGTATGAGTGAGTGTAATGTGTATGAGTCAGATCTAGGGTTTATCCCTTTGAGAGAGTCTCCTCCTCCAGGATGAGCTCTCCTGGAGGCGGGTGATATTTCTTGTGTGTTTATGTATTTATGTATGAATGTATGTATGAGTGGTTCATCTTTATGAGAATAATTCAACTAATGAAATCATACTGCCAGTCCTATCTTGTTTGCGTTTTGATTACATATATGTGTTCATCCTATTTTATTGATTATTGTTAATCGAATCAGGCTCTCTCTCAATACATCTCATCCGTCCAAACATCTTTCAAGAGTGAATACAAGTTAGATTCGATCCTAACCCTAGATCCGAGCTCCACCGTTAATACCGATTATTCACGCTTCCCCACAGGGACTAGTTCTCACAATTGGTATCAGAGCTGGGTTACTGAATCATTCAGACTAACCGCTGAACTGATTCATTTCGCTCTTGAATCCACCATGGACGTTAAATGATGAAGTTTGTTGAAATTATTTTTGAGGGTTTTGAAATTATTTGATATTTTGGAGAAAATTTTATGGATTGATGTTTGGGTTGATGACTCGTTTGGAGAAACCTATCTTCATATCATCAATCAACCTCTTCCTAGTACTCCTGATCACACTTTTGCTCCCGAGCATGCTCTGTGCTAGTGGAAAAAAATGAAAAATCACAAGTGCTAGTGCTACCGAGCACACTTTGTGCTAGTAATGAAAATCTTCATGAAACTGAATCTTTTTACTCTTAAGCACAATGTGTGCTAGGGAACGGAAAGTTTGTGTTTGGAAATATTTCAAGGTTTTGAAGAAACTTTTGAGATTTTTGGTGTCGTTGACCATTTGACCAAGCTATTCTCTAGGGAAGATATATATTCAAGGGTATTTTGGTAATTTTTCTCCGATCATCAACAAGCTTATGGAATTCAAACCTCATGACTTCATCAAAAGCTTTACAAGAACAAGTGTTGACCAAGCTTAAAGATTTAATCACTTTTTGTGTCAACCAACATATGAATATGTTTATTTTTCAGATTTTTACAATCTTGATAAGGATGGTCAAAATTTCTTCACCCACACTTGATTTGAAGACACGTTTATTAAAGACAATTGCAACGAAATTAGCGGAGTAAAAATCTTTGAATTTCATTGCAAATGGCTAAGCTTCAAATCAAGTAAAAGACTCAAGTTAAGAATTGAAGATTATTTGATGATCACATTGAGTTTATTTCTTTTTGAGATGACCTTGTTACTTGAAGTTGATCTTTGAAGTTCAAAGCCTCGTTCATATGCCCATACAACAATATCCAAAGGTGATATAAGAGTGATGATTCGAAATGAACAATGGGAGAAGCTTAACGTGAGGGGGAGAATTTCAACAAAAGACAACGAGTTATGAGGTATTAACGGAAGAAATTCGATGGCATCGGTCTAAGGGGGAGATTGTTGGAACTTATGTTTTAGACCGACTCATCGAATTAATTTGTGGGTGAAAAGTATATTGTTTGGTCTCAACCAAGGGTGGATGGCTTGAAGACCAAGTCATGATAGACTAGTATAAATAGATGTTTTTATTCATTTGTCTAGTATGAGTGAGTGTATTGTGTATGAGTGAGATCTAGGGTTTTATCCCTTTGAAAGAGTCTCCTCCTCCTGGATGAGCTCTCCTGGAGGTGGCTGATATTTCTTGTGTGTGTATGTATGTATGTATGTATGTATGTATGTATGTATGTGTGAATTTATGTATGAGTGGTTCATCTTTATGAGAATCATTCGACTAATGAAATCATACTGCCAGTTCCTTGTTTGTGTTTCGATTAAATATATGTGTTCATCCTATTTTATAGATTATTGTTAATCGAATCAGGCTCTCTCCCAATACATCTCATCCGTCCAAACATCTTTCAAGAGTGAATACGAGTTAGATTCGTTCCTAACCCTAGATCCGAGCTCCACTGTTAATACCGATTATTCACGCTTTCGCATAGGGGCTCGGTTCTCACAATGCCAACATTAATTGTATAAATGGTACTGTTGACATGGCATTCGGTAACGGTAAGTTGAGGATTAATGTTTTCACATGTGGAGATAACTTTTCGGTCGATGACGAGTGCTTCATGGCTGATGTCATTGACGAGTGCATCCCGCTTTACGACTCTGTCGTCAGCACGGATGGCACAACGGAGATGTGTTTTTTGTTTGACAGGTTACGGGTGGAAACAGACAGGTTGTTGGAAGAGGAGGAGAAACACATGGAGATCGCAGCTATGCGAGGAGACCATCCACCATGGTCAGTTCAGGTGGAAACACTTACCGAGAAGATTGATACTGGGTTGAAACTGTCACTGCTGGAAGCACCGAAAGTCGAGCTGAAGGATCTCCCAAAGCATTTAAAATCTGTTTTCCTTGGTAAGAATAATACTTTTCCTGTTATTATAGCTTCTAACTTATCTATTCCACATGAAAATGCTTTGATGGCGGTGCTGGTTGCGAACAAGGAAGCAATCGGATGGATGATAGCGGATTTGAAGGGAATCAGTCCCTCGACTGTGATGCACAAGATTTTAAAGATCTTGCTGTCAAACCCGCACACGATGCTTAGCGGAGGTAGAACCCGAACATAAGCGAAGTAGTGAAGAAAGAAGTGCTGAAGTGGTTGGATGCTGGTATTATTTTTGCTATCTTAGACAACACGTGGGTGAGCCCGACACAGACAATACCGAAAAAAGCGGGCATCCAAGTCGTCAAGGACGACTCGAGTAACGAGGTCGCCACCCGGCCGGTAACCGGTGGCGCATTTGTAATGATTATCGAAAACTGAACGCAACAAAATCGAAATATCACTTTCCGCTTCCGCTTATCGATCAAATTGTCGAAAAGCTATCTTGTCAGAAATTTTATTTCTTTTTAGACGGTTATTCTGTGTATAACCAGATACTTATTCATCCTGAAGATCAGGAGAAGACTACGTTTACGTGCCCGTATGGCATATTCGCGTTTAGGCGAATGCCATTTGGGTTATGTAACGCCCCCGCCACCTTTTAAAGGTGCATGATGAGTATCTTTTCCGATATGGTGGGGGAGTCTTTAGAAATTTTCATGGATGATTTTTCGATTTTCGGCACATCTTTCGAGTCATGTTTAAATCAACTCGAAAGGGTTTTGAAAATATATGTCGAAACGAACTTGGTTCTTAATTGGGAAAAGAGCCATTTTATGGTCCAAGAGGGGATTGTTTTGGGCCACGTTGTGTCGAGTCGTGGGATCGAGGTGAACCGAGCTAAGGTTCAGTTATTTCCACTCTACCTCATCCCACGAATATTAAAGGCATTAGATCGTTTTTGGGGCATGCCAGGTTTTATAGACGGTTTATTAAGAGTTTCAGTGATATTACCAAACCCTTATGTGATTTATTGCTTAAGTATGCCCCGATTGACTTTAAATGAATGTGCTAAAGCCTTTTACATTTTGAAGTTGAAATTAGTTGAAGCCCCGATCATGAAATCACTCGATTGGAGTTTGCCTTTTGAAACAATGTGTGATTCAAGTGATTATGTGACCGGGGCTAATTTGGGACAACGGGTTGATAAGAAACCCATTGCCATATACTATGCGAGTAAAACTCTCTCGGATGCTCAATTGAATTACACAACAACCGAGAAAGAGTTACTAGCAGTAGTATATGCTCTAGAAAAATTCAGGTCATATATTTGGGGTAGTTAAGTAATCATTTATTCTGACCACTCTGCAGTTAGGTATCTAATGGACAAAAAGGATGCAAAACCGAGGCTCATAAGATGGGTTTTGCTGCAGGAATTTGTTTTAGAGATTCGGGAAAAGAAAGGAAGTGAAAATGTTGTTGCAAATCTCTTGTCCCGGATTATGGTGGAACATGGAGATGAGGATGGGCCCATTAACGATTCTTTCCCGGATGAGCACATTCTATCAGTCTCACAAAATCCCTGGTTTGCTCATATTGTTAATTTTAAAGTTGCAGGTGATATCCCGGAGAATTGGCCAAGGAGGAAAAAGAAACACTTGATGTCCCAAGCAAAACAGTATATTTGGGATGACACAGACTTGTTTAAGGTTGGTGCAGATCAGATGATCAGATCACGTATACCCGAGAAGGATGTCAGATCGGTGTTGGAACACGCACATTCGTCTGCATGTGGGGGTCACTTTAGTGCCAGAAAACTACGTGAAAAGTTCTTACGAGCTTCTTCTTTTGGCCATCATTGTTTAAGGATGCTCACGAGTTCGCCACACACTGTTTAAAGTGTCAACAACTCGGGAGCATTTCTAAGAGGGATGAGATGCCCTTGAACCCGATCATAGTAATTGATATTTTTGATGTTTGGGGGATCGATTTCATGGGCCAATTCGCTAATTCGCACGGTAATTTGTACATCCTAGTGGTCGTCGAATACGTTTCTAATTGGGTTGAGGCGATAGCCACTAGGATGAATGATCACATAGTCGTTTTCAATTTTTTTCAAAGTAACCTATTTTCTAGATTTGGAGTCCCCCGAACCATCATAAGTGATGGGGGGTCTCATTTCAAAAAGTTTTAAGTTTGGAAAATTGCTTAAACGATATGGTGTTGATCATAGGATTGCAACTCCTTACCGTCCACAAACGAGTGGATAGGTTGAGGTTTCCAATAGGCAAATCAAATACATTTTATAGAAAACCGTTCAGGCGGACCGAAAGGATTGGTCAACCAAGTTGACCGATGTTCTATGGGCTTACCGAACCGCATATAAAACGCCAATTGGAACCACTCCTTATAGACTTGTGTATGAAAAGGATTGTCATTTACCGGTAGAAATCGCATAAAGAGCATTTTGGGCAACTAAACAAGTTAATATGGATTATGATGATGCAGGTAAGGCAAGGAAGTTGGCGTTGTGCGAGATTGAAGAGTTGAGAAACGAGGCACATGATTGTGCGTCCACTTACAAAGCAAAGATGAAGAAGGTTCATGATGCAAATATCCGGTTGAAGAATTTTGAAGTTGGTCAGAAGGTTTGGTTATACAACACGAGGATGAAGCTCTTACTGGGTAAGTTGAAAACGAAGTGGACGGGCCCGTATTCGGTTGTTAGAGTCGGAAATCATGGGCAGTATGAGACTGAGGATTTTGATGATCATTTTAGGCACGTGGTAAATGGCTATAGATTGAAGCCATATTTTGAGATGAAAAATATACACGAGATGGACAAGGAATCTGTGAGTTTCTTTGTGACTTCACCAGTTTATGAAGTAAATTGAGTTCGAGGCACTGTCGGGCTGTAGACATGAAATTCAGCGCTTACGGGAGGCAACCCAGGGTTTGTAAGTGTCTTATCCAGATTTTTTTCATTTTGTTGAGTCTTGTAGTAAGTGTCGTTTTGAGTTTTGTTCAGCAAACACCAAGTGTGGGGAAGCTTGATCGAAGAGTTGGAAGTTCTTGAAGTTCGGTAAGAGATTGATCAATTACACGTCTTTCCAGGTACAAAAAGTATGTTTTGAGTTTAGAAACCTATTCAGGGTGATGTCGGGATGCCGAAAAGGGGTCGGGTCGGAAAATTTTCGGACCCGTTTTCGTTAAAAACTTTCTGTTAACACAGCCCATTGCGATACGCGATGAGCTTATTAACAAATCCATTGCGTATCGCGATGGAGGATGGACTTCAGGCATAAGTGACGTCATCGCGATACGCGATGACACCACTCATCACCCCATCGCGTATCGCTACCCCTTCCAAACCCTAATTGAGTATATTTAGGTGGAGATACGCGATGTTAGCTCACTTGACCCATTGCGTATCGCGATGGGACATAAATTTTTTTTTATTTATAAACAGTTCTTCGTCTTCTTCTCATTCGTCTTCTCTGTCTTCTTATTTCTTTCCTATGGCGAACTTTTCCGAACAACCCACCACATCCAACCATCATAACCACCATTAACCACACCCCACCATTATCACTGGCCTCTGCCGTTCACCATCACCTCACCATCGCATCACCACACCACGGTCCCCACTGCTCACCAACATTACCTCCGGCCACCACCGTCGTCCACCCTCATTTATCACCACCACTACCACCTGTCACCTATCACCCTCATTAATCACGATCACCCTCTCACCACCACACCTCCGCTGACACCGTCACCACTGTCGTCACAGTCCGCGACCACCATCCCAGTTACGATTTATTGGTTGTTGATACTGTTTACCGACATTGAGGTATTATTATTTTATTATTATGTTAGTATGTCGGAGTTTGAATTGTTTGTGTTAGGTTTGGAAATTTGGGATTATGCGGATGGGTATTGTCGGGTTTGTTGGGTAGTCGTTTAGTTTGTTAACTTTTGTTGCCGGGTTAAGTAGGGGTTATTGATTGTCGAGTTTTTGTTAAATGTAAACTTCGTGATGAATCGGGTTTTTGAAGTTCAAGTTTTAAAATCATTATTTTATTATTAAATTAATGATAGTGATAGTTCGATATTAAACGATTCTCTTGAACTCATTTTAAGAATATTTTATTCATATTTTATTAATATGTTATATTCTAAACTGAACACCCGAAGCGTCACGTAATTTTGTATTAACCGACGTTTTAATTGTTTGGTTTGCAAGTTTTTCAAGACAGTCTATTAGTTCGTTAGTTTGTTTGTGTCAGTAGTTAGTAGTTGTCTGTTTTTTAATAGTCGAGTCGAGTCTGATTACGCGTTAGTTAATCGAGTGTGGGGACGCTTTGTAGTTTGGTTTGAGTTTAATAGTGATTGACCGCTCATACTCAATCTCCATTAGGGCGGGACAATCTGGTTTTTAAAATTACGCGAAGGGCGTCCCCAAATTTTTTGTCTTTATTTATTTTTATTTTATTATTTTATTATGTGGGACGAACGCGACCGAAATGCTGTACGGTCGTCGCCACAGTAGCTGTTGATATATCTAACATAAATGTTTGATTTTGTAGATATGTCTGATGCACAAGAGTCTTCTCGCGCCGCCGGGCGCAAGAGGCAGAGCCCTGAGGGCGTGGGCTGCCGTGGTCCCGTCACGGCCCTCAGGGTGAGGCTGAGCCGCATCATCCTATCCAGCAGCACCCACCCTGAGCCATACAGTACAATGGTTATGAGTTGCCGATTACTCCTGACATCGATCTAGCTGATATCATGGGTGATGGACACCGCACACATCACCAGGTGCTTAGATTCAGCATGACGTCTAAGGAGTATACTAGGTTCACACGCATTCGAGGTATGCAGCTGCTTGGACTTAGGACATTCGATTGGGTTTAATTGGGTACCTTGGTGGCAGAGACCACGCTACGGGGGATGATATCGGATCGGTGGCTACGAATGCTCAAGTGTGACTCGACTTCGTACGTCGAGCTCACACACGAGTTTTACCTGACGATCCGATTTACGGCCACCAATTTTGAAGAGTCGCATGCCGTGTCGTTCTCTCTCGGACGACACATGTATGAGATGTCGATCCTAGATTTTGTTGTGGCTATTGGATTTTATACGTGGGAGGATGTTCAGACTCCCGCATTTTTACAGAGCTTCTGTGGTTATACAATGCATTCACAGGGGGCATACAGTTTTGGCTCATTGAGGCTCGGTTAGCTCAGTTCTGGGGACAGATCGCGGATGGGGCCCACTCAAGCTCAGTAGTGGTGTCTTCAATTAGGAACCCCGTCCATTGCTATTTACACCGTATAGTTACTTACACTGTCGCTGGCCGTCATTCAGGCCGCAGCAAGTGTAGCAACTTCGATCTGTTGTGCCTCCTGTCTA
Organism: Bidens hawaiensis; assembly: GCF_021521415.1. Taxonomy (NCBI): domain Eukaryota; kingdom Viridiplantae; phylum Streptophyta; class Magnoliopsida; order Asterales; family Asteraceae; genus Bidens; species Bidens hawaiensis. Next base: position 156,110 of record NW_027491920.1, read on the forward strand.
TCATCAATGGCAGGGAGGCCAACATTGCGATGCAGCTCCTCACGTCGTTCGGTAAAGGTCGGAGTTTGCACGGGGCAACGACCCAATTATAGTTGGGGCGTATATTACTCGGATTGCACAGAGTTTGGGGGTTTATGACAGATATCCGGTCGGCTTGTTCACCCCGGGACCGGCTACAATGACGTTTGGATTGGAGGATGCTGGGAGGGCCGGGATTTGTGAGCTGCACGACCCACCTAAGTTCATCCCGGTTAAAGAGGGACCGTAGCTACCACCGCCTGCAGGATCAGTTGATGCCACATCACTACAGATGGGGATCCCGACACACCGACAGCATGTACTGATCCCACGCATTATGCGTCCTCAGCAGCAGCATCCGTTGAAGCAGGCATCATCGTCATCATCATAGCCACCACCGCATCAGCTTGTCACGCTAGACATGATATATCAGCGGCTGCTGGCGATGCAGCAGGAGCAGATGGCACAGCGGGCCCACCTGGCCTGCCATAACGATTATTTTTGATTATTATTTACTGCTTCGCAGGTACCGCTCCCACCTTCATTGATGATCATAGTGGAGCTGCCGGTGGACCCGCAGGATGATACTGATGATACTCCGCCAACCCAGTAAATTTTGGTTACCCTTTTTGCTTTATTTTGCTTTTATTCTCATTGTATGTATAATATTAATATTATATTGGGAATATTGTATGGGTAACCGTTTGGACTTATATGTATTTATATCTTTTGATGTCTGCTGTGTTTTATTTATTTGTATATTATGTTGTAACCGAACTTTGTGAGTGTTGTTCACTATAAACCCTCACGAGACCCCGCTCGTCCTCCCGGGCTACCGGGAGGTTTAAAGGGCTTGTTGCATACGCTAAATGCACTCGTGATTCCTACGAAAGTGAGTTAGCCCTTTTAACGTTTTTAACTTATTTAACAAAATTTGTTATGAAACGACTTAATTCGGCTCGGTAATTATTTTAATAAAAATTAACTATAATCATTTTCTTAACTCGTAAAATACCTATGTCTTATACTTGTGAGAAGCTTTCTTCTACACGTCTCGAGTTTTGCAGGTTCAGTTGTCAGTTTTGGTACTTGGTTGAGACGAGAGTATATGAGTGTTTACGAGAGTTCGCGCGCCGACTGGTCGTTTCCAGTCTCGTTGATATCAGGTGATTTCAGTTTCATAATCTATTTTGTTTTTATTAGTTTAAATGTTTAAAGTGTATTTGTATAATTGCTAGTAGAACCATCACATTTGAGCCCCGAGTTTTAAACTGTCTAACAGTCAAAAAGTCAATTTCAACCCCGTCCCTCAAATGTTCATTATTTATTTATATTTTAACATTGAGGAAAATGTAAATCTCAAGTGTGGGGATGAGGGAAATTTGAAAATTTTAGCCCGATAGTACCTCGAAGAGTCTTTGGAAACCAAAGATATTAACTGTTAATTATTGCCATTAATGTCAAGTTATAGGTTTCGGGTCATGGTTGGTTTTTCAGCTTCTCGATAGTCTTACTCACAAATGTTTTCAAAACGAGAAGTTGAAAATGGGGTCGTTTAGGCGTGGAAAACGAGTCATGGGGACAGTTACACATGTTTATGTCGGTAACCTAATTCCTCCAGTACGTGTGTGAGTTTGGCCTCATATACATAATACACATATAATATATAGTATACACACATGTCATTTGAGTGCATTCATCGAAAGTAACTTGGTTGTCTCATGGATTTCGAGATCTTAGTTTGGCATGAATGCAAAAGTGATAGAGGCAATTAGGTTAAGCCTCGTCTGGATGAGTGAGAGTGTGGGTACTGGGGGTTGGGCCTCATACGTTATACATATGAGCATGGGTAATGTGAGGGGCGGGGGGTTGGTTCCCTTAGAAAACATTTTGGACCTATTATTTCATTCGATTAACCACGATGTTATATTGCGAGACGATCCGGCTTAATAGTTTTCTTTGTATTTGTATTTGTATTTGTGTTTGTTCTAGTATTAAGCATCACATTTTAAAAAAATAGAAAAAAGCCAAAAAGATGTATGTGTATGTTCAGTTATATAATTAAAAGTTTGTTTGTGTTCGAAAAAAAATAGAAAAGCCAAAAAGATGTACGTTTATATTCAGTTTTGTAATTAGAAGTTTGTTTGTGTTAAAAAAAAAGATGAAATGAGTGTTATGTTATTATTGTTTATTTAGTTGTTTTGTAATAAGCTGGATCATATCGTTTGAGCTACTTGAAAAAATTCCCTTCCTTACCCTTACACCTAGCCCCGTTACAACCCGTTTTACGTCTTCTTGATTTGCATTTGTGTTAAATCAGTTATATGGGTGTACAGTTGTTGATACTTGGTACGGAGAGTAGAGTGATACTAGCACATTTCTTGCTAGTCCAGATATTAAACCGAGAGGAGAGATGTTATATTATGAGTGGTGTGAGCATGTGTGCCTTAACCGGAAACAAAGTGCACTCGTCTGGGCGGCTCTGTTGTTTTTATTATATCATATAACCTTATTTGTGGGATGTCAATCTAGAAAGTGTCATTCTGGGAAACTGGGTATGACCTTAAACCTTATTAGTATTAATGGCGATAATTTACATACCTATGATGGAGGTTGATGTTTGATTTAGAGTTTACTTGAGCAGGCAAAAGATAAGTGTAGGGATGTAATGGTTGGTTACTTTGAATATAGTTTAGTTCGTTTATTTCTTATTATTAATCGTTTATTGTAGGAACTTCGATACTTCATACGTGTTTATTGTTTTTCAGGTCACAAGTGTTAAAGTACTCAATTTGAACCTGTTGTGACACGAGATGAAGACCCAGGATTTCTAGCACGCAAAAAGAGAAAGATTAATGAAGTTTACTGGTGACAAGACCCATCGCAATACGCGATGGGCATGCTTGAAGACCCATCGCGTATCACGATGGGACTTAAATAATTTGTTGACTTATGGTCCATCGCGATACGCGGTGGACCCGTGAAGACCCCATCGCGTATCGCGATGGGGGGGTGCATAGGGGAAAGTTAGGGTTTTAAAGTTATTTTCATCAAACTCGAAAAAAACTTCGTTTTTATCAAAGAAGACGATTTCTAGAGCTGTTGCAAGGCAATTCTACCATTCTCAATCAATCAGAGAGTCATTATATGATTTATATCATTCGGATTGAAGATCTTACAATGCCGAGACGCGGCTAAACTCTTAGAATCTCACCCGGGAATGTATAGTTTGTAATTCTTTTAGTTTTCTCATGTGACTAAGAACGTTTATGTATAATTATTTATGGTTAATGTATGATTATTGATGTGTTGGTATTTCTGTGTGTTCAATAGGTTTAGGTTTACGTTGATCTGAACGATTAGTTACCAGTTTCTATAATAATTGATCATAGGGTTGTTTGATTAGGTTGAATACGATAAAGCATATAATTGCCCTTAACTGAGTAACACTGACAGAGACTGTTTGATAACCAGTGCCGTGTGTAATGAGATTAGTGTTGGATAAGGTTTTGTCTAGGTGATCAGTCTGTAGTTAACCGTTAATGATTAATCTATTAGGTTGCATGATATTACTGTTAGTTACCTACTTGAAGTCCCAAGTGTGATTTGCTTTTACTATTTGATTGAAACTTGTTTACTTGTTCATTTGCTTAATTATAAACTAATTGTTTGCTTGTGTGCTCACCACTAAAATCTGTTAATTCATAATATTAAATCTGTTACACGATTTGCATTGACCACATACTCCTGGTGGATACGATTATTTATTTACCTTAGCTACTTAGGTTATTTAGGTTTTTGCATGACTCAAACGACGGTCATCAGTTATTCATATGTATCATAGCCACCACCCATATTTATTTGCAATTGGTTTATATTTTGTTTTCACATTAGAAAAGGACAAAAGTAAGCAGGGGGATTTCGTTGTTGATGTGTTTCATGTATTAAAGCAAAAAACAATTATTTTTGTTTGGCTTGTGTTCACACCAAGAAAGATAGGCAGAAGAGTCTACGCCACTTTTGTTTATTTTTTGGGGTTTTCATATTGTGTTTACACTAAAAAGCAAATTTATTGCTTTAGTTTGCATCGATTACCAAAAAGGAAGATAGGTTTTGCGTCGATAATAGTTTCCGGCCATTGGCAATTAGCATTTTTGTGGTGATTAGTGGGGTTACTTTGTTCGTCCGAGATTATTTTTCTAATTGTGTTACCGAGATCCAAAGTTGGGAATTCTTAGTTTGAGTTAATGGTTGAGAATGGTAAACTTCGGATTTAGAAGTTTGATGGTAAAGACTTTGATTGGTGGAAAATACAATTGGAGGATTTGCTAGTTCAGAAGGATTTGGACATGGTATTATGTGAAAGACCGGAGAAGATAAAACCAGATGAGTGGGAGACTTTGGATAAGAAAGCCAAGGCAGTTATTAGACTGTCGTTAACGGAGGATGCTGCGTTCAACATCTTGAAGGAAACCACGGTGCATGGGATAATGAATGCTTTGTCTAATATGTATGAAAAGCCTTTTGCAGCTAATAAAGTTTTCTTGATTCGTGAACTGGTGAACACGAAGATGAAAGAAGGAAGTTCAGTTATAGTACACATTAACAAATTAAACTCGATTTTGTCAAAACTTGGGTCAGCCAGTATCAAATTCGAGGAGGACTTTCAGGCTCTATTACTATTATCGTTCTTGCCCGATAGCTGGTCAGGGAATGTTACAACAATTACTTGTTCTACCAATGAGTTCACTTTTGATGGGATTCGGGATCTTATTATAGGCGAAGACGTCAAACGAAGAAATTCAAGTGAATCATCAAGTGATTTAATGTATGTTGGCAGAGGAAGGAAAAATAACCGAGTTAATGGGAGCGGGAACAAGAAAAGGAGTCAGTCTAGGACTCAGAAGGATGTGCTATGTTGGAATTGCAATGAAGCGGGACACTTTAGAAATCAGTGTCCGAATGATAAGAATGAAAATAAAGAAGTCAACACTGCAAAAGAACACTCAGAGGTTGAGTTTTTAGTTCTTAGTGTTAAGGATAATGTTTTTTCAGGGTCATGGATTTTGGTGCTTCATTTCATGCTACGCACAGCAGTGAAGCATTGTAGAATTTGAAGGAATGTGATTTTGGTAAGGTTAGACTGGAGAACAATGATGTTCTTGATGTTACGGGCATGGGTGAGATGAATTTGGTAACTTCATCCGGTTCATGGACCTTGAAGGATGTCAGAGTGATTCCAAGCTTAAAGAAAAAGTTGATTTCTGTCGAGCTGTTGGATGAACAGGGACATGAGGTTAAATTTGGGAACGGGCAGTGGAAAGTTGTGAAGGGAAATATTTTCATCGCTCGAGGATGAAAGAGGGGTTCATTGTATATGGTTAGTTTATCGTATGAGGAGTGACTGACCCAGTTCAGAAGAAGACCAAAGTCTGGTTCAAAGAGTCTAGTGAGCAGAAGAAGGCTTGCTTTACAGGAGATAAATCTGGAACCACGGGTCAGATTCGGGTTGAACGTGCTAGAAGAGGTTCATAAAAACCAGTCAGAAGTTTTTGTGGCAATGGGAGCACTGGCAGTCAGTCAATCAAAGTTTTAGCCAGAGTTACCAGACAATGGGTTAAGAGAACCAGTATTTCAGCAGTTAAAGTCTCTCCAGAGATTACCTGCTTAATATGGAGAGTGTTGTTTGTTCTTAAGGTATTCCAGGATTCGGCTCGTGTAAGTGGAAGCTGGTAGGGAAAGAGAATGAGTCGGTGGTAGTTGTAGCCATGGCTGATGTGTTGGAGCTCGGTGGAGCTTCAACGGGCGTTCAGGTTAACTGATGCAACCAAGAAGACGAGGAAGATTACAAGAGGTACAAGCGATTATCGGTAGGCAGTTTAAAGATTATCAAGCCTCCGAGTGGGAGATTGTTGGGTTTAATGTGGAGGCTCGATTTTTTTGGGTCTGGTTCAAGAGAACTATTGAGTAGAAAATTAGAGATCAAATGGGTTGGTCAGCTTTGTTTTAATTAAAGCCCATATTAGTTTTCTTGGTGAAGAAGTGGAAAACCCTAACTTGTATCTATATATATTTATTATTGTACTTGTAATTCCTCATCACGAGTGAGGCAGAAAACAATAATAAAAATATCCTGGTTACAGCCCGTGGACGTAGGTCAGCCGACCGAACCACATAAATCTCGTGTGTTCATCTTTGTTTATATTTTCTCTTGCAGATTATTTGTGTTTGTGTGTGTTGCAATACCCGAATCCCTAACGGATGGAACATATATAAAGCATAATATATGTGTAAAATCATATTAATTTAATGAAATGCAAATGTCGTATTATATATAAATAATTTTATATGAATTAAAATACAAAAATATGACAATTTTTTAATTACTAAGAGATAATTATGATTTATTTTAATTCAAATACAAAAGCATACGAAAACTAACAAAGATAAATGAGATAAAAGAAAAGTTAAAATATTTTATAACTTATACCATGGAACAATAGGCAAACAAAGAAAATTAGTCTCCAAATCTTAAAACATAACAATAAAAGCATATCATTGTCTTTATTTATTAATTAATAAATGGTAATTATAACCATTCTTTTTTAAACCTTCTCCAACTTAGGAGTTAAGAGTTTAACACCATATATCATTTTGCCATCAACTCCATCTTTAACAACATCACTAAACACATTGGTCTTCTCTTCCACATATGATGTTTTACACTTAATTGCTGACATGCGAGATTCATCATCAACGTCAAACACATCCACAAGTTTTCTCTTCAATTCATCATATGATGTAATTGATGACTTCTTCAAATTGTTTTTCATCCTCAAATTCAAATTATAATTAGAATTCATTGTTATGTTTTAATATTTGGAGAATTTAATTTATTATATTTATTTTTTTAATTGTAGACTAATATCCTTTGTTTGATTATTGTACTCAAGGTTATTGACTCATGGACGCCACGGGTGGAAATATAAACAATGTTAATTGAACACACGGGAGGGGGAGTAAGATTATTGTTAGTGAATATAAAGTATGGAAAATTTGTATAATGTGATTTTACGAATAATTATTCAAATGATTATTTATATAATTGAAAACTATTAATTATTATAATGTTGGATATACCATACATGAGACATAAAATGAAACTAAAAGGATTATGCATATATTAACACACCCTTAAGATATCCTACTAGCCATCATAACATTAATGCAACTTCATAAACCCAAACAGCGTTCCAAAAGTATATAGAATACTAAAACATATACATCTAATTTCAAATCATTCTAACATAACCATGATAAAAAGAACTTTACAAATTGCATCAAAAGTAACATATCATTCAAAAACTTCACCATGTAGCACATCAGTATCACGTGTTGGATAATTGTCAACCAATAGAAGGCAATTTTATTCACTCTTCCATAACAAATAATAGCTAATTAAAAACCATTATGTAATCTTCAATTCGAGTGATTGATTAAAAACCATAGTATATTTAAATTAAGGTCAAACAATCTTAATAAAAAATTTAAAACAGTATATCCTAATGCATATACAAATGTTACACTTATATCAAAAACAAAAAATGCACCGTAATATGATAACTCTGGAATTATCATTATTTTATAACCGTATACATAAGATCTTGAATTAAACAACATAATTACTAATAATAAATTTAATATTTTGGTGTAATACTTGTTACGCATGTTTGTTGATTGAAAAACAGGATAATACGATAGTATGCATAGCATGTAATAAATAGATTATGTAGAGAGTTTTATGTTTATTCAACAATGTCAATATGGAGGATCTCATAAACAATTTTAATAGATGTACGTTACAAAAGTCGAAGGGATTATCAACAGAGCATACCTTAGATTACCGGTAAGCATAATATCAATAATCTTGAGAAGTGATAAAACTTAAAACACTATTGTAACAGTGGACAAACGATCAACATCAACTAAAATGTTTTGTGACTCCATTTCGCCGTTTTTGACATATTAAGATCGTATACAAATAAGTATATTGATATAAATGTAAATTCATGCATATTAATAACAATACATATGAATGGAACATTGAGTAATAGAAATGAAACTTACAATGACCGTGGATTTGCTTCTTAGATCGATCGATGTTGGTATAAAAATTCTTATGTCATACATTTTATATAGGGAGGAAAGATTATGTATATTTTTGGTTAATTGATTAAACATGGAATGTTGTTTCAAATTATTCATTTTAAATCAAAATTTAAATCTGAAAAATATATATTCTATATACAAAATGTATGAATTGTGAAACATATGCATGAGAGGATTACTAGGAGTAAAATAAAATTGGAAACGGTAATTAAAATAAAAAGGAATTATCAAAATCATGTTAATGTAAATGTGTATATCTTATATATGTAAACCGAGATTATAGTAAGATTTAAAGGTAATAATAAAAATTTTGTGATCTTTTCACTAATTATAATTAATCGTTAACAAATTAAACATATGTTGTAGTGGAAGCTTACGTATACTTAAAGTTATAAATTCAAATTTACAGTGGTGTTTAAAGTTTTAAAATCCGTAATACATAAAGTGATTTTTTTTTACCAAAATTTCATTAAAAATAATATTCAATTAAAATGCATATATCGTAATTTTGATATCTAAATATGAGATACTAAAAAGTAAAAATTCAAAATAGAAGGAACTACTAATTTAAATAAAAATGCATTTTCAAACCGAGATTTTAGTTATATTAAAAAAATTGATCATTTTGTTAATTATAACTAGTTACCAATTTTAACGTATGCCTTCTTGCAATAAAGTCAAAGTAAATGTTAAATTATGAAATTAAATTTTTAATGTTAAGTTTGACCAAAATGGTGTTTAAATAAATAATTTAATTATGTGATCATATTTATATATGTTAAGTCAAGAAATCAAACACAATTACCACTTTAGTGGAGTTAGTAAGCACCTTTGGTTTGAAAACTAATGTCTTAGATTCGAAACCCGTGTCGCACAAGAATTTATTTTTCAAAAATTTATAAAACCTTATGGATATGTATTATAATAGAAAAGCGGGTCATAGATCATAATATAATAGGAAATAGTAGCATTGCATATATTTGGCATTTTATGTGAAGCGTCTAGTTAAATGTGTGGACAACTTGTGTTGATTTGAAAAATTAGTAAGATATAATGTGTTTTTATGATTTACACCTCTACTGTATTTTTATTAAAACATGAATGTAGAGTATTCTAAATTATTAATATTATTTTATTTATTTTTTACTTTAAGGTAAAAGAAAATCCCATCAAAATTCAAAAACAGGCGATACAAGTAAAGTTTACATGGCATTTTGCCTGTGTAGGCTCATGCTTATAGTCTATCTAGGTTTTTTAAATTTTTGTTTAAAGAAGATTCAATTCATAAAAACTACTAAACGTGTATTTATTTATGTTTTAGTAACATTTTAATTTTAAACTTTTAACATAATCATTGCTACACATAAATAAAACATTAATTCACCTACTGACTAATTAAATATCTTTTATTTTGCCTAACTTCCTACACATTAGCATCAGTTCCTACACACACATTACTTTACTACACTTTCACATATTTTCTTATACATTTTGATTTTTTGTACTACAATTTTATCCTTCCTGCACTTTCACATACGTTCATACACAAATTATTATTGCTACACTAAAACAAGACAATAGCTAACCTACAGACCAAATATATTATAAAGATGTTATTGCTTCAAAAACAATCAATAAAATAGATGTTTGGTAATCACTTTATTAAATTAGCTAGGCAAAAGAATATATTGTTGCTTGTTTATTTTTTCGTGCATGACCAAATAATACATGTTTATGTTGAGATTTTGAAAATATGTGAAAGTGTAGGAGCGTAACGTGCGTGTAGGGAAATATGTGAAAGTGTAAGAAGGTAACGTTTGTGTAGGAATTAATGCTAATGTGTAGGAATCATTACAATATAGATATATTTAAACTTTATCTATTTTCCAATAATATATCTAGTCGTTGGGCTAACTATTGTCTTCTTTTTGTGTAGCAATGATAATATGTGTATGAAAGCATGTGAAAGTGCATGAAGGATAAAAAAATTTAGTTAAAAGAACAAAAATGTCACACCCCGACCAAATAGATCGGAACATGTCGGGGTGCAACGAATTGCCCATGAACACAAGACACTATTAAAGTGGCAATATTTAAATAACTCATTAATTTCATTTAGTCACAAAAGTAATACATCTTGTTCATACATAACAACACCAAATATAAGAATTTAATTATTTATTCTTCTAATAACATAAACGGTCTCAAAATAAAATAGAATCTTCGAACTCTAGTCAACCAACAATCAAGCCTGTAACAGTGCATAAAATAATGCATGTCAACACGTATTTTGGTGAGCAATTTCATAGTTTTTGAGTATATATAATATGAGGCGAAATCCACAAACGTATATGAGACTATAAATAAAAGAAACATTTGCGGTATATAAATCATAAGTAAATGAGGATCCTTTCTAATCGGTAACAACTGACATATTCTACTAGCACAAGGCTAAAGTAGTTAGGGGTGTGTATGATCATACATATTGAGGCTCCACAACAACATAAAAATAAACACTCGTGCACGTAAAGCATATGAAACATATAGCACACAATAGAGCAAGTATTATAGTATCATACACCCTAGAGTTTGTGGTTTGAGGATATAGTATTATAAATCATTCTTGTTTTGAATAAGTATGCATGTTACCCCCAAAGTATAAAAATGAAAACGGGGGAAGAAATGTACTCACGTGAAATAAGTAACTTGAAGGATAGTTTTTTATAAAACGGGGGAAGGGTAAGTTCAACGGGCAAGACCTAGATAAAAAAGGGTCTTGTGTTAGTAGATGGTTTTAAAGGCTTTAAAATAAAACAACTTGACAAGTAAAATATGTAATTAAAGTTTGAAGGTTAAAATGTAAATACATAAGAATATATAATTAAAGTAATGGTTTTAGAAAAATAAGTTTACGAAGTCGGGTCTCGGTATTCTATTCATTATTTTTTACTAACCTTTGTTAAGTAAATATTTGGGTATAATTTAAATATTGCAAAGTTAAATACATACCAGAACGAGATTTGCGAGTGTTCGGATTTGCCAGTCCGAGTCTTGATAATTGGTCAGGGTCTAAGTCGAGGTTCCAAAATGTTATGCGATAACTCAATGAAATCAAAAGAAGCTTAACCAAGTGTGTAGTTCTTTTAAGAAGAACCTCGATGTCCGTTAAGTGAGTGTGTGGTTTTGTCGATCCAAACTTGTTATAAGATCAAGTTAGATCCAGCATACCAAGTGTTTTGAGAAAACAATTTAAAATTAGTTTATAAAATAATTTTAGAGAAAATATGAGATTTGGTGGCTCAAAACACACTAGTGTGTCTTAAGCGAGTGAACTTGGTTTAGTTTGGTCTTGGTTCGGTCCTTGACTCGGAACAAGACCAAGGATGGTTTCCACATACCCAATACCATAGAACTTTATTAAAATAACTTAGAAATGATAATACTCAAGTTTACATACAACATGTTAAAATAAAGTGTTTATATAAGAGTTTGGTTTTGGTTCGGTCCTTGACTCGGAATGAAACTGAGGATGGTTGCCACATATCCAATACCATAGAACTCATCAAAATAACTTAAAAATAATAATACTCAAATCTTTCATACAATATGTTAACAATAAAGTATTAAACAAAAGTTCGGTTTTGGTTCGGCTCTTGACTCGTGATGAAACCGAAATTGGTGGCCATATACCCAATACCATTGAACTATTAAAAATGATTTGGAAACTAAAAGTAAGTAAGGACTAAACAATATTAATAATCATAAACAAAACTAAAGCATAATTTAAAGTATTTATCAAGGACTATAATAGTCCTCCATGTAGCCTTGCCTTGTAGCACAACACTTCAACCAACCGTGACCGGAGAAGAGAAAGCCGAAGGAAACAAGGGGTGTATATTATATATATGTTGCAACACCAAGCTTTAAGTAACAAGAATTAGTTAGAAACAAATATTAGTATTAGTTTGACCTTGAAGAGTCAAACTATAAAAACTTAAATAATGGATACTTGGATCTTAGTTTGAGAGAATTTGGAGAAGAAGGAGCAACCAAAATGGATGCATGAGGCTTGTTTTTATAGTGGGAAAAGTATGCTTACACATATGAGGTAACATGCAAGTGATTGGTTAAAATGGTCAAACAATGCACAAAACCACAAGAGGTGTTTGACACAATTAGTCTTTTAAGTTTGTTTTAAGTCATTTTAAGCCATCAAGAGATGTCTTAACGCACCGAAAAAGATGTTTTCTTGATCCGGCACTTGTGTAACATAAACGAACATAAAACCCAATATTTCATTAATAAAAATGGATCTGAAAGATCAAAACGGGTCGGGTTTTTGATACAATACAAATTCAAGTTAATCTGAAATATGACAAATGTTACACTCTTTCCTACTTTAGGAAATTTCATCCCGAAATTAAGATGAATCCGAAATAAACAAATGCGGGTACTTTTACTTCATCCCGTCTTCTCGTTCCCAAGTAAATTCAGCGCCACGCCGTGATTCCTATCGGACTTTAACTAAACGGATGCGGCTACGTTTGGTTAGTTTCTCATTTCGGTCCATGATTTCAACGAGTTTTTCGATCATTTGCAAGGTTTCAACGATACGTACTTCGTCGAGAGGTATATGGAGATTACCTTCAGCTAACCATATTTTGAGGTTCGAGACATGAAAGGTTGGATGAGCACCGGTACGTTCTTGTGGTAACTCGAGCTTATAAGCCACTTTTCCAATCCTTTCGAGGATTTTGAATGGGCCTCCGAAACGGGGAGCTAGTTTACCTTTCTTTCCAAAGCGGGCTACCCCCTTCCAAGGGGATACTTTGATAAGGACAAGGTCTCCAACATTGAATTCGGAGGCTTTCGTCGTTTGTCGGCATAGCTCATTTGGCGTCTTATAGCAGCGAGGAGATTTTTGCGGATTTGATCGATACGATCGGTAGTGTCTTGGACCATCTCGGGACCGGTGATTTGGGTTTCACCAATCTCATTCCAACAAACGGGTAACGACACTTACGACCATAAAGAGCTTGGAAATGAGCCATATCAATGCTAGAATGATAGCTATTGTTGTTTGAGAATTCAATAAGCGGGAGATGAGAATTCCAATTTCCACCAAAATCAAGAACACAAGATCGAAGCATATCTTCAAGGGTTTGGATTGGCCATCGATTTGAGGGTGATAAGCGGTGCTAAGATCAAGGTGAGTGCCCAAAGCTTCTTGAAATGATCTCCAAAAGCGGGAGGTGAAACTAGCGTCACGATTGGAAATAGTGGTCAACGGAATACCATGGCAGCATACAGTTTCACGAACATAGATTTGAGCGGGTTGTTCGACATAGTGCTACTCGCGGATCGGGATAAAGTGTGCCGATTTGGTAATCGATGAATGATCACCCAAATACTATCATTTTGCTTTTGAGTAGGGGGTAATTTGGTGATAAAGTCCATAGCAATGTCTTCCCATTTCCAAATGGGAATAGGAGGTTGCTCGAGTAAACCAAAAGGTTTTTGATGGTCGGCTTTAACCTTTGAGCATGTAAGATATTTGGAGACGTAAAGTGCTACGTCCTTTTTCATACCCGACCTCCAATAAATAGATCGAAGATCGAAGTACATCTTATCCGCACCGGGATGTACGAAATATCGCGACATATGAATTTCGTAGAGAATGAAAGTACGAAGTTCATCACGATCGGGAACCCACAAACGATTGAGAAAACAAAGCAACCCATCGGGTTTGGTTTCGAGTTGAAGTTCGGCTCCACACGACATTTCATCGTACATATTGCCTTCATCAATGAAGGTGCATTGGGCTTGATAGATGCAGTCTTGGTGACCGGTTTGGATGATGATGCTATGAAGTAGAATGGATTTGAAATTAACTTTACAACTAAGGGCATCGGCTACAACATTCGCTTTACCGGGATGGTAGCGAATTTCGCAATCGTAATCACTAAATAATTCAGCCCATCGGCGTTGTCTCATGTTGAGATCTTTTTGGTCAAAGATGTGTTGAAGAATTTTATGATCGGTGAATACAACATATTTTTTGCATAAATATAATGTCTCCGTATTTTGAGAGCGAAAACAACGGAACCAAGTTCGAGATCATGAGTTTTCTTTTCGTGAACCTTATGTTGCCTTGCGGCAAATGCGATAACTTGACCTCGTTGCATGAGAACGCAACCGAGACCTTGGTTGAATGCATCGCAAGATACCACAAAGTCGTCGTTTCCATTGGGAAGGGTTAAAACGGGAGCGTTGCAAAGCATATGCTTTAGAGTTTGAAAAGCTTCTTCTTGTTTTGGTCCCCATTCATAAGGTTTTCCTTTATGAGTTAGTGCAGCGAGGGGTAACGCGATTTTGGGGAAGTTTAGAATTAATCACCGATAATACCTGGCCAAACCAAGGAAAGATCGGACTTCCATGGGTGTGGAGGGAGTTTTCCAATATTTTATGGCCTCGATTTGGCAGTATCAACATGAATACCTTTATCGTTGAACTTCTTTTAACCAAAATTCACATTTTGAGAACTTGCCATAAAGTTGTTCTTTTCTTAGGAGATCAAGAATGGAACGTCAATGATGTTCATGTTCGGCTTTGGTCTTGGAGAAGATAAGGATGTCATCCATAAAAGCAATTACGAATTTGTCCAAGAATGGTTTGCAAACACGGTTCATGAGGTCCATGAATACCGCGGGTGCATTGGTTAATCCGAAAGGCATAACCAAGAACTCGTAATACCCATACCAAGTACGAAAAGTGTTTTTAGGAATGTAGTCTTCATGAACACGCAACTGATGATAACCCGATCGAAGATCGATTTTAGAAAAGCAAGTTGCGCCTTGGAGTTGATCGATGAGGTCGTCGATTTGAGGCAAAGGGCAACGATTTTTAAAAGTGAGTTTATTGAGTTCATAGTAATCGATACACATGTGGAATGAGCCATCTTTCTTTTTCATGAAGAGGACGGGAGCGCCCCATGGGGAAGAGCTTGGACGAATAAAGCCCTTATCGGAGAGTTCTTAAAGTTGGTTCGATAACTTTTGCAATTTCGAATGAGCTAAAAGGTAAGGAGCCTTGGCTACGAGAGTCGAGCCGGGCATATGGTCGATTCGAAATTCAACAGTACGAATGGGTGGGAGACCAGAGACGTCATCGGGAAAAACGCCAGGAAATTCACAAACAACGGGAATATCTTGAATTTTCTTTTCTTTGGGATCTTTCACCTACGCTTGGGCTAGGAATGGAGCATACTTTTGGCGCAAGTATTTACGAGATCGAGAGCAAGACATGAGATTGAGTTTCTTGGGAATCGTTTTACCAAAGACTTTGTGAGTTTTGTCATTGAAGAGGGGGATTCGAATGAATTTGTCATAACAAACGACTTCGACACGGTGAAAAGCTAACCAATCCATACCTACTATGATGTCGAAGCTTCCCATTTGCATCGGGATGAGGTCGATCGAGAATTCGTGCTTGCAAAGAGTGAGGATGCAATTGTGAATGACCGAATCAATGGCGATGGAACTACCATTGGAGACTTCGACATAAAAAGGGCGAGAGAGTTTATCGCGGGGTACGGAAAGAATAGATTCAAATTTAAAAGAAATAAAACTCCTATCAGATCCGGTATCAAATCAAAATGAAGCTAAATGCTCATTTACTAAAAATGTACCGTTCACAACATCGTTGGAGACTTGAGCTTGATTGACGTTCATCATAAAATAACGCCCTTGGTTTCCGTGGTTGACTTATTGAGCTGGAGGAGGAGGGAGAGCTTGCATAGCTTGTAGGTGTGGCGGAGGAGGAAGGGCTTGAATGGCTTGGAGCGGTTGAGCTGGAGGAGCCAAGAGTGGCGGGATTTGAGGTTGATAGGTTTGAACTTGGTCGGCTTGGGTTTGGTAGTAGTGTGTGGGCAAGACTTGGGCTTGCTTAACAAAGGCAAGTCGAGGACAAGCATTGCGGAAATGATTCGGATCTCCACAATTAAAACAAGCTCTAGGTTGAGGGGGACGGTTTTGAGAAAACAGTGCGAATCATTTTTGGTTAGTTGGAGCGAATCTTGGTGGAGCGGGTTGCCCACAAGAGGCTTCCCGACACACGTTGCTAAGATGACCATAGCGGTTACACTTAGTGCATTGGTGGCAAGCGGAGTAAGAGGGATTATGGCATTGGCAAGTGTTAAACAAGGGATGAGGGCCAGAATACGTTTTCGGTTTTGGAGTGCTTAAGATTGAGGTTGTGATGGGTGAGTGACGGCATAGTTTCGGTAGTTGGGTTTGCTTTTCTTCTTGGTGTGGTGGGATAAGTTGGAGTAGTTTATGGATTGAGGTTACGAGTGAACTTTGGTGAGGGTTGATGGTTCGGGTGTACTTTTCTCATTGGGTTTCTTTGAGCTTTTGATAGTGAGGGTACCGGCTTTGACATGATTTTTGGAAAGAGCACCGGCTAAGGTAATTGCATCGTGAAGGGTTTGCGATTTACTGCTCATCACCGAGTCTCGAATTTGCATAGGCAAACCACCGACATACTTGTCAATCGTTCGTTCGAGGGGAGTGACCAAGTGGGGAAACAAGAGACTAAGCTCATGAAAACGGTCGGAGTAGGCGGAGTTTTCACCACTCTCCTGCTTTAGTTCCCAAAATTCGGATTCGAGTTTTTGGAGTTCATGTTTTGGGCAAAATTTCTTCATCATGACTTCCTTAAGCTTGGTCCAAGAGTAGGCCATTGCTACTTCTGCCCCATTGGCGAACATATCGCCATTCCACCAAGTGTGGGCGGTTCCCTCGAACATGCTTGAGGCGTATGTGGTTTTCTTGGGTTTAGGGCATTCACAAAGAGTAAAAACGCTTTCCATCTTTTCGAGCCATTGTAACAAGGTAGTGGCACAGGTTTTGCCATGAAACTGAGTTGGGTTGGCACCGGTGAAATTCTTCAAAACGAAAGGTACGGGCTTAGGTGTGGTTTGAGTAATGGTGGGTTGGGTGGCTTGAATTTGAGTTATTAGTCCGGGAATCACAGCGACGATTTCTTTAGTAACCGTGGCCATCCGACGACCGGAGCTCGGCTTGCGAGTTTGGCGACGAAGTGGAGGCATTCCAAAATAATAAAAGAGATATGATATAAGTTTGGGGTAACTGATATAAGTATGAGGGAAATGAATAAATATGGGGTTTTAATGATTGTGAGTTCTAGATTTATGAGGATGAGGATGTTAAAAAAAATTTCTTTTCTTAGTAAATCAAGTAAATAAAGAAAATGTTAAAAGTTTAAATCTTTGAAATTTGAAATAATGTGTTAGGATTTAAAAGCAGACACTTGCATGAACCACCATGACTAGTTGTCCCAGTATTAGATCTTAAAAATCGTGGTAAAGTGGGGAATTGAACATGTGCACGAAATCACCATGTTTTACACATTTTGTCTCAAATATCGTAATAATAACAATAAAACATAAACGATGAGGTAATCGGGTTGTTGAAAACATTGGTACATGTATCACCGTGGCTCTTATGCTTCCAACAAATAAGGAGGCAACCAGAACACTCGCATTTGACAACTTAAAGTATTGACATGTATAACACGGTTCGTTGGCCTAGATGACGAACCCTACAATTCAACCATCCCATGTAAGTAAATCACCTTTGATTCTTGAAATCTTTTTGTCAAATGATTGTTTCATAGTGTTTCGCCCTCTATGATGGGTACAAACCCGATATAAATTCCACCTTTACGGGATCTTAAATAACGGGATCCAAATAAAATTTGTGATCCATAAAAAACAACATAAAAATCTACTTTTTGCGGTAAGGTAAGGATACCTCAGAATACTATAAGAGTGTGTGCATGTGTATATTTTGGAGATTAAATGAAATAAATAAGCAAATAAATATATAAGTGTAATCAACAATCAAGTAGGGTAACACGTATAAGCATCACGTATAAGGACCCTAAAGAAAAACCACACTAGGCCGTTACGTCTAACCGCCTATCCTATAGTATTGGCTCTAGTACCAATCTGTCACACCCTGACCAAAGGCGGCGGAACATGCAGGGGTACAACGGATTTCCCATGAACACAAGACACTATTAAAGTGACAATATTTAAAGAACTCATTAATTTCATTCAATCACAAAAGTAATACATATTGTTCATACATAACAACACCAAATATAAGAATTTAATTGTTCATTCTTCTAATAACTTAAACGGTCTCAAAATAAAATAGTATCTTCGAACTCCAGTCAACCAATAATCAAACATGTAACAATGCATAAAATAATATTTGTCAACACGTATGTTGGTGAGCAATTTCATAGTTTTTGAGTATATATAATATGAGGCAAAATTCACAAACGTATATGAGACTATAAATAAAAAGCAACAATTGTGGTATATAAAGCATAAGTAAATGAGGATCCTTTCTAATCGGAAACAATCGACATACTCGGATAATGAGGCCCTATTCTACTAGCACATGGCTAAAGTAGTTAAGGGTGCGTATGATCATACTTATTGAGACCCTGTTCCATGTACTACAGACCTCACCATCTATAATACAGATTTACATCGGCTACACCACACATTTTTTCTTCTTCAAGATCTAACAATCTCGAAAATCTTAAGTAAAACGGGTTGTCTCCTAACCAAGTATCTGTTGGAAATATGGACCGGTCCGCCTAAGTCAACGCGGCTGACCGGGTTATGACCCGTAAGAGTTACATCGTGGGTAACGAACATAGACCACTTACACTAGTTAATCTATAACGACTAACGAACGAGATATGGACTTTAAAAGGATTGGGCTTGAGATGGGCTTGGTGGCCCAACATGATTAACTAGTTATATTAACTAGTTAATATGCCATTAGGTTTTAAAATAAAAAGATAAGCAAGTAATCAAAAACCCTAGCCACCACTCCTCTTCCTCTCTCCCTCTCGGCTCCTATCTGCTGCCGCCGCCCAGCCATCTTCGGCCAACCAAGCCGCAGCCATGTCGCGACCAGCCGCAGCCTACCACAATTGAACCACAGCTGAGCTGCAGTCGCTGCAGTCAGCCTCCGCCACCGCGGGACTGTTCCGCCACCGCTGCCGGTCCATTCGTGCACCGCCACGTTGGTCGTTTATCTCGTTTGGTCACCTAGCGTTGTTCGTTAGCTGTAACATCCTAAATATTATAATGTTAAATTATAATATTAAATAAAGATTTCGTTAAGTTATCGTTTGTTAACTAAATATTTTAATATTAAATAAAGAAAGTTACGTTTAGTGAATTCGCGTTAATAATTAATTAATATCAAGTAAAGAAAGAATCATGGACTTAGATTAATTAAGGTGGCTTAAAAGGGGAATGGGCTTAGAGTCCATGGGCTTAAAGGGGATATAAATACCCCCTTAAACCATTCCAAAACCCTAACTCTCATTCCATCCTTCCCATAATCTCTACACACACTCCAAACACACACACACCTTCCTTACTATACATAAACGGCCAAGAGAGAAAGAAAGAGATCCGAGACCAAATCAAGCTAACTATTATTAGATCTTCTATATGTAAGATAGATCCAAGGATTTAAGATCATAACCAAGCCAAACGACAACAAACGAACACGAAAAGGTATGTTCTTGATCCTTAAAGATTACGTTTTCATTAATTTTTAGCTTTGAAACTTGAAACAATAGTAGATCGGGTCTAAACAAACATTAAAGTCGAAAACTTGATGTTAAAATGGAACTTAACGAACTCGTACTATGAACGGCTCGTTTAAAATGAACCCTAGATCTAGTCTTGAACAACCTTAAGCTTAAAGATTCAAACTTTATAATTACCCGAGTCAAGTCTAACCCGGAAATGAACACGAGAATGCTTAAGGGGTAAGATAACATCACGTTAAGGAATTGTATGTTAAATAATAACAATAATAATAATAATAATAATAATAATAATAATAATAATAATAATAATAATAATAATAATAATAATAATAATAATAATAATAATAATAATAATAATAATGGATGGGTAGTGGGTTAAGACCCAACCAGTAACACTTGGGCTGTCCAAAACCCACCAGCCCAAACCCGTGCAGTGGAGAATCAGGCATCAATTACATTGCAGCCAAACATGAGACTCGATTACAATAGGTGAGTCTTACAAGCCAACCCCAGCCTCGATTACAAATAACACTCGAACACAAATGTGAGTTCGATTACAATGAACTCGATAACAATAAACCCGAATACAATACATATACATAAATCGTGTACACTGTGAACTCGCATCCAAAATCTGAAGATCGATTACAATTGAACTTACATACAATCTGAACATCGCTCCCTTCTTTATCGATTACAATCAACAGCTCAAATACATCAACTCGATTACATGACTCGCATACAAATCTATGAAATTCGATTACAATACTTAGAATACAACAAGACTCGTATACAACCCTACTCGTTTACAACCTTGAATTTGATTACAATCGGAGGTCGATTACAATTGAAGATCGATTACAATTTAAACTCGCATACAACAGTTAGTGAAACCCGCATACAATTCGATAACAAGAAACTCGATTACTATTACAAATCGATTACATTGTAATCGAGTCCCACGAATTCGATTACAATAACCACAGGTCGATACATTGAAATCGATAACAATGAACCCGATTACAATACATATATATAATAAATCGCATACAATGAATCACACTAGGAGGCTCGAATACAATACCCTACCGATTTCAATTACGTATACCCGCACACATGAGCCGTCAATCACAACTAAGATCCGAACACAGTGGGTAATCGATTTTCAATGAGGCTGTCCTTATAACCAGTTGATTTTATCATCGTCGATTAAATTGTAATCGATTACGGGAGGACTCGTTTACTGGGAATGGATGTGATAAGAACAAAAATACAGGCAGAAGATGAAGGACGGCTGATGATATTGTTAAGGAGTTGGGCTTGTGTTATCAAAACCCGGCCCAAGGACCAGCTCAAGCCCAAACTACAAACCCAAACCTTAGTACACCCCCTACACTCGATCACTTATAGTTCGGTTACTATGAACAACTACTCAATTTCATTACAAAGTGATTGGATTACTTATAATCGATCTCGTTGAGCGCCCACGAATAAGTGCTCGTTTAAGTGTACACCTAAAATTACACATGGAAGTTCACAAGTAAAGGGTAACCCGAGTGCCCTATATATATGCACATACGCTTAAATGTGAGCACACTTACGATGGTAAATCATTAAGAAAAGACTGAAATAGAAATTAAAAATATTAAATAATTAAAAGACTAATACCATAAAAGTTAATAAATAAAATAATCTACGTAAATGCAATCTAGACGAACCCTTAGATTTCACTAGACTTAGCCATTTTGGCTAAAGATTATCGGACGAGTTTTAATACGTGTGATTTATAAACAGTTAGCAGAGCTCAACTAAAGAAAGGATTAACGATTAACGGAGAAATGAACAGGATCCAGGTGAGTTTCTAGCCCCATTCCTTGTTATGTTTTCGGGGCTGTGTGCATACTTGATGTGTTTGATAATACATTTATCCTAAGTGATAAATGTATGCCTTAAGTGATTATGTGAAAAGTATGAATGATTGCTTGGCAGTACGTGAGCGATTTTCGGATATTGTACATATTGTCGAGTTGCAATGTTATGTTAAGTAATGATATGATATGTATGATTTATGAATGAATGTAAATGACGTATGGTTGTATGGTAACGAAGAGGGAATCAAGCCCTACTAATATTCGAGGAAGAGGGACCGAGCCCTAATAATACTCGAGGAAGGAGGGGCCGAGCCCTAATAATACTCGAGGAAGGAGGGACCGAGCCCTAATAATACTCGAGGAAAGTAGGGCGTAATGCTCTTTATAACGTAAGAAATGAATGTAAGTAAGAATGAGATAAAGATATGAAAGTATGAATGAAAGTATGTAAGCATATATGTATTGTATGTAATGTGATTAACTAGAACTCACTCAGCATAGCTGACTTTTAGTATGCACGCAGGTGAGTAGGATGAGGCAGCTCGTTTGAGGGGAACGTGGCATTGAATGAGAGGCTGGCATCGGAAGACTAAAGGCGTTTATGTTTAATGCTTTGTTTATTTTGAAAGGTAAGATGATGTTTTAAGACAAGTTATGGATCGTTATGTAATATTTTATGAAAGTTTTTTATATTCCGCGAATGTTTTAATTAACTCTGATGATTAGAACTATGTGAATGAGTAAATCCAACACCCAAATGTGAGGCACCGGTAACGGGGCCTTACATTAGCCCTCGGTGTCTCAACCGGTTATTTATTAACCGAGGTAAAATTAAATATATTGTCGGTTTACATTTATATGTAGTTGTCCCGATTAATACAGTAACTGGAATTTTACTCTATTCGGTAAATTTAAAAATAACCCGAATTTTAAAATCAATAGTTTATGCCAGCCTACTATAAAGCCACACTTGAGGCATACTGCGAAATTTCAAGTGTTTGGAGCTACAACACCACACTTATTTTCTAGCCTATCCATTCAAGGTGAAAGGGTTTAGTGACACATCCGGCCCTTTCACACATGACTGTACTATGGCGACTATTACTTTACTCTTATGTTAACATGCAACAGCTGTCTGAAGACTAAAGTGGGCATAGATGAGGCTAAACGTATCTACTTAGGCAATTTTTATCTTAATAGGCCTCATAACCGAGAGTTGTGCTTTATTCACAATTGGCAATCGTTGTCAGTCTACCTAACCACTTATTAATGCTGTGTGCTAAAGCAGCCATTACTAACTGAAAGCCAGATTCTCAAATCCTTGTTTTATTAATGTTAATTGGGTCATTAATAATCGGATTATAACATAGAAAATACTAATTAAATTACTTTTGCTTCTTTAAACATATGCCAACTGATAATAACTTCTCATTCACCCTCAAGACTATTCTTGAGAAAGAAAAACTGAATGGCACCGCAATTTAAGACTTGTTCTTAAAATGGCAAAGAATCTCTATGTTCTCGATGGACCGATTCCATTAGAGCCTGAAAACAACACAGTTGCTGCTAGAAAGGTTCTTGAGAAGCATAATGGCGACTTTGCTGAAGTCGCTTGCATTAGGCTAGCCACCATGTCTTACGAGCTTGCTAAAGGCTTGGAAGATTTTGGTGCCTATGAGATGCTTGAGCAACTCAAGGGTATGTTCCAGATTCAAGCCCGTCAAGAACGATATGACACCATGAAACAGCTTATCATCTGCAACATGGAACAGGGATCCCTTGTTAGTGCGCATGTCGTCAAGATGAAAGGGTACATCGGCCAACTGAAGAAACTTGATTATCCCCTGTCAGATAAAATGGCAGCGGACTTCATCTTGAACTCTCTCCCCAGCTCTTATGACAAGTTCGTAATGAATGTTAATATGAATTCATGTTTGAAGACAGTGCCGGAGCTACATGGTATGCTCAAGACGGCAGAGATTAGCATTCCTACTAAAACTAATCATGTTTGGATGGTTCGATCTGCTGGTGTCAAGAAGCCTAAACCCAAGAACCAGGTTATAATTGTAAAGGCGAGAAGAATGTTACTGTTGCTGCCAAGCATGCCACCAACACTAACAAGAGTGTTGCAAAGGTACCACCGCCGCCTCCGAAGGAGCGCCAGTGCTACAGGTGCAACAAGATGGGGCACTGGATGCGTAACTACCCTGAGCATCTAGCTGAGCTAGCAAAGAAGAGGGCCAATGGTGAAGGCTCCTCTAAAGGTATTTCCATATACGTTATTAAAATTTTCATTGTTTCTAGAAACACGTGGGTATTTGATACTGGATGTGGTTACCACATCGTTAATGTCTTGCAGGAATCTGAAAAACTGGAAGAAGTTGAAACAGGGCAGCATGGAACTCATCGTTGGTGATGGGAAGCGTTTTGCTTGTCCATCTGGCCTTGTAGTTACTTTGAACAACTGTTTGTTTACACCTGGTTTGACCAGAAACATTATTTCAGTTTCTTTACTTTTTTAACAATAATTTAAGTACTCTTTTAATGGTATTGCTATTTCTGCCTACTTGAATGATATCTTTTATTTTGAGACTAAATCTCAACAATAATATATTAAATCTTTCTAAACGTATCAGATCTGGCATCAATGATATGTTTCTATGGCATTACCGACTAGGTAAGAAAGGCACGAGTTAAAAGACTCCAATCCGAATGGATTCTTGAATTCACAGGACCAGACATTTTTGACGACTGTGAGTCTTATTTAGCTGGCAAACTCGCCAAAGACTTCTTCACTCATAAAAATGAACGAGAAAGGGATATGTTAGGACTTATGCATACTGATGTATACAGCCCTTTCAGAACTATGTCGAGAAACCATGAAAGATACTTCGTTTCTTTTATTGACGATTATAGTCGATATGCTTATGTGTATCTTATGAAACACAAACATGAAACTTTTGAAAAGTTCAAAGAGTTTCAAAACGAATTGGAAAATCAACTCGGGAAAATTATTAAAATGCTTCGATCAGATCGAGGTGGAGAGTATCTCAGCTCAGAGTTCATCATCATCTAAAAGAGCATGGAATTGTCTCACAGCTCACTCCACCCGGCACACCCCAACATAATGGCGTGAGCGAGAGGAGAAATCGAACCTTGCTAAACATGGCCCAATCGATGATGTGTAGAAATAACTTGCCTCACTACTTTTGGAGCTATGCCCTTATGACCGCCGCCCGCATTGTTAATCTGGCTCCAACTAAAAAGGTAAACAAAACCCCATATGAGATATGACATGGGCGTAAACCCAATTTTTCCTTCCTTAAACTATGGGGATGTGATGCATATGTCACTTGTGATTCTGATGACAAACTCGATCCCCGCGGCGTAAAATTTGTTTTCGTCGGATACTATAACCAAAGCGGATATTATTTCTTCCACCCTGATACAAATTTCATTTCTATCAAAAGGAAGGACCATTTCCTCGAGAAAGAAATTCTCGATCGAGGAACTGGGAATAATATTTTCGATCTTGAAGAAATTCACAACCACTAAGGAAGTTGGAGCCTCTAATCAACAAGGTGTTGTTGCTGATAATCAAGCATATACACGAGCGTTTGCAGAAGTAGTAGAACTCCCATACCAAACCCTAGATACCTAGTCCCGCAATCCTATTAGTAGCCGAGTCAAATGATGAACCTACTAACTACAAATCTGCTGTTTTAGATCCGGAATCTGAGAATTGGCAAGAAGCCATGAACGCCGAAATGCAATCTATGCATGACAATCAAGTCTGGAACTTGGTTAAGCTACCCCTCGAAGATCGGGCAGTAGGGAGCAAGTGGATTTTCAAAAGAAAAACCGATATGCATGGAAATGTACAGACCTATAAAGCACGGCTAGTAGCGAAAGGTTTTACTCAAACTCAAGGGGTTGACAATGGTGAAACCTTTTTGCCCGTTGCTATGACTAAGTCAATAAGGATATTACTTGTCATAGCCGCGTATTATGACTACGAGATATAGCAAATGGATGTCAAAACCTCTTTTCTTAATGGACACATTTCGAGAGATATCTACATGGTTCCGCCTGAAGGTTTTGTCGATCCTAAATATCCTAATAGGGTGTGCAAACTGAATAAGTCCATTTATGGACTCAAACAAGCATCTCGCAGCTGGAATCTACCTTTTGATGAGAAAATCAAAGAGTTTGGTATTATCAAAAATGAAGATGAGCCTTGTGTTTACAGAAAGGCTAGTGGGAGCGCTATATCATTCATTATCCTGTATGTGGATGATATACAGATCATTGGAAACAACATTCCTATGCTTAAGGAAGTTAAGCATTGGTTGGGATCTTGTTTCGCAATGAAAGATCTTGGTGAAGATGCTTATAATCTAGGAATCAAAATCTACCGAGATAGGTCTAAGCGGCTTCTAGGGCTAAGTCAAAGTACATACATAGGCAAGGTCATGGCACGCTTCTCAATGGACAACTCCAAGAAAGGAGTTGTTCTCATTTCTAAAGGAACCATGTTAAGCAAATCGCAATCTCCGGCGACGGACATCGAGACAAAGCACATGCAAGCAATTCCATATGCTTCAGCGATTGGCTCTATCATGTACGCTATGTTATGCACTAGACCTGGCGTCTCTTATGCTTTAAGCATTACTGGCCGTTTTCAGCAAACTCCTGGCGTTGCCCATTGGACTGCAGTAAAGAACATCTTGAGGTACCTGAAAAGGACCAAAAACATGTTCTTGGTGTTTGGAGGAGTGGAAGAAGAGCTCACTGTAAGGTGTTACACAGATGCTAGTTTCCAGACTAACTAAGATGATTCTCGCTCACAATTAGGATTTGTATTCACACTCAATGGAGGACTTATTTACTAGAAAAGCTCCAAACAGAGTGTGGCGGTAGATTCCACCACCGAGTGTGAATACATAGCTGCATCAGATGCTGCTAAGGAAGTTGCTTGGATGAAGAAGTTCATCGCTGATCTCGATGTGGTTTCCAGTATTCGCAAACCAATCGAGGTGTTATGTGATAACACAAATGCTATTGCTCAGGCCAAAGAGTCCAGATCTCATCACAGAGCCAAGCACATTCTTAGGAAATTCCACCTTATTCTGGAAATAATGGAACGAGGAGATATCATAATAAGCAAGGTAGACACAGATAAAACCTAGCAGACCCGTTCACTAAGTTGATGACTTGGGACAAGCATGACCAATACAGGGATGCTATCGATCTTAGATTCGCTAGTAATTTGTTTTGATTTAGTATTTGGATGTATGAACATTTAAACAGTTATACTTTTGAGTTCACTTTTGATTTAATGGTTAAATGCAAATGTTGAATATTATAACTGTGTTCATTTTAATATGTTTAATCCATGAATATTGTATTCTAAATTATTTGTAGTCGGTCAGACTCGTGGAAACGACTCTTAATTAAGACTATTATGACTTTGGACTCAAAAAGTTGACTTCCAAACTCACAGACCTCATTATGAATGACGTTGGATGTAACTCGCATCAAATCATCTTAATGGATCTTAGTCATAAGATGCATTTGATATTAGTATGCTCATTTAGTATCATTAGACCTGAGATACATATTGGAACTCTCGTTTACCAAAGGTATTCTTTGATCAGTGTCAACGGCTGTCGCGTAACTTCCAGTCATAAACGCATTGGTTGGGAATATTATGAAGTTCAGTAGGAGTTGTATGTAATCAATATGGGATTCCGTACTCTTACGTGATATGTAACACTTAGACATCTTGGCTCCTTCGTCGATTCAAACTGGTAAAGTGTGGGGCCTCACCCAAACTTATTGTGTGTTTGATTGGACCACTTTGACTCGAGAATGAAAACGATAATGACTGAACACCATCTGAGATTGATCTGATCCATGTCTCAATTTTCAATTGGTGTCTTATACGGAAAGGATAGATGACAACGATTACATTAATTTCATAATCTTGCAATAATGTATTCCAAGATCTTTTGGTTAATGAATTTAAAATGTCATAACCCGTTGGTTGCAGCCATGTGTAGCAAGAGCACCGCTGGTTGTCAGCGTTGAGAAACTTAACCGGAATCCGTCCAAGTGGGAGACTGTTGGAAATATGGACCGGTTCGCTTAAGTCAACGCGGCTGACCGGGTTATCACCCGTAAGAGTTACACCGTGGGTAACGAACATAGACCGCTTACACTAGTTAACTGATAACAACTAACGAACGAGATATGGACTTTAAAAGGATTGGGCTTGAGATGGGCTTGGTGGCCCGACACGATTAACTAGTTATATTAACTATTTAATATGTCATCAGGTTATAAAAAAGATAAGCAAGTAATCAAAAACCCTAGCCAAAACTCCTCTCCCTCTCTTCCTCTCAGCTCCCATCTGCTGCCACCGCCCAGCCACCGCAGCCAGCCGCAACAAGCCACAGCCGCCGCCACCGCCGGACTGTTCCGCCACCGTTGGTCTTTTATCTCGTTCGTTCGCCTAGCGTTGTCCGTTAGCCCTCGGTGTCTCAACCGGTTATTTATTAACCGAGGTAAAATTAAATATAATGTCGGTTTACATTTATATTTATTTTTGGTTTGACTCGTACTTGTATTGTTTGTAACCGGACCTGTGCATTTCCGTTAAATGGTGATTACTCGTGTTTGTATTCAGTTGTGTATTCATTTATTAATATAATTAATAACTATGAAACCAATTTTATTAAGCCGGGTTTAAAAGTTAAATCGTTGACTGATCACCACTAGAACCCAACAGTATCTTGCCAGAACCGCGCACCACCCCCATTTTTAATCGAGAACGAATAAGATCGTGCAAATTAATTCTTGCCTCAACCAGCTAAGATAAAATGCTAATTATATGCTTCCACGGTCCCGTTAATGAAACGTAGCCGGAATGGACTGCCATGAGTGTGAATTATGGTGGATTGCCCTAACTACCCTCCTTTATAGGCCATCTCTATCTATTTTGAATCTCCACCACTATTTTACGAGCAATGCGAAATTCGTGTCCCTTAGTGAACCGAACCCCAGGCCACCATATTTCTTCTCAGCGATGACTTTATCCCAAGCTATCCAATTTATCTTTTCTTTCTTTTTTGAACTGCCAAAAAAAAACATTCGCCTTATCATATCCAGTTTTTCTAACACATCCAACAGAGCCTTAAACAACGAAAAGTAGTATGTCGTAAGAGAGTTATGAACCGATTTCAGGATCATAATCCGGCCACTAACCGATAGGTTCTTACCTTTCCAATTCGATAACGTTTTTTTAAGAGTTCGACCACCGGATCCCATGACTTAATTAGATTCATATTACAACCAATTAGCAACCCAAGGTGAATAAACGGGAACACCCCTTCTTCACATCCAAGACTCTCCGCCAACTGCCTTCTTTCACTTGGTTGTACACACATTCCAAAGACCTGAGTTTTAGACATATTAATCTTTTTGGCCCGACACCAAATAAAAACATCTTAATATACGACATAAATTCTCCGCATTTGCAGCATCCCATTCACCAACGAAAATATCATCATCCGCATAAAGAAAATAAGATAACATTGGACCATCTATCGTGCACCGCAACCCATTAAAAATACTGCAATCCATCGCTTTTTTCAACATACCCGATAATTCTTCCATAGCAATAAAGAATAAGAAGGGAGACAAAGGATCGCCTTGGCGAAGACCTCGAAAGCATTGGAACTCACTAGTCGGTGACCCATTTACAAGGACCGACGCCCGACTAGAAGCAAGAGTTTTCGAGATCCATCTCCTCCAATGAGCCGGGAAATTCATTTGATCCAAGATCGAATCAAGTAAGTCCCAACTTTAAGAATCGAAAGCCTTTTCTATATCAACTTTGAAAACATACCATTCTGATGGACTTTCTTTAACCAAGAGATCATCTCATTAAGAAACATCGGGCCGTCAAGAATGCTTCAGTTTGATAAAAATGTTGCTTGTTCTAACGAAATTAGTTTACTTATCACGCTTTAATTCTCAAAACAAGCACTTAGAAATCACCTTATTAATAGTCTCAATTAGACTTATCGGTCTAAAATCGCTCGGCGTGTTCGGTTCTTTCACCTTTGGAATCAAGGCAACGAAGGAGGACAGATTGCCCGCACTAAATGTTGGTGCAACCGGTTACGGGTAGAATTAAATAAAAATTAAATAGAATAATTAATTTACTAAAGATATTTCAAAATAAGCGTGGTGTTCCTTTCAAAATTGAAATTTGAAAACAGAAAATGATAATCTGTTTAATGTGGATGCCTAAAATAGTGTAGTTGCTAAATTAATGTTTTCATCCAAATTACTCTTACACCCATGTAATTAAATTAATTATAAAATAAAAAGAAAATTTATGATAGGTTAAATTGGCTCATTGCCCTTCTCGCACTAAAATCACTTCTCTCGTGAACTTTATCTAATATAAGTATTCAAAGTATTAAATGTATTTTGTGAATATTTGTTTCATAAGGTTTGCATTTGAGTTTGTAATAGTTTGATTTATAAACATTTTATTCTATGAAAATTTTTTAAACTTTATAACAGAATTTCAAGCGGTTTTTTTTATTATATTTTATTTTTCATTCGCCATCCTTGTATTCCATAACTTGATCTTTCTTTGTTCTTCATCAAACCTTTGCATTCTTAATTGTTAAATTTCCAAGGAATCAACTGTCAAAGCATAGATCGATCATCCCATCAACTGTGGATCTTTTGTTGATGTATTCAACACTTGGTCATGGTGTGTCCCTTTTGGAGGGTCGGCGCATGGTTCACCCACGGCATCGATCGTGATGCTTCTGCCAAAATTGTTTATTATTGATTTGCTCAATTGGTTGATCATTTGGTCAACCTTCCTTGTAACCGAAAAATGTAAGGTATAAAACTATGACTAGTATTATTGTGCGCTTATCGTTTTTTATTATAGCTAACACAAGGACTGCAATTTACAATATGTGGTGTGTATCTACTATATACTATTAAAGCAACAATTCTTTCTATAAATAATATGTATTCTTATAATATTTTGCTAATAAAATAATTCAAAATTATATTAAATTAAATTCAACTTAGGGGATGTTTGGGATTCTTTATTTTGGCCTCCTTATGACTTGTGGAAAATTCATAAATTTCAAAGTTGTAAATTATGAAATTTTCCCCACACATCATAAGCAATCCCAAACACCCTTTCACCTTTTATAAAGTTGATAAGTCATAAGTTGGTGAAAATAAGCAAAATCTCAAACACTCCTTGATTACATTCAACATATTCTAATCTACTATACTCTTAATAAATAATACATGTGTTGCCTAATGAGTTTGGGTTTTTCTTTTCAAAGTTTCATGATAGTTATTTTTTATTTTGGTTTCATTTCGGTTTTTGGTTTTTGTTCGATTTTTGTTTTTATAGATTTGTTTCGTTTCAGTTCAATTTTGTTTTTTTAGTTCTTTATTTAGTTTTTCGTTTGGGTATTATGGTTTTTGTTTTTGGTTCGGTTTCAAATTTATCGGTTTTAGTTTTTCAGTTTCATTTCGATTTTTTAGTGTTAATGTTATTGGTATTTAGTTTTATTTAGGTTTTCGGTTTTGTTTTAGTTTTTTCAATTTAGATTCGTTTCAATTTGAATTTAGTTTGTTTGGTGTTTGGTTTTAATGCCTATTAAAAAAATGAAAGAATGTGAAGGGTTCACAAATCAAGTGAAAGATTCACATATGTTTAAACTTTCAAGTTGGTTGAAGTTATTGAAGCTTTATATTTTTTGGATCTTCATAACCAGTAATAATGAATTCTCATTTGGCGGAAAAGGTTTTCAAAAGATAAGAACGTTATGTGTCAACCTTCATTTTTCTTCTTAGTTTTCAAGTGTGTCATTTCAATTTCCATTTATGAAAATGGGTCGTTTTAGAAATATTTTGATTTGTTTTGGCACGGGTCAAAATTGGTCATTTTAAAAGGGTATCAGTTTAGTTCTAGTGAGCATGTAAATATAAAAAGGTATCGATTTCGTTCGAGTTTCAACGGGTCTTTTTAAAATCATGTCGATTTGGTTCAAGTCATAACGGGTCTAGTTTAGAAGATATGGACCTGGTACGGATTAAATTCGGTTATTCTCAAAATGTAACGATTTAACTCTGGTCAAAACCTGACATTTTAAAAAGGTCTTGATTTGCTTTTGGTTCTTCAAATACGCTTTGGACGGGCTTCAATTTATTAGGGTGCAAGATTTTTCACATGAAATGTAAAAACAGTGTTCGTTGTCAGTTAGTCACTATGTTTGTTAGATTGGTGTATGAATGCTTATGTCATCAACCGTGTTCCCGGTCTAGGAAGAAAATGTAACACCCCGACCGATGGCGGATTATACATCGGGGCGCCACGTATTGTTTCATTACTCGTAACACTATTTGGGTGTCAATATTTAATAAATACATTTACCACGCACGCGCAACACAATTTCACGAAGTAACATAAAATTAATCATATCATAACTCAAAATATTCAAATAACATAAACTTGTCTTGTTACATTTTAAACTAGGTCCAAAAGAAAAGAAAACATCCTATGTGTCCTCACGCTTCCAGAAACAGCTACAGCAAACCTGAACATGTGTTAAAATAAAACGTCAACACTTGCGTGTCGGTGAGAAATCAAGTTTAATACATATAAATAGATAACAATATCTGCGCGCATCATGTGTATAACTGGTGTTCAACAAGGGTGTAATCAGATTGTGATCAAGCCTAATAGATCATAGCTCATAGTTCAATCCGTGCTCCCAATTGAGCACAAAAACAAGAAAACTGTGCAAGTGTAAACAAAAGAGAAATCATAAACGATAGTTCTCCCGTGTTCATCTAATGGATCCATGAAAACTGCGGAATAGGCCGACAAGACGGTTAATGATCCACACATACAAATAAACAGCCAAGTCTACGTCCATAACACATGGGGTTTTGCGCGACAAAAATTTATAAACAAGTTTAAGACTCAAGTTTGTACGAACACATGAACATCCCAAAACATTAAAAATAAAAAGGGATTAGGTACGAGATTACTCACTGTAAACGGTGCGAAGAAAGATAATGCAAGAACCAACTTTTAAACAAGCACAAGTTAACCTATAAATAAGAGGTTATTGGTTTAATGATTTGTTTTATGCCTTGAATATATGTTAGCATAGTAATATGTATCTTTAACAAATTATTATATATTATATATTACCGGAAATCTGGGCGGGACAAGGGAAAAGACGAAGGCAAAGAGAGGAGGCGGCTGAGGAACAACGGCAGAGAGCAAGGAGAAGAGAGCAGAGGGGAGTTTAAGTGTTTGTGTGTGTAGTGTTAAATAACAAGAAAATAGCATTATATATAGGGAAATCCTAGGGAACACAATCCCTTAAAAAGAGGAAAAGATCTCATCAAATCAAGCAAAAGATATCAAAAGGCAAAAGATTCCAAAAGCAAAAGATACCAAAAGATATGGCAGCAGGGGAACAGGAAAAAGGGCTGACAGGTTACAGAATAAAGCATGGGAGGAGTCAGATAAAGGTACTGGTCAAGGCATGGGAAAAGCAGATTTCAAAAGATTATGTCAGTCACTTTTTCTGCCAACCAATGGGGTTGGTGCGCATGCTGCGCCGAAAGTGACTATTCAGACAGAAGATATCACAAAAGTAAACGGGCTGGCTAAAACAGAAAAAGATACAAGTCTAGCGCGAGAAGACTCGAGCGCGCGCGAGGGCGAAGGCAGACAGAGAACAATCCTTAGTGCACCGCGGGAAGAACTACAATTTTTAGCGCGCTGCGGGAAGAACTGTAATCCTTAGCGTGCCGCGGGAAGAAATACCATTCTTAGCGCGCTGCGGGAACGGTTAGTCTTCGCGCAAGCTTCCTTGTAAGGGGTCTGGCGCGTGGGGCTGCGCAGACATTCTTAGGCGGGAAGATCCAAAGGACAAGCAAGGAGTTAGAGAAAAGGGGGGGGGGGTCAAGGCTCAAGGGTTAAGCAAAGGGGCGGGACGGCGACAAGAGAGAAGAAGGAAGGCGGGACGGCGACAAGAGAGAAGAAGGAAGGCGGGACGGCGACAAGAGAGAAGAAGGCGGGACGGAATTATTATTAGTAAGTAATATAAAAGTATATATATAATTTATTAAATACTAAATTTACAAAGATTATTACTCATTTTAAATCATAAAAAGAATCGGATCGAAAACGGGTACCTGGGTCGGGTCGGATAGGGCAGTTGTCACAGTCTCCCCTACTTTAAGAAATTTCGTCCCGAAATTTATCTCGAAGTAGGTTGCGCAGAGAAAAGGTACGGGTACTTGATCTTCATCTGATCTTCCCTTTCCCAAGTGAACTCGGCTCCGCGCTTGGACTGCCAACGAACTTTCACGATAGGGATGCGACTGCGCTTGGTTTGCTTTACCTCGCGATCCATAATCTCAACAGGCTTCTCAACGAAATGCATGGATTCATCAACTTGAACTTCATCAAGTGGTATGTGAAGGTTCTCGTCAGCTAAACATTTCTTGAGATTGGATACATGGAAAGTTGGATGCACATTGTTGAGCGCGGGCGGCAGGTCCAGTTTGTAGGCAACTTTTTCCACACGCGCGAGAATCTTGAATGGACCAACATAACGAGGCGCAAGCTTTCCTTTCTTCCCAAAGCGGACAACACCCTTCCAGGGCGACACTTTGAGGAGAACAAGGTCACCAACTAGAAATTCGAGAGGCTTTCGCCTGCGATCTGCGTAACTCTTCTGTCGGCTTCTGGCAGTCAGCAGATGATCACGGATCTTGGCGATTTTATCGGTTGTCTCTTGAACTAGTTCGGGTCCTGTGATTTGAACTTCACCCACTTCGTTCCAACAAATCGGCGAGCGGCACTTTCGACCGTAAAGTGCTTCAAATGGGGCCATACCGATGCTGGAATGATAGCTGTTATTATAAGAGAACTCGATCAGAGGTAGGTGTGAATCCCAATTACCTCCAAAATCAAGAACACAAGATCGAAGCATATCCTCAAGGGTTTGGATGGTTCGCTGAGACTGTCCGTCAGTCTGAGGATGATATGCAGTACTCATGTCCAAACGAGTTCCTAACGCAGATTGGAGAGATTTCCAAAAGCGAGATATAAAACGGCCATCGCGATCGGATATGATGCTCAAGGGAGTACCATGACGGCAGACAATTTCTTTGACATAAAGATGCGCAAGTTGTTCAACACGGTAGGTTTCACGAATGGGCAGAAAGTGGGCAGACTTGGTCAATCGATCCACTATTACCCAAATGCTATCATGTTTGCTTGCGGTCAAGGGTAACTTGGTTATAAAGTCCATTGCTATACTTTCCCATTTCCACGTAGGAATTTCAGGTTGTTCGAGCAAACCAGATGGGCGTTGATGTTCAGCTTTTACCTTAGAACAAGTTAGGCATTTAGCTACGAACACAGCAATATCCTTTTTCATACCAGGCCACCAAAAAGAAAGGCGCAAATCTTTGTACATTTTGTCAGCACCAGGATGAACAGAATACCGAGATTTGTGCGCTTCACATAGCAGGACAGAGCGAAGATTCTCATCATTGGGAATCCAGATGCGATTGAGATAGCAGAGAATTCCACTCAGATTAGGGACAAAATGCGCTTCCGCGCCACACGCTAACTCGGCGCGAAGGTTGCCATTGCTGATGGATGCGCGCTGCGCGTCACGAATGCGTGATTCAAGATTGCTTTGAATCGGCGCGAAGTGAAGCTGCGTGCGCGGCAAGATACAGTTAAGCTGGCTGGGTTTGCGGCTGAGCGCATCGGCTACCACATTAGCCTTTCCAGGGTGATATCGGATCTCACAATCGTAATCGCTGATGAGTTCGTTCCATCGGCGTTGTCTCATGTTAAGTTCCTTTTGATCAAAAACATGCTGAAGGCTTTTATGGTCAGTGTAAAGGATACACTTAGTACCATAGAGGTAGTGTCTCCAGATTTTCAAGGCAAATACAACTGCACCAAGTTCGAGATCGTGAGTCGTATAATTCTTTTCGTGAATCTTGAGTTGCCTTGACGCGTAAGCGATAACCTTGCCTCGTTGCATAAGTACGCAACCGAGACCTTGGTTGGAGGCATCACAATACACGACAAAATCATCATTACCCTCTGGTAAAGTTAGAACAGGAGCTTCACACAACAATCGCTTGAGTGTCAGAAAGGCTTCTTCTTGCTTCGAGCCCCAAATATACGGTTTGCCTTTGTGCGTTAAAGCTGTTAAAGGCAAAGCGATCTTTGAGAAGTTCGAAATAAATCGCCGGTAGTAACCAGCTAAGCCCAAAAAGGAACGGATTTCGGTAGGAGTGGATGGCGTAATCCAGTTCTTGATTACTTCAATCTTGGATGGGTCGACATGAATACCCATCTTGTTTACAACATGGCCAAGAAACTGTACTTCATCCGACCAAAATTCACACTTGGAGAGTTTGGCAAAGAGTTGCTCGGTTCGAAGCTGTTGCAACACCAACCGAAGATGTTGCTCATGCTCGGCCTTGGTTTTAGAATATACCAGAACATCATCGATGAACACGATCACGAACTTATCCAAGAAAGGCCTACACACCCGATTCATTAGATCCATGAAAAAGGCGGGTGCGTTGGTTAAACCGAAGGACATGACCAAGAATTCAAAATGGCTATAGCGGGTTCGAAAGGCAGTCTTGGGAACGTCCTCTTCACGGATACGCAACTGGTGATAGCCAGAACGGAGATCGATCTTGGAGAAACAAGAGGCACCTTGGAGTTGATCAAAGAGGTCGTCAATACGCGGTAAGGGATACCGGTTCTTAATGGTGAGCTTGTTCAGCTCGCGGTAATCAATACACATGCGGAACGTACCATCTTTCTTTTTAAAGAACAACACCGGAGCACCCCAGGGCGAAGAGCTAGGGCGAATGAATCCTTTAGCGGTCAACTCTTGAAGTTGACTTGCTAATTCTTGCATTTCAGCGGGTGCAAGTCGATAAGGAGATTTGGCTACGGGG
This sequence comes from Bidens hawaiensis, assembly GCF_021521415.1. Lineage (NCBI taxonomy): Eukaryota > Viridiplantae > Streptophyta > Magnoliopsida > Asterales > Asteraceae > Bidens > Bidens hawaiensis. Next base: position 192,913 of record NW_027491920.1, read on the forward strand.
AAAGCACCAGGGACCAGATCAATACGAAACTCGACTTCCCGAGCAGGAGGTAAACCAGAAAGATCATCGGGAAAGACTTCAGGAAAATCACGCACGATGGGAATTTCAGAAAGTTTCTTCTTTCCTTCATCGGGTTTGACCACATGGGCTAAGAATGCAACACATTTCTTCCGCAAAAGTCTTCGGGCTTCAGTGCATGATATTAGTTTAAGACCGTTAGATGGTTTCTCGCCGTAGATATGCAGATCACCATTTCCTCGAGGGATGCGAATCATCTTTTTGGCGCAAATAACTTCAGCGCGATTTTGCGAGAGCCAGTCCATTCCAATAATCACATCAAAACTTCCAAGCGGCATAGGAATGAGGTCGATTAGGAAATCGTTTTCGTTAAGGTTAAGCGTGCAATCTTTGATTCCGGAGTTTATTAAAATAGTTTCACCATTAGCCATTTCAACTGAAAAGTTTTCGCTTAAGTTTATGCGCGGTCGCGCAAGTTTCTGCTCAAATGCGCGAGAAATAAAACTTCTATCGGCGCCAGTATCAAAAAGTATGGATGCATATTGTCCGTTAAGTAAAAATGTACCATTAACCACGTCATTATTCGCTTGCGCTTGGTGAACGGTTATATTAAAAGCTCGACCGCGCGTCACTTGGTTTGAAATTTGGTTAACCGGATTAGCTTGCGTAATTTGTACTAGCAGTCTCGGGCACGCGTTCCGGAAATGACTGGGATCACCGCAGTTATAGCACGACCTGGGTCGTGGATTAGGGTATGTTGGTTGTGGGTTTAGCGGGTAAGTTGGTGGTGTTTGCGCAATTGGGTTGGAGGGAAGGACTCTACAGTTCTCAGCAGTGTGACCAGTACGGCCACATCTGTTACATTGTCGACACGGGACTTGAGGTGGGTGGTGAAGTCTACAGGTTGGGCAAAAGGGTTGGTTTCCTGTGTAGGGTTTCTTAGTTGGCGGGGCAGGGAGTGCTGGATTGGTTAAGTCATAGTTGTGGACTACAGGAGGTGTTGGGTAGGTCGACAGTGGGTTAAGCGCGTAAACTGGAGGTTGGTAGGTGGGTTGCTGAACAATGGGCGGGCTGGTAAGCGCGTAGGCTTTGCGCCGGCGCTTGAGGTTGTTACGGGTTGAGGGTTCTGGTTTGGTTTCTGTTGGTTCTGGGACAGTCTTGGTGGGTTTGGTCTTCTCAGCTCCCCGCAGGAACAGGGTTCCTGCCCTGACATGGTTGTCGCTGAGCACAGCGGCCAACTCGATGGCGTCAGAGAGGGTTGCTGGGTTCCTGGCCCATACAGAATCTTGGATTTCCATGGGGAGACCCCCAAGGAACTTCTCGATGGCTCGGCGGGAAGGGGTAACTAGGTGCGGGACAAGCAAGCTTAATTCATGGAAGCGCGTCGCGTACTCGCGCGCTTCGCCACTGTACTGTTTCAGGTTCCAAAACTCTTCCTCCAGGCGCTTTACTTCGTTGGGAGGGCAGAATTCTCGCGTCAAGATTTCCTTGAATTCTTCCCAGAGCATGCTAGAAGCAGCCTCTGCGCCACGCGCATGAGCTACTCCGTTCCACCAAGTAAGCGCCCTTGATTCCAGGACACTAGAGGCATATAAGGTTCGTTTGTCTGGAGGGCATAGGGTATGGAGGAAAGTGTTTTCAATTTTCTCGAGCCACTGGAGCATTACGGTGGCTCCTTCAAGTCCGGTGAATTTCGGAGGGTTACTCGCATTGAAGGATTTAATATTGTATCCGGAGGGGTTGGTATTAGTTTGGTTTAAGGCTTGGGCTATTGCGGCGGCCATTTCCTGGGAACGTTGCTGCCTACGTCTGCGCGCGGCCTCTCTCCTCTGAAAACGATGTCGGACCGGTGCGGGACACGGTTTCCCAACGATTCACGGGGCAACGTGTTAGAGTGCAGAATCCTCTAACACGGCGATTCGGTGGTGATCAACAACGCACGGTTACGATTCCTAAGACGGTTTGACACCTAGGGACGGAGGAAAAGACCGACACGACGAAGATGGGCAGAGAGGATTTTCGGCAGTAGCAGGTTCGTGACTGTGTGTAATGTGTGCTCTCTCTTGTGAAATTTCCTAAGTTTCGTTTATATATCGTATACTGATTCGATCGAATGAGTATCTCATTCGATCGAATGAGTCCTGGTTCGATCGAATCAGTCACTGATTCGATCGAATCAGTTTCTTTTGACATTTTCAGTCCGTTAACTTGGTTTCACGATCGTTATTTTCATATCGAACCATCCTGATAGAACTGGGGACATACACATGACATTTCATGTCCTAACAAACTCCCCCTTGGAGCCAGTTCTATTTACTTATAATCAATCGAGTTCTCTTGCTCGATCGTAACTCCCCCTTGGAGTTATCTCACTCTCTCTTTTCTCAAAGCTAGTGGTGCGCACGTTGCATCCACGAACTCCTTTCTTCATGAAGTTCTCTCAAGATCAAATGGTTCAGTCAGTCAGACTTACCATAGGTTCCGCAAATCCTGAGAAGCTGTCAATTGGAATTTTAGATAAACATTTAAGCACAATCTATCACAATGTTCCAAAACAAATTACATTCAACTCAAGAACAATTACAATCAGAAGATTAAACCTTGAATTACAACAAGAAACAAAATAAACATGACAATTAAGCTTCAGTTTCTTGTGCATACTTCTTCTGTTGCTCTTTCCAGTTTGATCCTGCATGTATGTCATAGGCAAAGCAAATCCTAATGACATTTCTATACGTTAATGCTTGCTCTCTGTCTTCGGGGGCATAAAGAATCTCTGTCTTGTATAGTGTATAGACATCCTCCCGTGACAAGTTTGTGAGCCACATAGGATCAAATATGCGAATTGTGCTCCAATTTCCATTGTCGTTGAGCACGATAACTGCTTCATGCAGTCTTCCATCATAGTACCAATGCCTGAATGCTTTGTAGAAGTCCTGCTTCATCTTTCTTAGAGGAATCTTCTTCATCGTGAGTGGTGGCATGTACTTCAAGATAATCATTGGCCTGTTGGTGATCGGATCGATCTCCTTTTTACTTGTATATCTCTTTGGCCTCTGTGGAGTGATCATCTTCCATTTTGAGTTGTATTCCTTTCGCAATACACTCTGATAGTACATGGCAAATGGAGATGAACTGGCGTAAAGCATATCAAGATAGTTCAGACGGTTTAGATCATAAGTAGGAAGAGTCTTCAAGTCAGTGATACGTTGAAAGTACTCAACCCCTTTTTCTCTCTTGATAGCAATGCAATTAAGATCCTTCAGACACGCCCAAGCAATAATCTCTCCTGAAGTTCTACGACCCTTCATCTTATAAGACGTTGTGTGAGGAATGGTCGGCTTTGCTTGTCGTCTGGACCTTATCTTCTCAAGAATAGCGATGAAAGCTTTCTTGCATTCTTCTGTTTTCTCAACGAATTCGGCTTGATCTGCTTCAGAAGGCTGTTTCATTGTGTTTGACCTTTTGTCAGCCTTCTTCTGTATTTCCTCCTCTGTTACATTTTGGAAGAAACTTGCAGAGTTAGGAAGATTGTCAGTTTGAGACGTGTAGTATTCTGGATATTCTTCCTGTGTCAAGTCTTCCATTTCAACTTCATCAAATTGAGAGGGATCAGCGGCCGTAGATGATGTTGAGTCAGGTGTAGCAGCCGAAGAAGATGTTTGTTCTGTTGAAGGCAAAGCCAGATACTTGCCTGTTTCTTCATTGTATAGCTCAAACATTTGTTCCAGTTCTTCTTCTGTGAAATTGTGTGAAATTTCACCTTCTTCCAAGTCTCCACTTGCGAAGTTTTGCTGCTCATATGGATTGTCCAGTAAAAACGTGAAATATTCCGCTGCTGTTTTTGATTGCAGCGGTTGGACATTAAACGGATCAGCATCACCTGGTTGATTAAAAACCACAATGTAACACAAATTTTAAATAAACATATGTAATATCATAAACATGAAATACAATACCATTACATATGAAACTAAGTTTACACACAAATCATTAATTAAAAAGATTTAACATTTAAGTCCTCACTACATTCACTCAAATTCCTCTTAAATACCTTCACCTCCATCATCAGAAGAGTCCAGTTCGTCTGTGTCCACATCGACATTGGTTGGACCTTCCAGACGAAGAACATCTCCTTTCAGCTCGGTCACTTTTGCTTCAAGGCTTAGATTTGACTCTTTCAGCTTGTTGATCGAAGATCCTTGTTCAGCGACAGTAGCATTTAGCTGACTGTTTTCAAGCCTGAGCATTTCGTTCTCAGCTTGAATTTTAGCAATCTGCTCATCTCTGAGTCGATTCTGTTCTTCTTGCTCTGTCTTGAACAATAACATCTTCATCATAGCCTTGTGAAGATCAGCAATTTCAGATGCAACCTTTTGAGGTATAGACATTTCCGGTTGAGGTTGAGGAGTAGGTTGTGGTGCTGACTGCGGTGTTGGTGGCTGTGCTGGTTGAGCAGGAGGGGCAGCAGAAGTCCCAACTGATGGTACCATTGAAGGACGTGGTTGATCGGAAAATAAACTCCGATACTTTCTTGTAACCTTCTTCTTCTGCCTCTTTGCAGGCCTTTCTTCAGTCGCATCTATCTCAGCCGGTTGTTTCTCGGCTCTAACTTCTTCACCAGCCTCCAGATCCTCAACATTTAAATACCAATCAGCCTGTTTTTCAGCTTCTGTCCTTGTGTCTTCCGGGACCGCCACCTCCTCAGTGTCAGAATCGTCGCTGGATTCCTGATACGGTAAATTCTCGACGTCTGAATCACTGGCAGCATTTCTCCACTTCCTCTTCGGAGGGGCCCTGTAGGACGGATTGACTATATGCCCGAAGCATCGTTTGAGTGGTGGCCTGGTGGGACGTTCTTTGTAGGATTTGAGACGGTTGAGAGTCTCATTCTTCATGTGGTCCAGTTTCACCACATCACCTTCATTTTCTTTCAGTAGACCCGGTGCTTGAGTATCAACTATCATCTGAACGAACCTCGGGTACTGAAGAAACTTCTCGCTCTTCCCTTGTTTCAACGTGATGTTTTCCACCATATGACCAAACGTCATTTGAGAAAAGTTGTAGGGGCGGTTCATCACTAGAGCAGCTACGGTGAACTGCATGCTTTCCCTCAGCTTGTCAAAGCTAGTTCGTTGAGGCCCCAAGCAATGCATCACCACGTGTGCCAGATACTTGAATTCGGGGCACAGGTTGGCTTTGTGAAGCAGACCGGCATTGAGATCGCCGTCATACTTCATTCTTGCGAAACATCCTCTAGTTGCCGCAGGATGTAATGATGTAGGGTCTGATTCTAAGTCTACAAAGCCGCAGACTTCTCGGATTACCTGGGCAGATATTACGATGGCATGCCCTCTGACCGTGGAGCGAATAACCGACGGCACGACTGTTTTGTCGTGCGTGGCATTCCTCCAGAACTCTTGTTGAATTGACATTATAGGCTCAACGATCCTCGAGATAGGTCCAGAAATCCTTGACCTCTTCAGAAATTTGATAACTGTTGCAAAATCCTTCCCGTGGCTAGACTTTTCGTCCAGGAAAGCCACGATATTGTGCTTGATAGACGTTTTGAATGGAGCAACCACTTCTGCAACTTCAGCCATTGAATCTGTAAACTTAAACGTGTTAGAACGAACAGATATCGAAACGACTGAATGCGTTTAAAATTTTCAAATTTTATGGACTAGTTCGATCGAACGAGCAACACATTCGATCGGGTGAGCTATTCATTCGATCGAATGAGATCTGGTTCGATAACAGACAATCGAATGAGATAGATCTTATCATTTACTTCTGATTCGATCGAACTACTAATCGAATAAGTCACATTCGATCGAATAAGGAACTCGTTCGATCGAATAGACTGATTCGACTCATTCAAGCAGAAGCCCAGAAATGAAGAACACCCGAACCCGGAAAACCAAAACGACCAAAAACCCGATCAAAACACGGTTAAAAACAAGTAAAACTTACATTTTTGTAATCTACGTGAAAAACTGAATAAAGTGATCGGATCAAAAAGAGGGTTTGAGAAAAACAAATTTGAGAGAGAAAATCCGTAATATTTTTCGAATAATTCTGTCCGATCGAATAAGTTTGAATATTTATACTGTTTTTGGACTTATTCGATCGAATGGACTTGTTCGTTTGGATCATTCGATCGAATGAGATTCTATTCGATCGAATGAGTCTCTTCACAACTGTTCGCATTCTCTCACACACTGATTCGATCGAAACTGTCCATTCGATCGAGTTATTCATTCGAATAGCAACCTATTCGATCGAATGAGGGAAAACATTTGAAAAATAAATTTTTTAAATTTCTTATTTCCCGTCCATCGATCGTGATGCCTTTGAACCTGCACGAAAACATAAACTTTTGACACTTGGTTAGTTTTCTTAGACATTTTCCAATCCTGAGAGCTTCGTTCCTACAGAACATATAGATCATAATACATTAGTAACAAATGGAAAAATATCAGGCTCAAACATCTTTGGGTTTTCTTGTCACTTCATTCTTTCTTTCATGCACAGCCTGTTGCACAGATGAACATTTAGCAACCTGCATGAAGTTTTCTTTCATTCCTACACACTGGATAAACATTTAGTAGGAACAGACAGGGATCAGACTACCTGTCACGATGATTTCTCATTAAAAAAAACAGAATAAAATTAAAAAAAAAATTAAAAAAAAAAAAAAAAAAAAAATTAATTCAGAATAAAAATCTTTTTGTATGTTTTTTTTTTTTTTTTTTTTTTTCTTTTTTTTTTTTTTTTTTTTTTATAATATTCAAACTGAAATAAACAACTGTACAAAAATTTAAAACACGTTATTTTTGGTTGAGAAGGATCTATAATAAGAAATCATACAGACGTATATGACTATCTACTGAGACTTTTCGGGAATTTTTTTTTTTTTTTTTTTTTAACAGAATATACGAAGTTAAACAAGACATAATGAATATTCTTTTTGTGAGAAAGATCCGAACAGGAATCATACTAATTACGTGACTGTCACACAGATCCGTGTTTAGCTGTATTATGACATAAAGAAACAGGTTGTGAGCATGTAAATAACTTAAAATGGTTTTCATCATTTCTGTGATACGAGTTAGGTTCAATTATGTCTCAAAATTTAAGTGGGTAACAACTCAGAGATTATGATGCCTCCTATCTATTCTCAAAGCGTATTTGGCTTTCCCCAAGTCACCCCGAATTGACCTTGACCCATAGTGTCTGATTAAGGTTGTAAGTGTCTTCATCTGCTTCCCGTTTTCTTTCTTACTCCATGATTGAGAAGTCTTGACATTGTTAACTCTAGAATGTTTCAATCACTCATAAGGTAAAATTTTTTTTTTTTTTTTTTTTTTTTTTTGAATGTTACATAGACTTCAGAGTAGTAAACAATTGCAAGTCCCGAATCTGGATCACTGCAGTTTCTTCACACACTATCTTTACAGGAATCAGAACACTTATGGGCTCGTGTATGACTGGGTAATCGCTTTTCTGCCTATCATTCGGAAAGATATATATGAAGACATACAAAACTCTTAAGGAGTTTCCACGTAAAATCGAGTAGATTTAGTTTGTATCACATCTACTTTTACGCACCATAAAAAGCTACCATGACACACAATGACCGTTCTAAAGCCTTTTAAGCCTAATAACTTCACTAGTTAAGCTCACAGAATCAGTGTATCTATCATTTTCCAAGGTTGGATCAATTTCTCATTTTCTGAATATATATGAATGTCCTTTTTTTTTAAAAAAAAAAATAACGTTTAAATTATTTCGCCCCGATCAAGTCAAAGTCTTCAGGTAAACGGCTATCCTGAAGATCCAATGGATCAACTGGACCGACCACATACGAGTATGTGTCCTTCTAACTAAGTATAACCGACTATTTTTCAGCGAAAGAATAAAAAACCCATCAAAACCCGCCCCGATCACTTTCAGTCATCTGGTTAATGGCTATCCTCATAATCTACTAGTAGAAGTAAGGACCAAAACACATCCGAAAATGTGTCCATCAAACTGAGGTAACCGACATAATTTTAAGCGATAGTGATGTATAAAAATTTAATATAAGAAAAATGAAAATAAGCTGTACAGAAATAACAAATCTTTTTAAGCGATAGTGATGTATAAAAATTTAATATAAGAAAAATGAAAATAAGCTGTACAGAAATAACAAATCTTTTTGATGTCTCAGTATGATAGCGTCTGTGTACTATCACCTTTCTTGTAACAAGATCAACTTCTCAAAATTTTGAAAATTTTTGGTTTTTCTTGAAACCTTTCTCCCCCTAGAATTTATAAAAAAAAAACAAAATCTTTTTGGATTTTTTTTTTTAAATTTTTAAGAAAAGAAAAAATGAAAACAATTTAAATGATATCTTCAGGAACATCTTCTGATATACGTTTAACGCCGTTGATCTCTAGTAAATATAAAAACCGTGGTTTATCAAATGCTTTAGTGAAGAGATCAGCGCGTTGTTCCTGAGTGGGGATTTTTATCACATCGATTAACTTCTTTTCGTAGCAGTCACGAAGGAAGTGATATCGAATTTCGATGTGCTTCGTTTTGCTAAAATGGACCGGATTTTTGGTAATTGAAATTGCAGCAGAATTATCAATATATATGGGAGTAGTAGAACATTCAATACCGTAGTCACGCATTTGTTGCTGAATCCAAATAACTTGAGAACAGCAACTGGCAGCCGCAATATATTCCGCCTCAGCTGTTGAAGTGGAGACTGACGTCTGCTTTTTGCATTGCCACGTTACTAAACGACTTCCAAAGAACTGACATCCTGCTGTTGTTGATTTGTAATCGAGTTTACAACCACCATAATCCGAATCACTATACGCATGAAGATCGAAGTTGTCATCATAAGGATACCAAAGACCCCAATCTGGAGTACCCTTCAGATAACGCAAAATTCTTTTGACTGCAATCAGATGGGAGACCTTCGGCTTTGACTGGTAACGTGCACAGAGACACGTAGCAAACATTATGTCTGGCCGAGAAGCAGTCAGGTACATTAGAGATCCGATGATCCCTCTATAGTGAGTTGGATTGATCAATTCACCCTTCTCGTCAGGATTAATCCCGTGATTAACCTCTAAAGGAGTTCCCTGTGAAGAAGAACTCAACATCTCAAACCGTTTCAAGATGTCATTGACGTATTTTGTCTGGTGAATGAAGATACCGGAATCTTTTTGATCAACTTGAAGTCCTAAGAAGAACTTCATCTCACCCATGGAGCTCATTTCAAATTTTTCTTTCATCACTTGTTCGAACTCCTTACAAAGTGTTTTATTCGTGGACCCGAAGATGATGTCGTCCACGTACACTTGTACCATAATTAGATCTCCTTCTTTTTCTTTTGAGAATAGCGTGCAGTCAATGGTTCCCCTTCTAAACCCGTTGTTCAGAAGGTGTTTGGATAGTTCTTTATACCAAGCTCTCGGGGCTTGGTGAAGACCGTACAAAGCCTTGTTGAGCAGATAGGCTTTGTCCTTGTGATATGGGTCTTCAAAACCTGGAGGTTGTGCCACATATACGGTCTCTTCGATGTGACCGTACAAAAAGGCACTCTTGACGTCCATTTGATATACTTTGAATTTCTTGAAAGATGCATACCCCAAGAACATCCGGATTGCCTCCAAACGAGCAACCGGAGCATATACCTCATTGTAGTCTAGGCCTTCGATTTGCTTAAACCCTTGGACCACCAGGCGGGCTTTGTTGCGAACAATCACTCCACGATCGTCACGTTTACATTTTAGTACCCACTTAGTGCCAATTTTCTTCTGTCCTTTGGGGAGATCCACCAGCTTCCACACACCAAGTCTTTTAAACTGCAATAATTCCTCTTGCATGGCTGAGACCCAGTTGGGATCTTTCAGCGCATCGGTGGTGCTGTGTGGTTCTTCTTGTGCTAAGAAGCATTCATGGGCATTAAGAGCAACTGATCCTGACTCCATCATTTCTGTGTAGAGACCAAAATTCAGCTGTCGACGAGTTTTGACACCCTGTTGAATGTCCCCTATAATGTTGTCTTGTGGATGATCACGTTCAGTCCTAACAACCGGATTGTCAGGAACGACAACATTTTGTTCCAAGTTAGTTAAGTTCGGCTCAGGAACTGGAGCGGATTGTGGTGCCTCTGAAGTAGACGTTAGAGGCTGATCTGCATTCGGCACTTCTTGATTTGACGATGAAGGTTGTGAAGTAACCTGAGTTGGTGCCGATTGTACATCATTTGCTGGAGATTCATCTTCAGATTCAGATTCGGAAGATTCTTGAACTTGATCGCTAGACTCTGTGGAGGAAGATGATGACGGACCAGGATGAGTTGAAGATTGCAAAGATTCATCAGGAGGTGCATTTTGCGCCTCATACATCATTTGAATAGCAATCTCATACAGATTGAAAGACTTGAACAATTTGTCATAATCAAACAACCAGTCTTCTCCTGTCCCCTTGGCTGGTTCTGTGTAGCGTTGAACATCGACATGGTACCATTCTTCAACTAATTTTGTTGTTCTGTTGAAGACCCTTTTGAGAGGTACGCTGTAACCCAGAAAATAACCCTTGATAATCTTCTCCTCGAACTTATTATCAACGTGCCTTTTAAGTAACGTGCAAAGAGCTCCGAATGGTTCCAGGTGCTCTAAGTTAGGCCTTCGTCATTGAAGAAGCTCGAAACTTGTCTTGCCGTGGCGCTTGACAATGCCTACCCGATTTAATGTGAAACAGGCGTTGGCAATTGCCTCACTCCAAAACGTAACAGGTAACACTGAGTCGGCTAACATTGTTCTTGCTGTCTCGATTAACGTACGATTTTTCCTTTCAGCAACCCCGTTCATTTGTGGAACATATGGAGCACTGAACTCCTGAACGATCCCTTTTTCTTTGCAGAAATTTTCAACATTCGCATTTTTAAATTCTGTACCGTTATCTGACCGCATTCTTCGAACCTTCAGATTGTATTGAGACTCAATAGTTGTAACCAGCAGTTGTATACATCCAAACGTTTCTGATTTTACTTTCAAGAAAAACACCCAAGAGAATCTAGAATATTCATCAGTAACCACTAGACAGTATGAGTGCCCAGAGATACTTTTGACGCTTATTGGGCCAAAAAGATCCATATGAAGGAGTTCCAACGGAATATCAATCGAGTGGAAACTCTTAGACTTGTGGGACCTTTTTATTTGCTTTCCTGCTTTGCACTGCACACACGAATCAGGGAGACGAAAGCTTCTCAGATTAACTCCCTCAACTAGTCTGTTGTGCACAAGCTTGTTCATGTTCCTGACATTTATGTGTCCCATCCGTCTATGCCATAAGACAGTATCACGTTCGGATGCCTTGGACACAAAACATGTCGCCGTTGGAGACGATGACCCTGCCTTAGCCATATCCAGAATGTAGAGATCACTCTGGCGTGCAGCTGACATTAAAACCTTGTCTTCAGGAAAGTTGAAATCCTTAGCCAAGATGTGGCAATCTCGGTCGTCAAACATAACTTTGAAACCTTTGTCGCAGATTTGACTTATCGACAACAGGTTGTTCTCCAACTCTTTGATGAAATTAACTTTCTCAAACGAAATTCGCCCATTAGAGACAATTCCTTGGGCCGTGATATAACCTCCTTGATTTCCTGCAAAGGAAACTGCACCTCCTTTTATTTGTCTGACACTTGAAAGGAGATTCATGTTTCCAGTCATGTGCCTGGAAGCTCCTGAGTCTATGATCCACATGTTGAATCTTGGATCATATAGAGCAACCTGCACACAAAAACAAAAGGGTTTAAATATCATTGGAAACCCAAGCCCTTACGGTCTTGGGTTTTCCATCTTCATCACGAATGAACAATTCAATCCATTTACCCTCATTAACACTGTTTTCAGATTTGACGTTGTTATCAACAGTGTTAGTTTTCTTTGGTTTCCAAAAGTCAGTCTTCTTCTCAACATGTTTGAGATAGATGGTTGAAGACTGAGTTTCACTTGTCGAAGTGGAAACATTTGGATCTGAGGGGTTTGGGGATTGGTGTGGTGAGGTTGGCTGAGGTTTCCGAGGAGAAACCGACCTCGGTGTGTGAAACCGTTCTTGACCTTGAACGTCAATGGTCGGTCGCCTCCTAGGAGGTGACTTGGCATACCTCGGATCCGGAGTCGATATGTACTGCTTAGGATCCGTGTACTTATAGCAAAATCTTGCTATATGCCCTACCTCTCCACACGAAAAACAGTAGTTTCTCCCCCTTTGACTTGGTGGAGAGAAATAACTCTGTTTTTGTCGGTTATCATAGTACCCCCTGGATTTGATATTTTGGGGTGTAGTTTGTCTAGGAGGGTGTTTTGGGAAATTATGTTTTTCATTAACGTTACCCTCCTTTACAAACTGGGTACTATGTTCCACATAGACTTTCTCAGATTTAGGATTAAACTTTTTCTTCTGAGAATTTCTTGTTGTTGTTGCCTTTGACTTAGATGGTGGTGGGCCCGACTTAGTTGTGGAACCTAAGTCTGTGGCAACAACATTTTGTTTGGACTCAGGAGCCGGGTCAATGACTTCTTTTCCCTTAGACTTAGAAATTTGATTTGTGTCCTCGGGTATATAATCATTTGATTCATCATCCGGCACAGCTCCTGGTGTGCTTGCAAATTGATTCAGGATCGGGGGTGGGACATAGTTATATCCCACGCCTTTTTCCTTTTTGCCTCGGAACTCGGGAATGATGTGTTCTAATAAATAAGATGAATTTGAGTAACTTTTTAATTTGAAATTCAATGATTCAAAATCAGCTTTCAAGTTTTCCAATTCCTTTTTCAAAACATTATTCTTATTTATGTGAAAATTGATAGAATCTTGTTGATTCAGAACACATATTTCAAGTTCCTTGTTCTGACGCTTAAGGCTATCAATCTTTTCTTTAAAAGCAGACTCTTTCTGCTTCCAAGCCTTATTCTGTGCAAGCGCGTCAGTCAGTTCCATTAAAGATCTTGAGGCTGCTTGTTTGTAAGCCTCGAGATCTTCAATTCTCTCTTTTAGAGATTGAATTTCTTGTTCATACAATTCACATTTTAAACATTTAACATTTTCTGGTTTGGGAGTTGATGGGTTAGAACTTACCTTGGCATTTGATGTCTCTGCCATGAATGCAAAGCAAAGATTCCCAGCTTTTTCCAGAAACGATGCAGAAGTTGCTTTAGACTCTACTTCGTTGACTTCTTCAACTTTAGCAGCCTCTGCGGGAATTGTCGAACATGGAGATATTTGAGGAACATTTGACTCTTTATCGTGATCCTCCTTAATCTCCAAAGATACCACTTCAACCTCAGGTTCTTCTTCATGGACTTCAGCAGCTGGTTCATCGACAATATATTCTTCATTGGTCGAGGAAACAACAGACTCGGTTTCGGAGTTTCCATCTACTATTGTGACATCAGCCATGTTGATGCTGAAGTTCCATGTCTCGCCTTCATCCCCTTGAACTGCAAGAGCAGTTTCATTGTTGATGTTGACGTTGTTTGCTGCGGTTTGATTTTGAGGGACCAGTTGTCTCTCAAGGTTGACAGTTGCAGCAGCTTCAGCAGGAGTGGATGATGATGAAGTGGTTCGGAAGGGATATTGGTGACCTTCCCTTCTTGGCTTCGAACACTCCTTGGCAAAGTGACCAAGTTCGCCACAGTTGTAGCATTTTACTTTGTTTTTATCAAAGCCGAACTTGGATTTGTTGTTTATTGAGAGGGCCTGACCTGTTTTCTTCGTCCACTTTCTGGCCCTTCGGAACGCACTGCCAAGAGCCCACATAATGTCTATGCGTTCCATATCATCTTCGTCAAGCTGTTCATAGTCATCACTGTCCAGATGACTATTTCCTAGCTTACCCGCCACCATTAAACTGTAGGACTCAATTATCGTGCCTAGAGTTGCCATGTGTTCTTTGGCAACCTCCACTGTTACTGTTCCCAAGCCTTCAGTATTCAACGTTGCTTTCTCCGTTGACTTGGGTCCGGAGTTAGTACTTGAATTTCCAGAAGTTGATGATGGGACGGAAGATCTCGTTTCAGTCCCCTTTGATTGATTTGACGTTGAGGAGACAAAAGCGGTCTTCATCGGAGCATGATCAGTTGAATCTGACATAGGAGGTTTTGACATGTAGAGTGATTTGTCAGAAGTTGATCTCGGTTTTCTGGAGGAGGCTCTTAGTTCAGCCTCTTCTTGTCTGATTTCTTTAATAAAATCAGACAGGAGAATCGTCTCCAGCTGATGACTTCTTCTCATTACTGTCAGGAAGGTGTTCCAGCTGGTTGGAAGTCCTTGAGCAAGACATCTAACCTTTTCAGTCCCTGTTGTTTTGACATTATAGGACTTGAGTTCTGACATTAGATGATAGAATCTCGACAGTAACGATTCAATGTCTTCTCCCGATTCTGGACCAAACAAATCAAATTCACGCTTGAGCTCCCGTGCGTGAATTTCTCTAAGTGAGTCAGATCCTTCACATCGTTCAACCAGTGCGTTCCAAAGAGTTGACGCTGTTGTAAACTGGTTAAACTGATGGAAGAGATCGCTTGAAAGTGCTTGTGACAGTAACGAGAAGGCTTTCTTCTCAGCATCAAAGGCTATCCTTTGATCTTCAGACAGCCTAAAGTAACTCAAAGTCTCACCATCATCATTTGTCGGATGCACCCAAGTTGTCTGAACAGCTTCCCAAAGTCCAGGATTCACACCTGTTATATGAATTTGAAATCTTGTCTTCCAGGTTGTAAAATCGTTTAAAGTCATTAGCTTTGGTGGCTTGTTATAGCTTCCCGATTCAGAGTCACTTTCGAGAATCGATTGAATCCTCTTGTTGGTACTCGAACTTGCAGCCATCTTTGTTTCTTTGCTTTAACGTTGAACTGTTGATCGAATGGGTTTGATTCGATCGGATGAGTGACCTATTCGATCGAATGTGTTCTGGTTCGATCGAATGTCTCTCTGAAATGCTGATCTGTAAGTTATTCGATCGAAAGTGAATCTGGTTCGATCGAATGGGTTGAGAGGTTCGATCGAAAGAGTTTCTGGTTCAATCGAACGGGTTCTGACAGTCGAATAAGACAAAGATCGAATCGGCGGATCGAATAAAAGACTTATTCGATCGAATGGTGACTAATTCGATCGAACGAACAAATCTGGTTCGATCGAATGAACTAGGAGTAATTCTCGGCGGGAAAAAACTGATTCGGTCAAAGTTTAAACTTGTTCGATCGAATAGGAAGGCTATTCGATCGAATGAGTTCCAAAAATAGACACGTTCGATCGGAAAATCTGGAAATTCCAAAATTAGAAGATTTTGACGGATTTTCGAATTTTGAATCAAAAACACAAATCTTGGAAGATCAAGAAGCAACTTAAGATCAAAATATGACTTTTAACACAAAAACAACTTAAGACCAACCAAAAAACGGATCAAAACCACCAAAAATACGAAGAACACGAAGAACGCGAAGAACGTTCTTGACGAAACTCGAACTTTTAACACACAATTCTAAGATCAAAACACCAAAGTATGACAATTTTAACAGTTTTTGACAAGAACACGACGAACACCAAGATCAAAAACACCAAAAATTCGGAATTTTCCGGCAAAAATTACGATTTTCGCGAGAAAAACACGAATTTTACCACGAATCTAACGTGAATCTAGAACCAAAGGCTCTGATACCACTTTGTCGGACCGGTGCGGGACACGGTTTCCCAACGATTCACGGGGCAACGTGTTAGAGTGCGGAATCCTCTAACACGGCGATTCGGTGGTGATCAACAACGCACGGTTACGATTCCTAAGACGGTTTGACACCTAGGGACGGAGGAAAAGACCGACACGACGAAGATGGGCAGAGAGGATTTTCGGCAGTAGCAGGTTCGTGACTGTGTGTAATGTGTGCTCTCTCTTGTGAAATTTCCTAAGTTTCGTTTATATATCGTATACTGATTCGATCGAATGAGTATCTCATTCGATCGAATGAGTCCTGGTTCGATCGAATCAGTCACTGATTCGATCGAATCAGTTTCTTTTGACATTTTCAGTCCGTTAACTTGGTTTCACGATCGTTATTTTCATATCGAACCATCCTGATAGAACTGGGGACATACACATGACATTTCATGTCCTAACAAACGAGCTGATAGCGGAGGCATTCTATTAAAGTTTTAATTTTGTTAATATCTTGGTATGGAAATCGTTTTAGCGCAAAGTATATCGTCGTAAAGTTTGTTTCGCGGAGTTAAGTGCTATCAAATCTTGAAGTAAAATATGAATTTAAATGCAAACTTAATACAGGTAATGAATTAGAATTGAAAATCGACCATTCATGCATCACCATGACTTTCCGAATTCTCAATTTAAAATATCAAGTAAATGAATATTGGAGATTGACAATTCATGTATCACCATGACTTTTCAAATCTTCAATTTAAAATATAAAGTTAATGGTAATTGAAAATCAACTATTCATGTATCACCATGACTTCTCGGATTTTCAATCCCCACAACAAACGAATATGTAAGTAAAGAAATACATTGAAATTTAATAATAATCGAAAGATCGCGAATAAAACATGAAATCAAGTGCTGCGTATGCGCCCGCATATTTTATAAATATCGAGTAATTAACAATTAGCGCGCAAACATGAGATATTTCTCATGCGCGAGAAGGGACTCTTAGGTATTCTAGGTCGTTACGTCTAACCACCTATCCTAAAGTCACGGAGCTCTGATACCAATCTGTAACACCCCGACCGATGGCGGATTATATATCGGGGCGCCACGTATTGTTTCATTACTCGTAACACTATTTGGGTGTCAATATTTAATAAATACATTTACCACGCACGCGCAACACAATTTCACGAAATAACATAAAATTAATCATATCATAACTCAAAATATTCAAATAACATAAACTTGTCTTGTTACATTTTAAACTAGGTCCAAAAGAAAAGAAAACATCCTATGTGTCCTCACGCTTCCAGAAACAGCTACAGCAAACCTGAACATGTGTTAAAATAAAACGTCAACACTTGCGTGTCGGTGAGAAATCAAGTTTAATACAAATAAATAGATAACAATATCTGGGCGCATCATGTGTATAACTGGTGTTCAACAAGGGTGTAATCAGATTGTGATCAAGCCTAATAGATCATAGCTCATAGTTCAATCCGTGCTCCCAATTAAGCACAAAAACAAGAAAACTGTGCAAGTGTAAACAAAAGAGAAATCATAAACGATAGTTCTCCCGTGTTCATCTAATGGATCCATGAAAACTGCGGAATAGGCCGACAAGACGGTTAATGATCCACACATACAAATAAACAGCCAAGTCTACGTCCATAACACATGGGGTTTTGCGCGACAAAAGTTTATAAACAAGTTTAAGACTCAAGTTTGTACGAACACATGAACATCCCAAAACATTAAAAATAAAAAGGGATTAGGTACGAGATTACTCACTGTAAACGGTGCGAAGAAAGATAATGCAAGAACCAACTTTTAAACAAGCACAAGTTAACCTATAAATAAGAGGTTATTGGTTTAATGATTTGTTTTATGCCTTGAATATATGTTAGCATAGTAATATGTATCTTTAACAAATTATTATATATTATATATTACCGGAAATCTGGGCGGGACAAGGGAAAAGACGAAGGCAAAGAGAGGAGGCGGCTGAGGAACAACGGCAGAGAGCAAGGAGAAGAGAGCAGAGGGGAGTTTAAGTGTTTGTGTGTGTAGTGTTAAATAACAAGAAAATAGCATTATATATAGGGAAACCCTAGGGAACACAATCCCTTAAAAAGAGGAAAAGATCTCATCAAATCAAGCAAAAGATATCAAAAGGCAAAAGATTCCAAAAGCAAAAGATACCAAAAGATATGGCAGCAGGGGAACAGGAAAAAGGGCTGACAGGTTACAGAATAAAGCATGGGAGGAGTCAGATAAAGGTACTGGTCAAGGCATGGGAAAAGCAGATTTCAAAAGATTATGTCAGTCACTTTTTCTGCCAACCAATGGGGTTGGTGCGCATGCTGCGCCGAATGTGACTATTCAAACAGAAGATATCACAAAAGTAAACGGGCTGGCTAAAACAGAAAAAGATACAAGTCTAGCGCGAGAAGACTCGAGCGCGCGCGAGGGCGAAGGCAGACAGAGAACAATCCTTAGCGCGCCGCGGGAAGAACTACAATTCTTAGCGCGCTGCGGGAAGAACTGTAATCCTTAGCGTGCCGCGGGAAGAAATACCATTCTTAGCGCGCTGCGGGAACGGTTAGTCTTCGCGCAAGCTTCCTTGTAAGGGGTCTGGCGCGTGGGGCTGCGCAGACATTCTTAGGCGGGAAGATCCAAAGGACAAGCAAGGAGTTAGAGAAAAGGGGGGGGGTCAAGGCTCAAGGGTTAAGCAAAGGGGCGGGACGGCGACAAGAGAGAAGAAGGAAGGCGGGACGGCGACAAGAGAGAAGAAGGAAGGCGGGACGGCGACAAGAAAGAAGAAGGCGGGACGGAATTATTATTAGTAAGTAATATAAAAGTATATATATAATTTATTAAATGCTAAATTTACAAAGATTATTACTCATTTTAAATCATAAAAAGAATCGGATCGAAAACGGGTACCTGGGTCGGGTCGGATAGGACAGTTGTCACAGAAAAGAAGCTTGAATTATTCTTGAATGCTTATCAGAAATCTTTCCTGGATGCTTATTTTTTATTTGCTTGCTTTCTAGACCAATGTTAGTTAAGTTTGTTTGTTTTCTTTTAATATTCTTTTTTTAAGTTTATGAAATTTATGTTTTAAAATTTTAAATTTTCTTCATAAACATTGTACTATGTAAAGTCATTCTTTGTAAGTTTATGTATTTCAATACTTTGTTTTGCGTATAAATATGAATTGCAATTAAAAATCATGTTGTTGCCCAAAAAAATATATTAGAAAATAACCTGTCATTTAAAATTATATATGTGTTTACTTGACGATTTCTATATTTCCATCAATGTCATGCATGGGTTAATAACATGATACAGCAATAAAGCAGTTTAATTTAAAATACTCTAGTCAACCATTTGAATTTGTAAATTCTAGTCTTTATTGAGAAAGTAAGAAAGCTAAAAATCCTTAAGGTTCATTTTTTTGTATTGAAATCTTTATATTATCTTCTTTTCTCTAAATGTATAATACAACAAAAAAAAAATTACATTAATGGTGAATATATAAATAAAAAAACCAAGCATGATATATCAATCACCTCCCTTGGTTTTGACTTGAAATAGGGATTCACGTGAATCTAGTCAATTAAATTATTTTGGAGTTATTTCTGTTCCAATTCCAAACAACCCTCATGAACAACCTAATGATTTTTTTGTAATTCCAGGTGGTTTAGGGAATCCTTCTGAATTTGTAGGTGGTTTGTTTAATTTTTTTTGTAAAAGTAGATAACTCGCAACGGGGGGCTGCAAATTTAACCACCAACTATAAACTCGCAAGGGGGGACTGCGAGTTTAAAGAGAATCTGACAAAACTTTAAAACTCGCAAGAAGGGGCGACGAGGTTTGAAATACATCAAATTATTTTTAGAAGTTACTCATGTTTTTACTCCCTGCTTACATTTTTATATAGCCTATGTTTGATATGGTAGATCTTTCTCAACAAAGATTCCCATGATAAGATTATTGGAGAAAAGAAAATAAGATGTGGACACGAGTTCTTTAAAAGTTTTTTTGCGTAACTTTTACAAACATAACATTTTTCCTATGGTAGATAATTTTTCGTATGTTTATCAACATAACATATCACTACACCCGGTGTCGGAGCTAGAAATTTTTTTCCTATGGGTTCAGGATTTTTCGGTGCTCGATTTTTTCCGACGCCAAATTTTCGGACCCAGGTCGGGTCAGGCCAGTAAGATATATAAAATGCAATATTAATGTCATAACAAAAGCACGTGTCAACAATCAATAAAATACAAAGTCATATTAATTAAAAAAATATTATATATTATAATTGTTCTCTACGATCTTTCATGTTTTGAAAACGACTCATAACATCTTCAATCGCGACTTAAAAAATCTCTTTCAATCGCAACTCTTATTTAAATTTTATTTAGGTACTATGTTTAAATGTTAACCGGTTATCATTGGTCCATTTATGAATAATTTATTTTATAATCTATATGTGACTTACTAGTTACTACATGTTCATTTATAATGTTTATTAGTCATTTTTTAGTTATTGTAGAACTTTTTAAATTTTATAAAAAAAATTGATTACTAATTTTTTTTTATAATTAACGAGTTTGAATATCGTTATAAAATGATACTATGATCACTCGTTAATTCAATACAATATGTTATATATAAAATCAAAAAAGAAGGCCGAACCCCGTGGGCACTATGTGGCTCTGCCACTGACCATACTTTTCATAACTGGACCTATATTCATTCAACACCAACGTGGGGATTGATTTGGTATATAAAACATATGAAAGTAATAAAAAACATATGATTTGCGAATGGATTGTAAGATGGAATAAAAACATGGGTAATTTTTTAAAGTGATTTGATGTGTTCAAAAAGTCGCTGTCCACCCCTTGCGAATTTAAAAGTTTTGTAAGATTTTCTTAAAACTCGCTATCCCCCATTGCGAGTTTATAATTGATGGTTAAACTCGCAGCCCCCCATTGCGAATTATCTACTTTTACAAAAAATTAAACAAACCACCTACAATTACAAATAGATTTCCTAAACCACCTAGAATTACAAAAAATTCCAACCGTGATGATGTCTACTGATAAGTGACAACCATGGAGGGAGGTATGGCCTCACGAATTCATCCATACTACAATGTTTTAGCCATCCATAGTGCATTTATAGTACCCTCTCAAATTGTATAATATATAACTTTGGCGAAGGCATAGTTATACATGACATTGTATATTGGGTATAAAATACATTATTGATGTTGTCATTGAGTTTCCTTTGTTGTATATAAGTCGGGAATGTGTTTAAAGGTGAAAAATACTTCGGATAGATGTAATTGGCGTATAATACACATCCATAAGCGGGTTTGGGCATTGTAGGCCCAAAAAGTATTGTGTTCACTATTTGGGGGATTAGTAGAGTTTGCTACGCCAAAAGTTAGGATCTTTATAATTATCTTTGGAGTGTCATCATAAATTGGTTGTTAATTTATATTTCTATTCAGACAATTTTAATTTATGAAATAATTGAAAATTACATTTTATAAAAAGTTATATATGCTATTACCCATCTTATATCTTATATAGGAGACCTACAAATGTGTTAAAAACATGAAGATTGTTGCAATGGGTTGAAATAATTTAGGTCATTTTTAACCTTAAAATACTAAAATATACAAATACGCAAAAGAGTGGATACACGGCTAGGCCATCAACTAAGGCCCATCCTGGCAGGTGGACGAACTGTGTACAACTTTGTTTTGTTTATGTTATCACAATAGAAGGAAAAAATTGATATATAAAGACTCACATTTATATACCCGTATGAGGTATCTGAAATATCAGAAATGCTATTATCTAGAATTCTAGATTAATGTAATTCTTATTGAAAAGAAAAGTCCATAAAATTTTCATCATTAAATTAAAGTCGATCCAAGATGGTAAAATTACTTTCCCTAATAAACGACATTTAAGTCACAAAACATTTGAGATTAAAGACAATTTTTCATAACAAAATCCAAAAATCATACGAAATATCAAACTCGTTTCATAAAACCAATAAAAGTACACGTGAATTAGATAATTATGTAAGAAATCACTAGTCAATTTTAATGTGATGTAGTGGTTAGAAACATGAGTTTTTTAAAAGAGACTCGGGTTCAATCTCTACAGACAACATGTTATGGGGGCATGGATGACTCAATAAAGGAAGATTGAGATCTTTGTGATATCCAGTTCAATCATGAGTGTGTCCGGGTTTTATCACAAGTGGGTATTCGGGCTGGTAGGTTTTCCCCGAAACTGGAGATAACTTGAAGACGTTTAAGGGCTCCGTACGGCACAGTTGGGCCAGCTGACAGTGGGTGGCTTTTTGTCATTGAGTCACCATTGTTGGCCGTTCTAAAAAATGTAAGAAATCACTTATCCTTTTCATATTTTAACAACCTAAAACCATCTCTAATAGATGGTTTTTCTATGGGTGTTTTTTTGTCATATGGTACTTGGCCGCACAAAATACTCATCTCTCCTCAATTTACTCATCTCTCTTTACATTCTATCATTTTTTCACAAGAATCTTACTCAATCATATCTTCTCCACATCATACCTTCACTCACATCGCCTCTTTCTCTTCAAAATCACCATATGAATTTCTTATCGTGGATAATCAAAGGAACAGGAAAAAATAAGAAAATAGTATATTTTTCTTAGTAAATACTGTACCCATTCAGCCATTTGTTCTGCGTGGCCCATAAATTCGTACCTTATCATTTAATCCTACATGACAATACACATGATCCACGGGACCACGTGACTTACTTTTAACCTTGGGCTAAACTCATACTCCAATATCTACAAACCTTGGGGTTCGTGTGTCGCCTAATTCAAAGTCCTGATTAGATTTATTGCCTGATATGTAGTGATGCGAAGGAGACCGTGGAAAACACTTTTGCATCGTGCCAGTTTGCACAAGACGTTTGATGGACTATCTCCATGTAGTGTAAGGCCCCTTCTTTTTATGCGTTTGGTGTCCAGGATATCCTAGATTTTATAAATTTTCGGGGTTTACTACTTCTAAAAAGAAGTCGTTTCACGCGATTTGTCTCATCACCATGTGGAGTATATGGAAGGTGAGAAACGATGTGGTGTTTAATGAGAGGCCGGGCCAGTTAGCGAGTGTGGTTGGGGAAATCAAATCTCTTGGATGTCTTTGGATGAATCGTTCAAGAAAGCTAAATATCTCGTGGGAAAATTGGAGGGGGTTTTCGTTTTAGTTTTGTGTATTGTTAGCTTAACGTTTTTTTTATTTGGTGATTTGGTGTTAGATGTTATGAGACCGTTAATATATACCTTTTTGTTTGTTTTTCAAAAAAAATGGGGACGAGACATCACATGGTAAGTTTCGATGGTTTTTTTTTTTATTTTAATGGGTTTTAAATTAAACTGTGAGCTAAACCGTTAGTAACGTTTTTTTTTGTCATCGAAAACCGAAACTGACTTCAAAAGTTTAAAACGACTGACCAAAAGTTAAGAAAAAATCATCCGTAAAATTGAACCAATGACCAGTTTGAACGTTTTTACGTACGGTTTCAAATCGAATAACGAACACCTATAAACTTCTTACATGATTACCGAGCAGGGCTGTTTCAAAAAAAATAGATACCTCGACCAAACCAAAATAAAAAGGCTCATAGGCCTTGACGAATAACGAAATACATAAGCTAATTTATATAAACAATGATTAGTGTTATAACAATAATCATATGGATTAGTAGGTGTATGGATGTGTTAGTAATGGAAACTAGGTATTCCACCATCTCAAATGACAATCAATTACGTTTTAATGTTTTCAAACTAGTTAATCTATTAAAAAAACTATATATGAATCAAGATCATCTCTTAATTTATGAACTCTTAATTTATGAAGACACAAAAATTAATTGTGCGTCAACCGGTTACAGATGTCATCCATTTTAGCGTGGATCTATATGTATATACATATCATAAATCTATGCTATTATTTCCTTATAAATCAAGTATAAGGGTTAGTTATATTAATTGTAAAACATAAAGGTAAAAAGTGTTTTGGTTTCAATTAATATTTAAGTAAGTCTGGGACCATTCTTGTCATATGTCAAAACTTGATTTGAAACACATTCAACACCTCTGCGTCTCCTTCCGTCTCCGACTCTAATATTCCGGCCGATGAACTTATTTTTCCGGCTGGTGTTAAACACCAAAATTAAAGACCGAATCGACCAATTGACGGTGTTATTTGACTCGGGATTTTTTTACCGATAAATATATATACACATAAAAAGGTTTTGGCCCTCGAAAATTACGTGGCTCGGCTCAAGGTGCGGCTCGCATGTCCCTCAGGCCGGCCCTGTTACCGAGGTATATGTTTTACACTGTATCATGCGGGCACTTGTCTAGTTATTATTAACGCACAATCCCTTAGTAGCTCATACACCTACAATACACGATAATCCATAAATTGCACGTGAATTGAAAATTGATTTTTTCTTTTTAAGTACAAGTGTACAACAGTTAACAATATAAATGGTACTCTCTGACTATCTTATTTAATTGCTGGTTTCTGATGATCCATTGTTAAGGAGGAGCAGGACATCTACAAATAAAGGCTACAATCTGGTTCCTAGGGTTCTATTCTTGTGATTCAACCCTTAATTACAATAGTTAAGACTCATATTCTTGCTTTATAAAACCACTAAAATGAATATCAACTTTCCTTTTAGCTTGGGATGTTTATTGGATCTGGTTTTTGTTTGTTTCGTTATCGTTTTGAAGGTTGTTTCGGCCTAAGTCAAACGCATATGTGAGGCGAATTTAGTTAGTTCAAAACCGAACTGAAAATCAAACTCAAATTTGCTTTAGTTTTCGGTTTCAAACGAATAAACCAAATGTTTTTTTTCTTTATTTATTATTTTTAGCATTATTTGTTATTGAATTTGGTACAATGGTGGACTCAGGACTAATATTGTATAAATGCCAAAACTTAAAAACTAACACTGTTATTCGATGTGAACCAAAATCAGATTTTTAAAACCAAAAGACCAACTTGGTTTCGGTTTGAAACTGAACCGAAAACAAATATGTATTTTGGTTCGGTTTTAAATGCTTTCTATTCAGTTGAGTTTTCGTTTAATTAGTTTGAAATCAAGCAATAAACATCCCTACTATCAACAAGTTAAGGGCTAAGGCCGTGTGTAGTGGGCGAGATATTGGGACGATAAGGGGCGATTTTAAATGGTAACACCAACCCCCCCGGGCGACAATAGGGGCAGGGGGTTACTATTTATCATCGTTACACTTTAATATAATAATAATATGTTAAAGATTGGACCGTTTAACGGTCATATAGAATTAGAAAAAAAACTTATTATAAATATTAAACCAATTCAACCATTTTCATCATTTCATATACAAACTCAAATATAAATAGCAAACCAATTCAACTATTTTCACCATTTTGATACTTCTTTATCAGTACAAAACCTATTTTCATCAACTTTTATTTTCAAAATGGATTGGACATTTGGGATCAACTAATTGAGGATGCGAATAATATTCATCAGATGCACCAACAGTCGTTGAAGGAGGAGGAAGATGTCATGAGCGCAATGCGGGCCGTCGCCAATAAGATAGTGTCTGGCTCTACTAGTTCTTCGTCGCACCGTAGGCGACCGTATATCCGTCGAGATCGTCTTGATGCGAACGTTCGTTTGACGTTTGACTACTTCAACGGCAGACCTAGATTCGACGACGTTACGTTTCAACGTCGTTTTCGAATGTCTAGACGTTTATTTTTGCACATCACGGTAGATTTGGAGCGGGAGTATACATATTTTCAACCAAAACCCGACGCAAGAGGATATTTAGAGTTCGCCGACATCCAAAAGTGTACTTCGGCTCTACGCATCCTCGCATCCAAATAAAGTTAATATGATAAAACTACTCTTAAATAATGTTAATATTTAAAAATATTATAAAAATGTTTGGTTGTTAAGAGTTAACGTTTGTAGAGTTTTTAAATGATACCGTATATATATATATAGTTAGATTCAAAAGAGAACTCCAAAAAAGTTAGGAACTCCTTCCCGACCCTTGATCAATTCCTCAATCTTTATGGCACGCCCTCAATTACCTACATCACATTATTTTTGTAATTGAAAAAAAAACCCTTAAAAGCAAAATCAAAAAATTAATTAAAAAATATATAGAAATAAAAAAACAAAAATATAAAAAAGTAAAAAAATAAAATGTTATCTAGTATCTCGGTCCAAAAATAACCCCTTAAAAAAATCGAAAACTAATTAAAAAAATACGAAAAAAGTAAAAATACAAAAAAAAATTCATCTAGCATCCCTGTTCCAAAAAAAAAGTTTAGCCTTCGGGGTTAATTCAGCTTTTAGCGGGTGTAGGTTTTTTTATCTTGCCGGGGAAGGGGGGGGGGGCACTTTTCATTAATATTTTACACATAAAACAAAAAACTCATTAACATCTTACATGTAAACAACAGTTAATAAAGATTTTACATGTAATACAACAGTTCATTAATATTTTACATTATTTTGGTAGTAGAAAAAAAACCACTAAAAAATTAAAAAAATATATAGAAATAAAAAAACGAAAATTTAAAAAAAGTTAAAACAAAAAAACAAAATGTTTATCTAGCATCCCCGGTCCAAAAAAATCATTCAAAAAAATTAAAAAAAACCCAAAAAAAATAAAATATCTAGCATCCCCGTTCAAAAAAAAAACCTCAAACTTAGTTTAGCTTTCGAGTTTAGTTTAGCTTTTAAATATATGTGTGTGCGTGTGTGTATATGTGTGTGTGTGTGTGTGTAGGGAAGGGTTCATTGGGGAACTTTAAAAAAGTGGTGAACTAAAGAACTTTCTTCCCAACCATTGATCAATTCCCCACATCTTTATGGTGTATCCGAAATCACCTACATCACATTATTTTTATAGTAGAAAAAAAACCTTAAGAAAAATCAAAAAAATAATTAAAAAGATATTGAAATAAAAAAATGAAAATATAAAAAAAGTAAAAAAACCGAAATGTTTATCTAGCATTCCCGATCCAAAAAAAACCCTTCAAAAACATAAAAATTTAATTAAAAAATATATAAAAAATACGAAAAATATAAAGAAAAGTAAAACAAAAAAAAATCTAGCATCCCCGTTCCAAAAAAAAAACAAAAACTTAAATTAGCCTACGTGTTTAGTTTAACTTTTAGCGGGTGTAGGTTTTTTAATCTTGTGGGGGGGGGGGGGCATTTTCATCAATATTTTACACGTAAAACAACAAATATCATTAACATTTTTACATGTAAAACAACAGTTTATAAAAATTTTACATGTAAATTATTTTCCAAGTAAAATCTTAAATAACTGTTGTCTTACGTGTAAATTGTTAATGACAAGTTTTGTTATTTATGTAACATATTAATTTTTACATGTAAAATTTTAAAAAACTTTTGTTTTACATGTAAAATGTTAATAAGATTTGTTGTTTTACGTGAAAATGTTAATGAAAAGTGTCATTTTAAATGTAAAATATTAATTTTTACATGCATCTTAAAGAACTATTGTTTTACATGTAAAACGTTTATGAGATTTGTTGTTTTACGTGTAAAATGTTAATTAAAAGTGTTATTTTACATGTAAAATATTAATGAACTGTTATGTTACAGGTAAATGTCAATGAGATTTTTTGTTTTACATGTAAAAGTGTTTACCCCCCCCCCCCCCCCCCGGAAGCTAAAAAAACCTAAACCCACTAAAAACTAAATTAAACATGAAGGCTAAACTAAGTTTTGTTTTTTATGAACTATTGCTTTACATGTAAAACGTTAATGAGATTTGTTATTTTACGTGTAAATTATTGATGAAAACGCCCCCCCCCGCAAGATTAAAAAACCTACACCCGCTAAAAGCTAAACTAAACACGAAGGGCAAATTATGTTTTTGTTTTTTTTTTGGAACGGGGATGCTAGATTTTTTTTTACTTTTTTTTATATTTTTTGTATTTTTTTTATATTTTTTAATTAAATTTTCGATGTTTTTGAAGGGTTTTGTTTGGATCTGGATGCTATATAAACATTTTAGTTTTTTTTTACTTTTTTATATTTTCTTTTATTTATTTATATATTTTTAATTATTTTTTTGATTTTTCTTAAAGGTTTTTTTACTACAAAAATCATGTGATGTAGGTGATTGAGAGTACGCCATAAGGATGTGAGGAATTGATTAATGGTTGGGAAATAGTCCCTACTTTTTTGGAGTTTCCTAATGAACTTTCCTCTACACACACGTACACACATATATTTAAAAGTTGTGTCGGGTACATCAGGCATATAATCAGATAAATGAGTCAATGCTATCGGATAATCGGGTATATTACATATTCCGCACTCGTCCCAAACCCATGAAAAATTTTTAAACTAATCCCAAACATGTCCTAGTTATTATGTCGGGTTTCTAATTTTCCATTAAATTTGGTTTTCATTGCCATCCCTTGTCTTACCTGCCATGCACCCTACTCAAACCCGGTTAATAATATTTTTTGGGGCACACGAACCAACCCTATTGCATATAATCGAATTTGATTTTACACAATATATACTCACTCACCCCTGATATAACACACAGTCGCACACCCTCCTCTTTATATCCCACCAACCCATCCTCACCTTCTCTCAAACAAAACAAAACTCTTTTATTTATCCATTCTCAGACAATGATGCCATCAACGGCGAAATCAAATCCGATAACACATCACAATTCCTTGAAACAGACCAACAAGAGTAAAATGCAAAGGCGATGGAATAATAAAAAGGAGATTAAGTCCTGGAGATCAAAAACTCGAGAACAAGTCTACAAATCAAAGCTGTTGCAAGCTCTGCGACACGTCCGTCTAGGCCCGGGCGGCTCCAGTGAACGTGCAGTTCACGAAGTAGCTAATCGTGTTCTCGCAATAACGGCTGAAGGACGGACTCGATGGAGCCGTGCGATCCTCACAAATAAACTCAACTATAAATCTGTGAAGCAAAGACGAGTGTCTGCAACAACAAACGGCCGTAACATCCGATTGAAGAAGTTACCGGGGATGCAAAGGAAAGCATGTGATCTCAGGCGGTTAATACCCGGCTGCCGGAAACAGTCGTTGCTGGTTGTACTGAAAGAAGTGGCGGATTATGTTTCTGCACTTAACATGCAAGTTAAAGTAATGGCTGATGTTTTGTCGGTCGAGTTCGGGTCCGGAGATGTGGATGTGAGTCAGTTCGGTATTATCCGGTGACTCATGCGCTTTGAATTTTGTATTACTCATTGAGTCCTATTTTAAGTGTCATAATTTGAATTTTCAAATCTTTCTTGTTTAACTTTGACCGACAATATTTTTGTTTGTGTTATATAACACTTGATGAAAATTATATCAATGTAAAATACATTTAAAACCCAATCCATTCATATATTTTACATCAAGTATTATAGAACACAAACAAAAATATTGTCGGTCAAAGTTAAATAAGAAAGACTTAAAAAATCAAATTAGAACACTTAAAATGGGACGGAGGGAGTATATTATTTTGAAGATAGAGATTTCAGTCTCCAATCCTTAGTTATGGAGAAGTTATATTGTTGAACTTTTTATATATGAAATGCTAATGACATGTTATTCTATAAATAAGAGTTAGGACTTTCGTGTTTTGGTTCGTTAAGCATCGAATCGTTAGTCAAACCTAACAGGTAAAAGAAATATGGATCTAATTTTGCTCATTTAAATATAATAGACGAAATAACCGTGCATTTTGGTAGTTATAAATTTTAATTTGTTTTGATGAACCCTGTTTTTAGTACACAATTGGTAAAATTCGTTTTATTTTAAGGGATAACTATAGTTTTAGATTGTTCATATAAAACAATTAATGCATAAGATTATAATTAGGCTCCAAAAAAAACATTTGTGTAAAAATACCCCTATGATTAAAATAATTCATATAACAAAAGAATGTATCTGATTGGTTGTTTGTTTCTCGCACTTTTCGCTTTAAGAAACACTTCTCTCATTAGCTTAATATATTTAACGAACATAAACAAACGAACAAGATGTGAGTTCATGTTCGTTTGTTCATTATATAATAATATAAATGAATATAAACTTTTTACCGAACAATTTTTAAATGCCCGGTTCATTTACAAAGCCTACAATGAGTGATTGTCTCTACCTTAGAAGACCTTCAAATTGAAATAATAGTGAAACTAAATTACCATGTTCATATATTACCGCGGTCATTTTTATACATAATCCAGTCCTTTTTGATACACAATTGGATCCTTTTTTATTTGTACACAATTTGGACAAAATTAAAATTAGACTGTATGTTGTTGTTGAAGTTATTCCCAGGATTCATCCAGTAATATTGTGTTATGCAGTGCTGACTGGACGCTGTAATGGTTCAATCGAACGGGGCTTTAACAATTTTTCTACTTTTATTTTTATATTTGTATACTATAACTAGCTTTAGAAACTCGTGTATTACACGAGATATATTAGTGTATAAATTACAATGAATAATTTAACACAAATAAAAAAAATAATTAAGTCTCTTTATATTATGTAAAGAAAATGTATTACAAATACAGTTGTTTTATATCATCAAATATATTTGAATTTTAAATCGAGAATGAGTTGTTCTATACTTCTATTATCGGTATATAATAATGAAGCAATGTCACTGTAAACAACATTTTAAAAAATGAGGCATTTCGATGTGAAACATGTATCTAAAGTCTTTTACAAAAATGTTATACGTTCCATACCCGGCCATAGACAAAAAAGATACTAGATTTTCCTTTTTAAACAGCTTTCATTTTGTCCTTATAAAGACACTGTATAACTATCACAATAGTCTTATAATAAATATAAAAAATGTAAAATTTGTCTATGATTTTTAAGATTAAATATTTGTAAAAAGAAAATAAAAAAAATATTATAGCTTTCTTCAATATGAAGAAGATTAAAAAATTTGAATGTTAATATACTCTTAAAATATAAACTCTTTTATATATACATTTCAATCTTAAAGAAAATATATTTTTGACATATAATTATGATATTATTTTTTTTAGGATTATTGGATTTAAATAATTCCACCTTTAATGGATTGGCCAATAATAATCTCACCTCCGGTATTTCCTGCTGGCAGTCCCCTTTTCATGATTTTTTGTTTTATGATCCCCCGTTAAAAGTAATTAACGGGGTTAAGTTTTTGCTGATTTGGCTAGTGAGTTGGCTTTTTTATTATCTTACATGGCTTTTTCCTTTTTTTTTATTTTCCTACATGGCTTTTACCCACTTTCTAATTTCAATCTTTCTTTCTCCTTCATCAATCAAACCCAGATTCAGATTCCAATTCCAATTCCAATTCCAATCACACCATAAACGACCTACTGACTAAATCCTTCACCAGCTACATCGATCTCAAGAAAGCCCTCTACGGTGTATGAAGGTTGAATCCACCGCCGTTCATGGTTGGGGTCGGGTCCGATGGTCAGCAGGTCGTTCATGGTTGCTTTCTTGAATCTGGGTTTGATTGACGAAGGAGAAACATAAAGATCGTTCATATTGAAGTTTTTAAAGGGTATTTACAAATGACTAAATCTTGCCGGAAAACATGAAGATAACCGGAAAACCAGACCTACCGGCCACTACATCAACCAAGATTCAAACTTTAAACCCGGGTTCGGATCTCCGTCGGCGGCGTACGGCTGAGACACGATGGTGTTACGGCGGCCGGAAAAAGGGTGTCACGGCCGGAGACGCCGTTGCTCCGGTGGAAGTTTGGTGAGGGTAAAGAGAGGATTTTGAGGGAAAAGATGGCCAGGAAATGATGACGGCGAGGCAGTTGGCTGCCGGAATGTGGCGGTTGTAGCCGCCAGAAGTTGGAAAGTACGGCGAGTTGTGTAATGGTGCTAAGAATAATGGGTTTTTGTCACAGGTAAAGAAAGTATAATTCTTTTTGTGTTTATAGTTTATTAATTTATTAGTTATTGTTCTACAATTACAATTCACAAACCCTAAAAAAAGAGAAAAGCCATGTAGGATAATGAAAAAGCCAACTTGGTAGCCACATCAGCAAAAACTTAAC
Organism: Bidens hawaiensis; assembly: GCF_021521415.1. NCBI lineage: Eukaryota > Viridiplantae > Streptophyta > Magnoliopsida > Asterales > Asteraceae > Bidens > Bidens hawaiensis. The sequence continues at coordinate 224,861 of NW_027491920.1, forward strand.
CCCGTTAATTATTTTTAACGGGGGATCATAAAACAAAAAACCTTGAAAAGATGTGACTGCCAGCGGGAAATACCGGAGGTGAGATTATTATTGGCCAACCCATTAAATATGAGATTATTTAAATCCAATAATCTTTTTTTATATCAAGTTTGTTTAGAATATAATTTATGGCATTAATAATTTAATCAATGGAAACTGACCAATTCATACTCTATGTTAAATTTATAATCAATACTATATTTGAAACCAATATTTTTTTTCTTTGCCATCAATAGAAGAGAAGTGATTTTGGAGGGAATTTGATAGTGAGAATTAACATCAGAATGCCATATATCCAGAATTATTTTCTTTTATTAGTATAGATAGATACCATATTTTTATACTTTTTTTTATCTTGTATATATGTTATACAAAATATTTATAACAAGATAGTTTACCTTCGCGTTGCAGCAGTGTGTTTATTCAATTATATAGTGCATTTACATATATGTTTAAACCAGTGCTGTAACAATCGGATTCCAAGGCCTTGGAATTAGCGACTACAATGTCCTCGGACATCGACCTTGCCGCCCTTTCCCAACTCGGCCACCATTACTCGCCAAGGTTCAACACGATCAAAAGTCGGAGTACTCGGCCTCCAAGGTCAACTTGGCCACCAATTTTTTATTATTATTATTTTTTTTTGTAAAAAATTAAAGATAACAACAAAACTTGAAATATTTTGAATTATTTTTTTATATGAATTATGCTTATTTTAACATGAATTATGCTTGTTTTAACATATATATAATATTCAATAATTGCTTTATGTTATATTTATGTCCGAGTACTCCCTACAATGGGGTCAGCCGCCTAGGGACCGTTTAACCCGTACTAATTGTTCCAATATTAGTTCTAAACAACCATTTGTTGACAAACAATAGCTCATAGTCTCACACAACACAACAATGGCTCCTAAATTGCGATTGCAAAACTATATTTGCGATGACAGTCCCCTAAACACGAAAGCAGGCCTTAATCGAGCTAGCAGCTCCCTGCTTCTGCGTTTTAACTGAAGAACATAGGTTTCACTACAAATTGCATATGATTACATTTTAGAAGACGTTTTTGATGTGTGATTTTAAAAGTGATGATATAATATTTTACAATCAGATGCAATAAAAAAATATCTAAATTGATAAAAGAAGACAATGGTGTTGAACAAAAACCTATATCACATGATAGAATGTCTGTTATATTTTTTTGGGTTGGACTTATGTTACAACCAAGACTAATTTATGTCTTAAATAACATGATGTATATTCATGACTTAGTAACTTATCTAGTAATTAACATATCATCTAAGCCAATAACATCAATATATACTCCCACGACATTCTCACTTATAATAAGATATACATAATATGATATATAGTGGGATTAGAAACCGGGAATACTACCTAAACTAAGTGTGGGCGATGCACGCTCTTGCAAGCCTTAGCCACTTTTACATAAACGAACCTGTAAATCAACCAGTCCAAATAAATCATGTAACTTAAAAGAATAACATACATGTAACATCAATTAGAAGGAATTGTAGTGTATGAAACTTGAAAAATCCTCAATAGCAAAGTAGCTAACATCAACAAAATCGCGAACTCTTCATAAAATTTGATAAGGCCTTGGGTGCACATGCACTAAAGAGCATAGATTTAAGATACACGGCTAGCAATTGAAAGTTTCACAAACTTTAAAATTAGCGGGTGATGGAAACTTTGGTTTTTAATATATATAATAGACGACCACCATGCATTTTCATGAAAATTAACTCCAATAATATCCACATTCCACATATCCTCAATCACAGCCACTTGATCTACACCCGTTTTCTGGCCATCAATACCACTGGTGACGTCCCCGTAAATACGAACATAAAAGAAACCTTAACAAATCCAGTTATCATGTTCACATTTTTTCAGTACGTATTCTAGATAAAAGAAACCTTAACGAACCTCCCTCAAGTCATTTCAAACTCACGTTCAACATCATATATCTTCATCATCACTATTCACTAATGATGTCTTTAGTTGTCATCCTACTTGTCATCCTGTGCTATTTTGTTAGTAGGTTCATAAACAAGAAATCTTCAAGCAACCAACATTCATTACCACCTAGTCCAACCCCTTTGCCATTAATCGGATGCACTGTCGGTTTTCTTCGAAATAAGCCAATTTTCCGATGGATCCATAACCTCATGGACCAGTATGACGCCCCGATCCTTTGCATCCGACTAGGACCTTCAACCCACGTCATTGTAGTTTTGTCCCAAGACCTTGCATGCGAGATCCTCAAAAAACAAGATAAAATATTCAATTCCAGGCCTGATTTCTTGTCAGCCAATATGATAAGTGGCGGATTTCTCACTACAATCATGTCCCCATATGGCGAGCAATGGAGGAAGATGAAAAGAATCATAAACCGGGAGATGCTTTCACCACGAGTACACAAATGGCTCCAACCTAAACGCGGCAAAGAAGCTGATCTATTGCTTAGCTACATATGTAACCAAATAGAAAAACAAGATGCTGTAGTTGATGGTGGATTAATAAATGTTCGAAGTGTGAGCAAACATTTCATAGGAAACATATTAAGGAATATGTTTTTCGGGAAAAGATTATTCGGGCAAGGAATGGAAGATGGAGGGCCGGGTAAGGAAGAAACTGAAGTTGTCGATGCGCTTTGTACCATTCTGAAGTATCTTTATTCATTTTGTGTCACTGATTATTTGCCATGGTTAAGAAGAAAGATTGAATTTGATGGCCATGAAAAGATGACACGGAAAGCAATTGAAATTGTTCAAAAGTATCAAGATCCATTGATCGATGAAAGAATTCAAATGTGGAGCAATGGGGTAAGAACGGAAAAATGTGATTTGCTTGATGTCCTTATTAAACATGAAGACCCTAAGCTTACACCAGAGGAGATTAAATCCCAACTTCTCGTATGTTTTTCTCCATCAATTACTTTATTATCATTCACATGCACATGCTAATAATGTTTTGTTTGGTACAATATCTGTTTTACTTTTACACATTTCATATATGTTTGCATGCATGACTGTCTATTCCAAATTCATATTTGTGTCATGTCAAATTTAGGAACTAATGGCTGCCACAATTGATAATCCTTCTAACGCGACAGAATGGGTAATCGCTGAGATGATCAATGAACCTATGATCCTAAAACAAGCAGTCAAGGAGTTAGATCATGTTGTTGGGCGCCAAAAGCTAGTCGAAGAGCGCGACCTACCCAAACTCAATTACTTAAAAGCATGCATCAAGGAAAGTTTTAGGTTGCACCCTTTTGACCCTTTTATCCCACCTCATGTTTCAACAATGAGTACTACTGTTGGTGGTTACTTTATACCAAATGGTAGCCATATTATCCTAAGTCGACTTCGAATGGGAAGAGATCCAAATCTGTGGGCAGACCCATTGTGGTTCAACCCAGATCGACATCTACATGGGGAAGGAAAACAAGTGCTTCTTTCGGATAATGACCTGAAGATGATCTCGTTTAGCACAGGGAGTCGTGGTTGTCCTGGAATAGGGTTAGGCACAACCTTAACTACATTGCTGCTAGCAAGGATGGTCCAAGGGTTTACCTGGGAGGCACCATGTAATAAGCGGTCCGCCGAGCTTCTCGAAACTAATGATGGCATTTCCTTGGCTAAACCACTTATAGCAATTGCTAAGCCACGACTGCCTGTACACATGTACCCTACATATTGATAGGAGAAGTATCGTTTTTAGCATGATGTAGATGTATCTATCATATATAAGGGATGTGTTATTCATACACCCTCTCTAAAGATAAAATGTGTGTTAAAGGGTGTATAAATATGAAAAAAGGGTGTGTGAATAACCATTGCCATATATAAATGTTGTTTGTATTTTATTCTACCAAAAATAAAATGTCATGAGCCAGAGAATTAATGTACCTTGACCCGACTAGGGATTGTTTTCGTGTAGCGAGGAGGGAGATGAGAGAGGTTGGTTATGGTGACTTGACACTTGGCTAGGGTTAGTTTAAAGTCAACCTAACCAAACCATGGCTTGAGATTTATTGTGTGTTGCTTTTAATTATGTAACTAAGTTTAAAACCATTCTTTATTTATTGAATCACAATAAGTAATTATTCACCAACATATATATCTCCATTGGTTAAATCATCCATACGTACACACATATACGAACTACGTACATATATCATATGTATTATACCCGTTATAATAACATTTGATGATGATAATAATAACTAATGAATTAATAAAAATTATCATTTTCCTTAATGATAATTATCTAGACATTTAATAAGAGGACCGCACATAATAAACCTGGTTTAAATATGTATACTGTACGATTTCTTGGTGTGATCTATTTGAGATCATATATCAAGGGTAACAATCATGCATTTTGTGTTTTGGGCACACAATTTACACAAGATTTAATAGGCATTAAAGTAGACAGTAGTGGACATCTAGCAACATCTAACTGCCTCTAATGATATAAAGACTTAACGTCATCCTCAACACCCATTTGTATAAGCCTTAGCTTAATGACAATGGTGTAAGGTACAAAATCAATTATCCTTCCTTAATAAATATCCAATTGAGCATGAGACATGGCTTAGTGTCAATCTCATATGACGTTCAATCATTATTTTTCTCACAGAAATGTATCTGGCAGAAATTTTGGCGACAATGTTTTTTATGAATTAAAAAATAGGTAGATTTTAGTCACTTGATTGAAATCAATGGTACAATTTCTATGTAGATTCTTTATTTGTGCAACTCAAGTTTTATTTGTCTATCTAAATGCAAGATAATTTGAATATTTAGGTGTTAAAAGTTGTATTTTAAAAAGAAAAAGTCCTATTAACTTATTAAAAAACATGAAAGGACTTTTGGCTGAATAATTTCCATCGGTGACCTTGCAAACTTTCGATCGGATTTAGGTCATTAAAAAAATAAACAACAATAAAAACAATCCAACGTGATATAAGGCGTTCCATTCAGGCTTTGATCCTTAGTTATGTAGAAGTTTTAAAATCAAGTGATGTGTTGTTTAAACTTTTTAAATATGAAATGCTAATGACATGTTATTTTTGATATAACAAGTTAAGACTTTCTTGTTTTGGCGTGGTTAAACATTGAATCGTTAGTACAAACTCAAGAAAAAGTAAATTGGTAATGATGGTTAAACTTAGGGATTTCTTATCAAAACAACTTATTAGCTACTTAATTTTTATAAGTTAGTGTTTGGGTAATGTGACTTTTTGAACATTTTAAAGAAGGAAAAAAGAGTTTTTGATAAGTTAGGAGAGAGTAACTTATCAAAAACAACTTATAATAGTCAAAAGAAGGTGCAAATAAGGAATCTCAAACATGGCTTTAAGTATACAACACTCAAATGTAATAAAATAAAATAAAAATTCTCAAAATATGCCTTTTATAGAGCAATAAATCAAGAGTTTCATAGATGTTCCTTTTGTAGGACCTCCCAGGCCGCCATTATGCTTCGTCCATGCTAGTAATAAGATGCTTGCCCCTTCATAAATTATACAAGATAAGGTGAACGTTAGGTATCAATTTGTTTTCAAATACAAAATTCCTATTAATTTATTAAAAACCATAAGGCTTTTAGCCTAGTGGTATTCATATGTGATGTAAGATGTCCTATTCTCGTGAGGTCGTGGGTTTCATTGTTCTAGACCCGTCGTGTAGAAGTGATATAAATTTACAATAGCTTTAGAATGACACGCACCCTTAAGAGTTGAAACAAAGCGACGCGATTACTTTGACCACTAAAATGAGTATAATATGTTCATGAACTATGAATCTTCCTAAATGTGTAGTAAGACAAATATGCAAACCGATAACATAGTACTGCTTTGACTTTTATGGAAGTCAAATATTGCTATCATTGGGTTGCATATCATAAATTTGATTGTATTGTGATAACTTTTGTATTTGTGTAGTTCTTTCTGTCATAAAGCATTTGTTGTTTTAAGGAAATAAGCCGACAATGATGTGTGAGAAAATGGTTGAAAGTAATTATTACGTATAATAATGAGTGTAGGGACGAAAATGTAATTGTTTTCACATGTCCAGGACTGTTTTGTATAATTGTAATAACTAACTAATTGTTAGTTAGTAACCGATATTATAACGGATCTAGTGAGTAATGAGATCGTAGACTTGATTTGATCGAAACTTGTCTCTCTGATTCTATCAAGTTGGCATAAGAGCTTCCGTTCCTCGGAATCTCTTGATTACGCCTAATTCACCGTATTTCGTCATCCAATCCGTTCAATTCAATCAATTCGTTTTGTCCTGGTTTTAATTTCCTGAAATTAATCACTCGTTCCATCAATTCCATCTCTGAAACACCCAATTCTTGTATGATTTTATTCCAATTTGTTGATTGATCATCTTTCTGAGTGGTCGAGTTCGGTTTGGATATGATGCTAGAGATGTGGATGTGAGTCAGGTCGGTATTATCCGGTGACCATTGTGCTTTGAATTTTGTATTTTGTTTTGAAAATATAAATTTCAGTCTCTAGTTGAAATGCTAATAGACATGTATTTTTTTTGTATAACTAGTTTTTTTTATCCGGCGTGTTGGGCAGTTGTTAAAACCCCAACGTTGAAACCTGAGTGTTATGATGGCAAATCGATACAAATTCGGTCGGTATCAGCTGCATTCGTTACCGTATAAACTTCGTTGGTAAAATTTAGCGTTAAAACCCAAAAAATTAATGCGTCAAATTAACTTAAAAAAGAAATAATATAATTTTTTTGAGGTGGACCAGTGGCCGATTTGGGAACGGGGTGGGGTGGGGTGTAACATCCTAAATTTTATGATAATAAATAAAGGAATTTATGTTAGATAAATGTGTGTTAATATTTAATTAAGATTAAATATAATATAAAGTATGGACTTGGGTGGGAAAGATGGGATAAGAGATGAGATGAGCTTTAGGTCCATAGGCTTAAAAGAGTATAAATACTCCCTTAAACCTCCCTAAAACCCTAAAAACCTTCATTTATCTTTTCCTTATTCTCTACACACTCTAAAACACACACATACATCTTCCATATACGGTCGTGAGCTAGAGAGAGATCTAAGACCCGAAACTGAGATAGATTTTGATAGATTTTGACTATACAAGCAAGATACAAGATCCTTGTTGAATATCAAAGTTAACCGTAGCCTAAAATGCATAAAGGTACGTTCTTTATCATTAAATGTTACCTTTTTATGAACGGTTTGCCCTAGAACTTAACCCTAGAGTAGATCGGGTATAGAGAAACCATAAAGTTGCAAACTTGATGTTTAAAATGGACTTAACAAACTCATGGGTATATTCGGCTCATAAAGAAAACCCTAGATCTAGCATTTGAATGTTTTAAACCCATAAAGGTTCAAGCTTTATGGATAAACGGGTTAAGTTTTGGCCGAAAACGGTTAGGGAAACGTTTATGGGTTACTACCAAACCAAAAAAGGGTGTTAATGTCATGCGATGTAATGATAATGGTAATAAAAGGACCAAACTGCTATAGGTCATTCGAATACAATCAGGCCATTCGCATACAATGTATAATTCGAATACAATTTGGCCATTCGCATACAATGTATAATTCGAATACAATCAGGTTATTCGCTTACAATGTATAATTCGAATACAATCAGGTCATTCGCTTACAATGTATAATTCGAATACACTACTCATATTCGATTACAATACATGAACTCGATTACAATAGAGAGACTCGAATACATACCATATGTACGCATATATTAATCCTACTCAAATACTATACACATTCGAATACAAGGACATGACTCGCATACATAAAGACTCAAATACATATGCATATTCGAATGCATATAAGAACTTGAATACATCATGAGGTTCATATACATGGTATACTCGAAAACAATAATGTATTCGAATACATAAATGTATTCAAATACATTAATGTATTCGAACACGCTAGTCCGCATACATTGTGTATTTGAGTACTTGCATGTCCTTTGAACCCCATATGGCTTGAATGCAAAATTTTATTCTAAGTAACCTCCATTCAAATACAGAAAGAAAGAAAGATTAATCCAGGATTAAGTATTCGGTTACAAAAGGAATGAAAGAAACACATTGTTAAAATAAGTATTTGAATACATTACTGTTTGAGGGTAAAATATATTCTAAGTAAATTGTATTCTAATACAAGACCATGCTTATGAATACTATATCTTGTAGAGCCATTAGAATAGACCAGACTTAGCCATTTTGGCTTGAACCCAAATAATATAATTAGGTCAAGTATTGATACATGTAATTAATGTATAGTTATCTGAGCACAGTTAAAGAGAGGAATAACAATGAACGGAGAACGAAACAGGATCCATGTGAGTTTCTAGCCCCATTTCCTTGTTATGTTTTCGGGGCTGTATGCATACTCAATGTGAATGTTACTACACTTACCTTAATGTTAAGTGTATGTCTTAATGATGAATGTGATAGTTATGTTTATGTTATTAATGAATGCTTGACAGTACGTGAAATATCTTCGGATATTGCACGTATTGTTAAGAAAGGTATAGTGTAGTAAGTATGATATGAGTATGCAAAAGAAAGTATGCATGAATGTTGCATGCATGATGTGACATTCGTCAATTTCGGGTTATCTTGTAATTGTTTTTATTATGTAAACCGACCCGTTTTGTAAACCGAAAACCTATGATATATAAAATATTGGATTTTTATGTTACTAAATTATTCTCGTTGGTTCAATTTGAAAAAACCCTTTTACGGATTCGAAAACGCCTTTAAAACGACCAAATTACATAAAAAACGAACTTCTGGGACGCGTAATGAACCTCACAAGACGAGCTGGGCCAACCCACCCCACCCCAAACACGCTGCGCGGCGCGGCCAGGGCAGGGGGTATGGCCGCGCAGCGCCTAGGGTCACCTGTAGCATATTACGGATTTTCCTTGTTTTGTGCTTTGCTTGTTTGTTTAACCAATCTATTTACATGCAAACATAAAAGAGAAGCTTGCAAAGAAGCTTTGACCCTTATCTTATATATACACACCCATCTCCTTCATTTTTACACTTGCTCTTACTTCAAATTCTCTCTCAATTCTTAAGATTTAAAGGTTGTTCTACATATTCTTGGTAGTTTGACTTCCCAAGTCAAACTAACCATAGTCTTTCATTTTAATTAACTTGTTAATACTTAAAGCTTGTTATACAACATATATAATATACACCCCTTGTTACCTTTGGTAGTCACTTCCACGGTCTCGGCCGGTGGAGTGTCGGACCTCGTAAGGCAAGGCTACATGGAGGACTTTCGTGGTCCTTGATATATATATATATATATATATATATATATACTTATATAACCTATTTATACATATTAATCATGCTTAAATTCTGCTCATTTTAGTTTGGATATCATATTTATGAAGTTCCATGGTTATGGGTTTGAAGTGACTAGTCTTGGTTTAACCGTAAATAGCTCCAAACCGTAGACCGAACTTGTTTACTAGTGTTGTTAAATAATTGTTTAAACATACTTTATGTTGGATTTAAGTTTCTAAATTATTTTTATAAGTTCTATGGTTATGGGTTTGTGAAATCTAACCTCGGTCTTAACCCGAAACAAGATCCGAACCAAAAACCAAACTTTCGTTTGAAGACTTTATTGTTAACTTTTTTGGTTGTAAAACTTAAGTATCATCATTTATAAGTTATTATACAAGTTCTTTGATATTTGGGCATGTGGCAACCATCTATGAACTTAGTGTGAGATGGAAACCAAACCAAACCGAACTAAACCGACTTTCACTCGCTTAAGGCACACAAGTTTGTTTTTAGCTATCAATACTTGTATAAATCTTTAAAAATACTTTATATACTGAATTTAATTATTTTCTTAAGTACTTGGAAATGTTGGATCCAACTTGATCTCATAACAAATTTGGGACCGACAAAACTGAACACTCGCTTAACGTACGTTGTTTGTTCTAAAACAATAGAACTACATACTTGGTTAAGTATGATTAGATTTTATTGAGTTATCTCATAACATTTATTATTTTGGAAAGTTGACTTTGGGTTTGACCAATTGTCAAGACCCGAACCAACAACCCGAGCACTCGTTAAAACCCGTTATAGTATCTTTATTTTAAAGGGATTTGTATTTTACATTTTACCCACCTTATTACTTAACATAGGTTAAGTAAATATTAAGGTTAGATACTTTAACCCGGTTTCGAGCAAACTTACATTTGAAAAGCTCATTTTTATAAATTCTTAAATAGTTACGTTTTAAACCTTAAACTTTAATTGTTTACATTTTCTATATTTTTATTTTAAAATTTCCTAAAACAACCTTTCTAATTCAAGGCTTTTACTTTTATTTAGGCCTTGCTCGTTAAAATGCATCCATCCAATTTCCTGTCTTTTACCGATCAAGTTTTATACTTGAATGTGAGTACTTTCATACCCCGTTTTCCATCTTTCGTTTTGGCGGTGACATTTCGAACTTATCCAAACTAAATGCTTTATACTTGGGTCTTAAACCACAAATGTCATTGTATAGTTTACTTAAATGAATGCTCGATTTGGTGTTCTATGCTTACATGCTCATGTGTTTATGTGCTTACCGCTTTTGGTTGGTTGATCTATAAATTCTAGACTATTTGGCATCCCTTATAGCAAGGTGTCGTTAATGTATTCTTATTAACGTTAACTATAAATCCTAGACTATTTGGCATCCCCTTATAGCAAGGTGTCGCTAATGTATTCTTATTAGCGATCTCACTTTTATCCAAATTATTGCTATTTATTTATTGTTTCGTATACAAGATTGTGGCTTTTTCTTATTATATACATATATGCTCAAAACTATGAATTGCTCACCAACCTTTGTGTTGGTAAAATTTATTTTATGAAATGTTACAGGTTTGCATCTAGGTTGTTTCGAGATCGTGGTGGAAACGTTGTCAAGACCTTTAGGATATTAGCAACAATGAACAATATTTAATTTGCTATATTTTGTTATATCTTGTTATGGCTATCTTATGAATATTGCTATGTGACATTTTCAATGTTGTGAAATTAAACGAGTTTGCTAAATATTGTCGCTTTAAATTAGTGTTATGCGCTTATGGGCAATCCGTCGCATCCCGGCATGTTCCGCCGCCTTTGGTCTGGGTGTGACAGATTGGTATCAGAGCCATGACTATAGGATAGGTGGTTAGACGTAACGACCTAGTATGTTAAGCTTAGGGTCCTATACGTGTGCTTATACGTGTTTACTCTATTTTGACTGTTCATATCGCATGTTTATTTATAAACTTGTTTAAAAGTCACCAATATCATAAATGTTCATATACACACACTTTCATAGTATTTCCGAGGTATCCTTACCTTAAAACGCAAAAAGTAGATTTCATTGTGTTTTATGGATTACAAGATTAACTTGGATCCCGTTGTTTCAAATCCCTTAAAGATTGCGTTTATATCGGGTTTGTAGCCATCATTGGAAACGAGACATTATAAAACAACCATTTGACAAAAAGGTTCCAAGAATCGAAGGTGATTTACTTACTTGGGATGGTTGGATTATAGTGCTCGTTTTCTAGGCCACAAATGTGTTATACATGTCAATACTTTAAATAGTCGGATGCGAGCGTTCAGGTCGCCATCTTAATTTTCGGTGTTAAAACAATAGAACTACGGTGGTTCGTGGACTAGTGTTTTGACATGACGTTGTATCTCGATTTATTGTGTTATTATCATTATTTGAGTCGAAAACATGAAAAAGTCACGGTGGTTCGTGCACATGTTTAGACTCCAACTTGGTGTTTTATAAAACTTTTTAGTGTTGGAATATCAAATCATGGTGGTTCATGTACGATTTTCCAACTCTATAAATCTCAAAATCTCAAATTTTCAAGCTTTAACCTCTCAAAAATTATTTACGTTTGTTTTTTTGGTTTGTTATTTATATACGAAGTTTTATATTTTATCTAACACTAACATCTTCTCCTTAATAACTCTAAGATTCACAATCAAAAATAGCAATCTTATTATATTTTATACACCCTCATATTCATTTCTTTTTACCCAAAGCTTATTCCATTTCTTTATAATCTTTTAGCATGCCTCCGGTTAGCCGTCACCCGCGCAAGAACTCCAACCGAAATTTGGCCGCTTTCAAAGTAAAGCAAATGGCCGCGGTGATTCCCGAACTTGTAACCCAAATCCAAGCTACCCAACCTCCACCTGTTGTTGCACCCGTTGAACCCAAACCTGTATCCTACATATACAAACGATTTACTAGTGCCAACCCAACCGAGTTTTTGGGTACGAACTGTGCGACTACCTTGTTGCAATGGTTCGAGTCCATGGAGAATGTGTCTAGACACAGCGAGTGCCCCGATGCGAAAAAGACAAATTTCGCTTCGAGCATGTTTAGAAAGACCGCTCTAACATGGTGGGGTAGTGTTATGCACCTCCAAGGGTGAAAACGGCTATGTCTCTTCCATGGTCCGACCTCAAGGCACTTATGATGAAGAAGTTCTGTCCTAAGCACGAACTTCAAAAGCTCGAGGGTGAATTTTGGAACCTCAAGCAAGATAGTGGTGATGACGCCGCCTATTCACTCCGTTTCCACGAGTTGAGCATTCTCGTCCCTCACTTGGTTACCCCGGCTGAGCGTGAGCTTGAAAAATACATTGGGGGTCTACCGATGCAAATCCGGGACTCTATTATGAGTAGCAAACTCGTGAACCTTGAGGATGCCATCACTCTAGCCGGTACGCTATTGGAAAGTCATGTGAAGGTGGGTACCCTAACCCTCAAGAAGTTAAGTGAGAAGGCCACGCCTGAGCCCGCACCGGAAGCCAAGGTTGAACCCACACCTCAAGCCATTAACTACTCCAACTCTTCCCGCCACAACAACAACAACAACAAAAAGAAACCCAAGACCAACTACCGAAACCTTGCCATTACTCAACCCCACCAACCTCAACAACAAACCCAAGCTCCCCTACAAACCAGAAAACCCTATGCCGGTACCTCCCCGCTATGCAACAATTGCCAACTTCACCACCCCTCACATGTGCCTTGTCTCCATGGTACCATTTGTTACCATTTGGGTCATCTCAACACTACATGCCGATCCGCACAATTAACCAACCTAACCAACCAAGAACCATCCCTAAAAATTCCCAAAATCGATATGCACCCTACCCACAAAACCAACCCCAACAACCCCGAGCCTGCTTCAATTGTGGCGACTCTAACCATTTCCGCAACAATTGTCCTCGCCTCACTTTTGCTAACCAAACCATGACCGTACCTTACTACCAAACCCAAGCCTACCAAGTTCAAACTTACCAACCCCAACTTCCTCAACTCAATGCACCACTCATCCAACCCATCCAATCCATACAAGCACCACCTCCTCCTCCCCCTCAAGCACCTCAAGTCAACCATGGAAATCAAGGGCGAGCTTTCATGATGAAGGCAAATCAAGATCAAGTGGCAAACGATGTCGTGAACGGTATGTTTTTTGTGAACCATCATTTGGCTTCTATTTTATTTGATACTGGTGCCGACAGAAGTTTTATTTCTTTGAAATTTGAGTTGAAACTTGCTATACCTCGAACCAAGCTTTCCTGACCGTTTTCTGTAGAAGTCGCCAATGGCAATTCCATTACCATCAATTCCGTCGTCCGCGATTGTTCTCTCATCCTCTCCAAGCATAAATTCTCCATCGATCTCATCCCGATGCAAATGGGAAGTTTCGATGTCATAGTAGGCATGGATTGGTTATCTTTGCACCATGCCGAAGTCGTTTGTTTTGATAAATACATTCGTATTCCGCTTGTCAACGGTAAAATTCTTAAAGTCTTCGACAACATAACTTCTAGAAGACTTAATCTCATGTCGTGCGCTCAATCGCAAAAGTACTTACGCCACAAGTACGTCCTGTTTTTAACTCTTGCGGTGATAAAAGACAAAAAGGAAAAGAAAATCCAAGATATTTCTATTGTTCGTGATTTCCTCGATATCTTTCCCGATGATGTCACCGGCTTTCTCTCATTCGTCCGATTGAATTCCGAATCGATCTTGTGCCCGGCGCAATGCCCGTTGCCAAGACCCTTATCACTTAGCCCCGTCGGAAATGCAAGAATTATCGAACCAACTCGAAGAACTTTCAGATAAAGGTTTCATTCGTCCTAGCTCTTCTCCTTGGGGCGCTCCCGTTCTCTTCGTGAAAATAAGGATGGTTCTTTTCGTATGTGCATAGATTATCGAGAGCTTAACAAACTCACTATCAAAAATCTCTACCCCTTTCCATGAATTAACGATCTCTTTGACCAACTTCAAGGCGCAACGTGTTTCTCAAAAATTGATCTTCAATCGGGTTATCATCAATTGCGTGTTTGCGAAGAAGACATTCCTAAAACCGTTTTCTGTACTCGATATGGACATTTCAAATTTTTGGTCACATCCTTCAGGTTAACAAATGCACCCGCGGTATTTATAGACCTCATGAACCGCGTTTGCAAATCATTCCGTGATAAATTCATTATTGTCTTTATTGATGACATCCTTATCTTTTCTAAATCCAAAGCCGAACATGAGCATCATTTGGGTTCCATTCTCGAGCTCCTTAGAAACGAACGACTCTACGCCAAATTCTCCAAATGTGAATTTTGGCTCGAGGAAGTTCAATTTTCGGGACACATCGTAAACGACAAAGGTATTCATGTTGATCCCGCTAAAATTGAGGCGGTTAAGGATTGGAAAACTCCAATGACTCCCACGAAAGTTCGATCCTTCCTCGGTTTGGCCGGGTATTATCGGCGTTTCATTTGGAATTTTTCCAAGATATCTTTGCCTCTTACCTCCCTCACTCATAAAGGGAAATCATTCGATTGGGGTTCGAAGTAAGAAAAAGCCTTTTGTACTCTCAAGGATATGCTTTGCAATGCTCCTGTTCTAACCCTTCCCGATGGAAACGACGATTTTGTTGCATTTTGCGATGCCTCCCATCAAGACCTTGGTTGTGTCCTCATGCAACGAGGCCCAAGTCATCGCTTACGCATCAAGACAATTAAAGGTCAACGAGAAGAATTATACGACTCATGATCTCGAACTTGATGCCGTCGTTTTCGCTCTCAAAATCTGGAGACATTACCTTTATGGTACAAAATGTGTAGTTTTTACCGATCACAAAAGCCTTCAACAAATTTTTGACCAAAAATATCTCAACATGAGACAACGACGATGGGCCGAATTACTTAGTGATTACGATTGCGAAATTCGCTACCATCCCGGTAAAGCGAATGTTGTCGCCGACGCCCTAAGTTGAAAGGTTAGTGTTAAATCCTTTCTGTTTCTAAGCGTTATTGTTCAAACCGATCTTCAAATCAAAATATTTCAAGCTAAACGTACCTCCGTTGAAGAAGGTAATATGTACGACGAAATGTCATGTGGAGCCGAACGTTAACTCGAAACCAAACCCGATGGTCTTTTGTACTTTCTCAATCGTTTGTGGGTTCCCGATCGCGATGACCTTCGTACTTGTATACTCGATGAAGCTCACAATTCGCGGTATTCCGTTCATCCCGGTGCGGATAAGATGTATTTCGATCTTCGTGCTACCTTTTGGTGGCCGGGTATGAAAAAGGACGTAGCGTTGTATGTATCTAAATGTCTTACTTGCTCAAAAGTCAAAGCCGAACATCAAAGATCTTTTGGTTTACTCGAGAAACCACCGATTACCGTTTGGAAATGGAAAGACATTGCTACAGACTTTATCACTAAATTACCCAACACCCAAAAAGGCAACGATAGTATTTGGGTGATCATCAATAGTTTGACCAAATCTGCTCATTTCATTCCGATCCGCGAAAAGTATTCTGTCAAGCAGCTTGCTTAAATCTATGTTCGGGAAATTGTGTGCCGACACGGTTGCCGCTGTCTATCATCTTCGATCGCGATGCTCGTTTTACCTCTCATTTTTGGCGATCACTTCAACAAACTTTGGGTACACGTTTCGATCTTAGCACCGCTTATCATCCTCAAATGGACGGTCAATCCGAATGTATGATCCAAACACTCGAGTATTTGCTACGAGCGTGTGTTCTTGATTTCGGTGGGAATTGGGATTCTCACATTCCTTTCATCGAGTTTTCCTATAATAATAGCTATCATTCTAGCATTGATATGGCTCCTTTTCAAGCTCTTTTACGATTGTAAATTTCGTTCCTCGATTAGTTGGAACGAAATCGGTGAAGCTCAAATCACGGGACCTGAAATGGTCCAATAAGCCACCGACGTGATTGATCAAATCTGTAAAAACCTCCTAGCCGCTAGAAGTCGTCAAAAGAGTCACGCCGACAAACGGCGAAAACCGATCGAATTTAATGTTGACGATCTTGTCCTTCTAAAAGTATCTCCTTGGAAGGGGGTAGTCCGTTTCGGAAAGAAGGGTAAGCTAGCTCCTTGTTTTGTTGGTCCTTTTAAAATTCTTAAGCGTGTTGGGAAAGTAGCTTATCGACTTGAACTACTGCAAGAACTTGCCGGAGTTCATCCGACGTTTCATATTTCAAATCTCAAAAGGTGCTTAGCCGAGATTAATCTCTATATACCTCTTGACGAGCTGGGCCAACCCACCCCACCCCAAACACGCCGCGCCGTGCGACCTGGGCAGGGGGTCAGTTCGCGCAGCTCCTAGGTTCACCTGCAACATATTATCGATTTTCCTTGTTGTTTTGTGCTTTGCTTGTTTGTTTAACCAATCTTTTACATGCAAAAATAAAAGAGAACCTTGCAAAGAAGCTTTGACCCTTACCCTATATATACACACCCATCTCCTTCATTTTTAGACTTGCTCTTACTCAAAATTGACTCTCAATTCTTAAGATTTAAAGGTTGTTCTTCATATTCATGGTAGTTTGACTTCCCAAGTCAAATTAACAATAGTTTTCCATTTTAATCAACTTGTTAATACTTGAAGCTTGTTATACAACATATATATAATATACACCCCTTGTTACCTTTGGTAGTCACTTCTTCGGTCTCGGCCGGTGGAGTGTCGGACCTCGTATGGCAAGGCTACATGGAGGACTTTCGTGTTACTTGATATATATATTCATATATAACCTGTTTATACATATTAATCATGCTTAAATTCTGCTCATTTTAGTTTGTATATCATATTTATGAAGTTCCATTGTTATGGGTTTAAAGTGACTAGTCTTGGTCTAAAACAATAGAACTACATACTTGGTTAAGTATTATTAGATTTTATTGAGTTATCTCATAACATTTATTATTTTGGAAAGTTGACTTTGGGTTTGACCAATTGTCAAGACCCGAACCAACAACCCGAACACTCGTTAAAACTCGTTATAGTATCTTTATTTTAAAGGGATTTGTATTCTTACACTTTACCCACCTTATTACTTAACATAGGTTAAGTAAATATTAAGTTTAGATACTTCAACCCGGTTTTGAGCAAACTAACATTTTAGAAGGTCATTTTTATAAATTCTTAAATAGTTACGTTTTAAACCTTAAACTTTAATTGTTTACATTTCCTATCTTTTTATTTTAAAATTTCCTAAAACAACCTTTCTAATTCAAGGCTTTTACTTTTATTTAGGCCTTGCTCGTTAAACTCCATCCATCCAATTTCCCGTCTTTTACCGATCAAGTTTTATACTTGAATGTGAGTACTTTCATACCCCGTTTTCCATCTTTCGTTTTGGGGGTGACATTTCATACTTATCCAAATTATATGCTTTATACTTGGGTCTTAAACCACAAACATCATTGTATACTTTACTTAAATGAATACTTGATTTGGTTTTCTATGCTTACATACTCATGTGGTTATGTGTTTACCGCTTTTGGTTGGTTGATCTATAAATTCTAGACTATTTGGCATCCCCTTATAGCAAGGTGCCGTTACTGTTTTCTTATTAACGATAACTATAAATCCTAGACTATTTGGCATCCCCATATAGAAAGGTATCGCTATTGTATTATTATTAGCGATCTCACTTTTATCCAAATTATTGCTATATATTTATTGCTTCGTATACAATATTGTGGCTTTTTCTTATTATATACATATATGCTCAAAACTATGATTTGTTCACTAACCTTTGTGTTGATAAACTTTATTTTATGAAATGTTACATGTTTGCATCTAAGTTGATTTGAGATCCTGGTGGAAACGTTGTCAAGACCTTTAGGATATTAGCAACAATGAGCAATATTTAATTTGCTATATTTTGTTATATCTTGTTATGACTAGCTTATGAATATTGTTATGTGACATTTTCAATGTTGTGAAATTAAACGAGTTTGCTAAATATTGTCATTTTAAAGTAGTGTCATGCGCTTATGGGCAATCCGTCGTATCCCGGCATGTTCCGCCGCCTTTGGTCGGGGTGTGACATATGATATTATGAAAGGTATGTATGAATGTGATGATGATAATGATAATGAAATGTAATGAATGGTTAAAGGGTTGCAGACCCTAATAATATCTGCGAAGGTTAAAGGGTTGCAGACTCTTCTAAACTATGCGAAGGTTAAAGGGTTGCATACCCTAATAATACATGCGAAGGTTAAAGGGTTGCATACCCTAACAATAGATGCGAAGGTTATAGGGTTGCATACCCTAATAATATATGCGAAGGTTACATGCTAGCATACCTTAATAATATATTCGAAGGTTACAGGGTTGCATACCCTAATAATAAATGCAAAGGCTATAGGGCGTAATGCTCTTTAAAACGTAAGATATGAATATGAAAGAAAGAAGGTCTTAAGGTAAGTAAGTATATTATAAACGAAAGTATGAAAGTATGAGGTATGTATGAAAGTATGTAGTTATGAATGTGTTGTATGTTGTATGATTAACTAGAACTCACTCAGCGTAGCTGACTTTTTGTATGCACGCATGTGAGTAGAATGAGACAGCTGGCTTGAGCGAGGGCACATGGCAAAAGAATAAGAGGCTGGCATCTGAAGACTCATATTGTTTTTAATTGATGTTTTAATTTTGAAAGACAAGAATGTTCGTTTAAAGACATGTTTATGAATTATGATGTATTCTTTAATGAAAGTTTTTATATTACGCGAAAGTTTTAGTTAACTCTGATATGTAGAATTGTGTTAATGAGTAAATCCAATGTCCAATGTAGGGTAACTAGTAAAGGGGCTTTACAAGTTGGTATCCGAGCATAAGTTCGAGAGAATTAAGCATCCTACATGCTTAGACTCGAACAGAGAATTGAATTTAAGTAAGAAAAGAAAGAACATGCCAGTTCAAGATAGCCATGTGTCACTCAAGCAAGCTCAGTAAAGGTAAATTGTATGGTCAAAGAATGTGTAATGATGTTAGCTTAATTGCTAAGAAAGGATATGCGTATGTTAGGGATATGATTAATGGAATGTTTGATTGATTAACTTTTTAAAAGTAGAACCTAGCACAAATAGACTTATAAGGGGAAGTGTATCGGACACTGAGAGTAATGTGATAAGCTAATCAAAGCTGGCCAATGTTATTACCTTTTTGCCTTACTATCCTTGTACTAAATATTTCCTTGAGTGATGTTGTTTGTGTTTCCTAATAGAATACGAATGGATGGAGCAAGAAAGATCGTTGGACAAGGAGGTCGTACGGGACGCCATGGTTGGCCACGCATTGTTCGAGAACCATCTTGAGGACCAGTTGTTAACTCTGCTGAAGGACCAAGTGAGACTCTGCGAAGGCCAAGCTAGAATGAAGGGTATCAACTTGACCCTGCTGTTCAAGCCACTATAGCTCAAGCTATAGCTGTGGCAGTGAAGACCCTACAACCTGAAAAGTGTGCTGAAAGTCATGCAAAAACTGCTGAAGGGTCAGGAGAGAATGGTAAGAAATATGATGAAGGAGAGAAGGGTGACTCGAGTGAAATCCGATCCGTGAAGGTTGATGACAGGAAGCGAGGCCAAGGTGGGTGTAACTACCAGTCGTTCAAAGGTTGTGACCCGCTGAGGTTGACTGGTTTAGAAGACGCAATCGCTACTCCAATGGATAACCACGATGGACAAGGTTATCCGAATTAGCGAGTGCTGTATACTACCCAATTCAACCGAATGTCTAGGTTGGTGCCTGATATGGTAAACACTGAGGCCAAAAGGATCAAATGCTACGTGAGAGGACTTCCACAGAACGTCCGCACGCTAGTCAAGGAAAATAAACCTGCTATGTTTGACTCGGCAGTGGAACTCGCTGAGATGGTTTATGATGACCTGGCAGTGGACGATGTGGTGGTGGAAGAGAAGAAGGATAAGAAATGGGTCACTCCTATCAAATGACCCGATACTCAGTTGTGGAACCCTAAGGATAAGAAGCAGAGGGTGTGGGAGAAGAGATCGTATAAGACAGGTGGTAAGATGCACGATGGTGAGTGCAAGTAGGGTGTTGGGACTGATGTTTGTCTTAAATGTGGAAAGGTGCATGGAGGAGAGTGCGGGAAGGTGGGGCACTATGCTCATGAGTGCAGTGAGAATGCGGCATGTTTTCGGTGTGGTAAGACGGGAAACATGGCCAGGGGGTGTACTGACGCTGGAGGAAGCCGGAAGAAAGATGCTGAACCATTAAGACCAAAGACCAGAGCCTATATGCTGACTCAAGAACAAGCCAAGCAAATTCCAGACATTGTCACAAGTACGTTTCTAGTAAACAGTGTTTCCGCTTCTGTGTTATTTGATTCAGGTGCGAATAAGAGTTTCGTAGCTACGATATTTAATGAATTAGCTAAAATGAAATGTTGCCGAGTGTTTGAAACTTTTATAGTAGAAACCGCTAGTGACACCTCGGTGAAAATAATGAAAATGGATAAGGATTGTAAGATAGAGTTAGAGGGATGTGAGTTCCCTGTTACTCCGTATGTAATCAACTTAGGATGGTTCGATGCAGTTTTGGGAATGGATTGGTTATCTAAGTTTGAAGCTCAGATAGTGTGTAAGAGTAGGATAATAAGGTTAAAGTCCTTGGATGGTAGTGTGATAAGGAAAGTTCTGGGTATAATTTCATTTTGATGATAAAAGACGAAGGTTTGTTAAAGCGAGGGTGCGGTGCCTACCTGGCGTACGTTGCCAAAGCTACGGCCGAGAAGAAGGAAGTGAAAGATGTTCCCATAGTGCGTGACTACCCAAAAGTGTTCCCCTGAGGATCTTCCGGGGTTGCCACCGGAGCGAGATATAGTGTTCCCTGAGGATCTTTCGGTGTTATCGTTAAGAAGAAGGATGGGAGTATGAGAATGTGCATAGACTATCGCGAGTTGAACAAGCTTACGGTAAAGAATAGATATCCTCTGCCATGGATTGATGATTTGTTTAACCAACTGCAAGGTTCAAGTTGGTTTTCACGGATAGATCTCAGATCAGGCTATCATCAACTAAAGGTGAAAGAGGCAAACATCTCTAAGACAACATTTCCGACGCGGTATGGACACTACGAGTTCCTCGTGATGTCATTCGGTCTAACGAATGCTCCCACAGCATTTATGTACATGATGAATAGGGTGTGTCGGCCGATGATGGATAAGTCAGTTATCATTTTCATTGATGATATATTGATTTATTCAAAGAGAGAGTTGGATCATGCTGAGCATACGAGAGAGGTATTAGAGGTTTTGAAGGAAGAGAAGTTGCACACTAAGTTTTCAAAGTGCGCATTCTGGTTAAGATAAGTGAAATTTCTAGGTCACGTGATCAATCCTGAATGGATCAACGTGGACCCAACTAAGACCGAAGCGATAACGAATTGGAATAATCCGCAGAATCCGACTGATATACGAAGCTTCTTAGGTTTAGCTGGCTATTATAGGAGATTCATCAAAGGCTTCTCCAAGATAGCTGCACCGTTGACCGGTATAAGCCGAAAGTCTGTAATATACAGTTGGGGTAAGTTTCAGGAAGAAGATTTTGAGGAATTAAAGAGAAGACTCACGCAAGCTCCAATCCTTGTTTTGCCCGACGACGACGAGGATTTGGTTGTGTGTACAGATGCTTTGCATCGTGGGTTAGGTTGCGTGTTGATGCAACGAGGAAAAGTGATAGCTTATGCGTCTAGACAGTTGAAAGTTCATGAGAGTACTTATCCGACGCATGATTTAGATCTAGCAGCAGTAGTGCATGCTCTCAAGACATGGAGGCATTATCTTTATGGTACTATGTGTACTATTTACACAGATCATAAAAGTTTAAAGTACTTCTTTGAGCAGAAAGAGCTGAACATGAGGCAGAGAAGATGGTTAGAGTTAATAAAGGACTACGACTGTGATATTAAGTACTATCCTGGTAAAGCTAATGTGGTTGCTGATGCGCTAAGCCGTAAGAATGAGGAAGTCATGGCAACAATGAAGTCATACCAATTGATTATGAACTCTAGTCTTTTCGAAGAAATCATTAAGGTTCAGATGGAAGTGCTGGTAAATGAAGGGCTAGTGAAGAAGGAAAGGATCTTCGGTCAGCAAGATGAGTTGATGGAAAACACTCATGGTGTTAAGACTAGGTTTGACCGTATGTGGATTCCACGCCATGGAAATCTGAGAGGTCGAATCTTAGATGAAGCTCATAAGTCAATATATTCAATCCATCCGGGATCCACTAAGATGTATAAAGACTTTAAGAGAGACTATTGGTGGCCGGGTATGAAGAATGATGTGGTGGATTAAGTTAGTAAGTGCTTAACTTGCTTGCAAGTCAAAGCTGAACACCAAAAACCATTTGGGAAGATGCAGCCATTGGTGATACCTGAATGGAAATGGGAACACAACACCATGGATATCATAACTAAGCTACCTCGTACAGCTAGGCATCATGATACCATCTGGGTGATTGTGGACCGTTTGACGAAAAGTGCTCACTTTCTGCCTATACGAGAGGCTATCTTGTCAGAAACGTTAGCAAGTTTGTTCATAAAATAGGTTGTGACTAAGTGTGGAGTGCCGTTGTCAATTATGTCTGATAGAGAAACTCGTTTTACTTCGAGGTTTTGGAAAAAGTTCCATGAAGCTATGAGAACGAGATTGAACATCAGTACGACGTATTATCCTTAAACCGATGGACAGTCTGAAAGGACGACCCAAACCCTTGAGGACATGTTACGTGCTTGTGTTTTAGACTTTGGAGGAAGTTAGATGATCATCTGCATCTGGCAGAGTTCTCTTATTACAACAGCTACCGTTCGAGCATTAGTATGCCACTGTTCGAAATGTTGTATGGAAGACGTTGTAGAACTCCCGTCTGTTGGAGTGATATTGGTCAGAAAGAGCTCGGAAGTTTAGAAGTTGTTCAAGAAACCTCGACAAGGTTCGATCATATCAAGGCAAGAATGAAAGCTACTCAAGACCGTCAGAAGTCGTATGCTAATAAGCGGCGACGACCATTTGAGTTTAACGTTGGTGACAATGTGATGCTCAAGATTTCGCCTTGGATAGGAATCATTCGTTTTTGAAGGAGGAGGAAATTGAGTTCAAGGTACATTGGACCGTTTAAGATTATGGATCGTGCAGGTGAAGTGGCTTATAAGCTAGATTTATACGAGGCATTAGAAGGAATTCATTCAACCTTTCATGTTTCTCACCTAAGGAAGTGTCTAGCTGATGACACGTCCCATGTGCCATTGGTAGACATCGAGGTTGATTAACGGTTGCACTACATTGAGAAACCTATAGAGAATGTTGACTGCCAGGAAAAGCAAATTCGTCACAAGGTTATACCCTTAGTGAAAGTGATATGGAAGCATCACAAAGGATCAGACGCTACTTGGGAAGTTGAAGAAGAGATGCGCAAGTTTTACCCAAATTTGTTTTAGTAATAGTTAGGTTTCGGGGATGAAACCTCTTTAAGGAGGGAAGACTTGTAACATTCTAAAATTTATGATAATAAATAAAGGAATTTATACTTGATAAATGTGCGTTAATATTTAATTAAGATTAAATATAATAAAAAGTATGGACTTGGGTGGGAAAGATAGGATAAGGGATGGGACGGGCCTTAGGTCCATAGGCTTAAAAGAGTATAAATACTCCCTTAAACCTCCATAAAACCCTCATTTCTATCTTCCTTGTTCTCTTCACACTCTAAAATACACAAACATACATCTCCTATATACGGCAGTGAGATAGAGAGAGATCCAAGACCCGAAACCGAGCTAGATTTTGATAGATCTTGACTATACGAGCAAGATACAAGATCCTTGTTAAATATCAAAGCTAACCGTAGCCTAAAAATGCATAAAGGTGCGTTCTTTATCCTTAAAGGTTACCTTTTTATGAATGGTTGCCCTAGAACTTAACCCTAGAGTAGATCAGGTATAGAGGAACCATAAAGTTGCAAACTTGATGTTTAAAATGGACTTAATGTACTCATGGGTATATTCGGCTCATAAAGAAAACCCTAGATCTAGCCTTTGAATGTTTTAAACCCATAAAGGTTCAAGCTTTATGGATAAACGGGTTAAGTTTTGGCCGAAAACGGTTAGGGAAATGTTTATGGGTTACTACCAAACCAAAAAAGGGTTTTAAGGTCATGAGATGTAATGATAACGGTAATAAAAGGACCAAACTGCTATAGGTCATTCGAATACAATCAGGCCATTCACATACAATGCATAATTCGAATACAATATGGCCATTCGCATACAATGTATAATTCGAATACAATCAGGTCATTCCCTTACAATGTACAATTCGAATACAATCAGGCCATTCGCTTACAATGTATAATTTGAATACAATACTCAAATTAAGTCGATTATTATAGAGAGACTTGAATACATACCATATGTTCGCATACATTAAGCCTACTCGAATACTATACACATTCGAATACTAGGACATGACTCGCATACATAAAAGAGTTGAATACATATGCATATTCGAACGCATATAAGAACTTGAATACGTCATGAGGTTCGTATAAATGGTATACTCGAATACAATAATGTATTTGAATACATTAATGTATTCGAATACAATAATGTATTCGAATACTCCAGTCCGCATACATTATGTATTTGAGTACTTGCATGTCCTTTGAACCCCATATGGCTTGAATGCAAAATTGTATTCTAAGTAACCTCCATTCAAATACATAAAAAAGAAATATTAATCAAGGATTAAGTATTCGGTTACAAAAGGAAAGAAAGAAACACATTGTTAATACAAGTATTTGAATACATTAGTGTTTGAGGGTAAAATATATTTTAAGTAAATTGTATTCTAATACAAGACCATGCTTATTAATATTATACCTTGTAGAGCCATTAGAATAGACTAGACTTAGCCATTTTGGCTTGAACCCAAATAATATAATTAGGTCAAGTATTGATGCATGTAATTAATGTACAGTTATCCGAGCACAGTTAAAGAGAGGAATTACAATTAACGGAGAACGAAACAGTATCCAGGTGAGCTTCTAGTCCCAT
Source organism: Bidens hawaiensis (assembly GCF_021521415.1). Taxonomy (NCBI): domain Eukaryota; kingdom Viridiplantae; phylum Streptophyta; class Magnoliopsida; order Asterales; family Asteraceae; genus Bidens; species Bidens hawaiensis. Next base: position 250,438 of record NW_027491920.1, read on the forward strand.
TTCCTTGTTATGTTTTCGGGGCTTTGTGCATACTCAATGTGAATGTTAATACACTTACCTTAAATGGTAAGTGTATGTCTTAATGATGAATGTGATAGTTATGTTTATGTTATGAATGAATGCTTGACAGTACGTGAACGATTTTTCGGATATTGCACGTATTGTTACGGAAGGTATAGTGTAGTAAGTATGATATGAGTATGTGAAAAAATATGTATGATTGTTGCATGTATGATATTATGAAAGGTATGTATGAATGTGATGATGATAATGATAATGAAAGGTAATGAATGGTTAAAGGGTTGCAGACCCTTGTTAATGGGTTGCAGACCCTAATAATATATGTGAAATTTCAAGGGTTGCAGACTCTTCTAAACTCTGCGAAGGTTAAAAGGGTTGCATACCCTAGTAATTCATGCGAAGGTTAAAGGGTTGCATACCCTAACAATATATGAGAAGGTTACAGGGTTGCATACCCTAATAATATATGCTAAGGTTACAGGGTTGCATACCTTAATAATATATGCGAAGGTTACGGGGTTGCATACCCTAATAATATATGCGAAGGTTATAGGGCGAAATGCTCTTTAAAGCGTAAGATATGAATATGAAAAAAATAAGGTATTAAGGTAAGTAAGTATATTATAAACGAAAGTATGAAAGTATGAGGTATCTATGAAAGTATGTATTTATGAATGTCTTGTATGTTGTATGATTAACTAGAACTCACTCAGCGTAGCTGACTTTTAGTATGCACGCAGGTGAGTAGAATGAAATTGTTGGCCTGAGCGGGGGCACATGGTAGAAGAATAAGAGGCTGGCATCTGAAGACTTATAGTGATTTTAATTGATGTTTTAATTTGAAAGACAAGAATGTTCGTTTAAAGACATGTTTATGAATTATGATGTATTGTTTAATGAAAGTTTTTATATTCTGCGATAGTTTTAGTTAACTCTGAAATGTAGAACTCTGTTAATGAGTAAATCCAACGACCAATGTAGGGCACCGGTAACGGGGCTTTACAAGTTGGTATCAGAGCATAAGTTCAAGAGAATGAAGCATCCTACATGCTTAGACTCGAACAGAGAATGGGATTTAATTAAGAAAAGAAAGAAGATGCCACTTCAAGATAGCCATGTGTCACTCAAGCAAGCTCAGTAAAGGTAAATTTTATGGTTAAATAATGTGTAATGACGTTAGCTTAATTGCAAAGAAAGGATAAGTGTATGTTAGGGATAGGATTAATGGAATATTTGATTGCTTAACTGTTTAAAAGTAGAACCTAGCACCAATAGACTCATAAGGGGAAAATTTATAGGACACGGAGAGTAATGTGATGAGTTAATCACAGCTGGCCACTATTATTACCTGTTAGCCTTACTATCTTTTTACTAAATAGTTCCTTGAGTGATGATGTTTGTGTTTCCATATAGAATACGAATGGCTGGAGCAAGAAAGATCGTTAGACAAGGAGTTCACAAGGGATGCCGTGGTAGGTCACGCATTGTTCGAGAACCATCTGAAGGAGCAGTTGTTAACTCTGCTGAAGGACCAAGTGAGACTCTGTGAGGGCCAAGCCAGAATGAAGGGTATCAACTTGACCCTGCTATTCAAGCCGCTATTGCTCAAGCTGTAGCTGCAAAAGTGAAGAACCTACAACCTGAAAAGTCTATTGGAAGTCATGCAAGAGCTGCTGAAAGGTCAGGAGAGAATGGTAAGAAGGATGATGAGAGAGAGAAGGATGACTCGAGTGAAGTCTGATACGTGAAGGTTGATGAGAGGAAGCGAGGCCAAGGTGGGTGTAAATACCAGTCGTTCAAAGGTTGCGACCCGCCGAGGCTGACTGACTGGTTTAAGAGACGCAATCGCTACTCTCCAATGGATAACCATAATGGACAATGTTATTCGAATTAGCAAGTGCTGTCCCGACCAAGCAGTGGGTTATGCCACTCAATTATTTGGTGATGAAGCTATGTATTGGTGGGAAAGTGTGGAGCAGAGGAAGACTAATGAGATTAAGGTAATGAGGTGGGATGACCTGAAGGAGTTGGTAATGAAGAGGTTCTGTGCTGATGCCGAAGTTGAAGGGCCGAGATGAAGTTTCTAAACTTGAAAGCGGGAAAGATGACACACCGTGAGTATACTACCGAATTCAACCAAATGTCTAGGTTGGTGCTTGATAAGGTTAACACTGAGGCCAAGAGGATCAAATGCTACGTGAGAGGACTGCCACAGAACATCCGCACGCTAGTCAGGGCAAATAAACCTGCTACGTTTGACTCGGCAGTGGAACTCGTGGAGATGGTTTATGATGACCTGGCAGTGGACGATGTGGTGGTGGAAGAGAAGAAGGATAAGAAATGGGTCATTCCTATCAAACGACCCGATACTCAGTTGTGGAACCCTAAGGATTAGAAGCAAAGGGTGTGGGAGAAGAGATCATGTAAGACATGTAGTAAAATGCATGGTGGTGAGTGCAAGTGGGGTGTCGGGACTGATGTGTGTCGAAAATGTGGAAAGGTGCATGGAGGAGAGTGCAGAGTTGTTTCAAATGCCTGTTATAAGTGCGGGAAGGTGGGACACTATGCTCATGAGTGCAGTGAGAATGCGGCATGTTTCCGGTGTGGCAAGACGGGCCACATGGCCAGGGAGTGTACTGACGCTGGGGAAGCGGGAAGAAAGATGCTGAACCATCAAGACCAAAGAACAGAGCCTACATGCTGACTAAAAAACAAGCCAAGCAACTTCCAGACATTGTCATTACGTTTCTAGTAAACGGTGTTTCCGCTTCTGCGTTATTTGATTCAGGTTCGAATAAGAGTTTTGTAGTTACGACATTTAGTGAATTAGCTAAAATGAAATGTTGCCGAGTGTCTGAAACTTTTATAGTAGAAACCGCTAGTAACACCTCGGTGAAAATAATGAAAATGGTTAAGGATTGAAAGATAAAGTTAGAGGGATGTGAGTTCCCTGTTACCCTCTATGTGATGACCTTAGGAGAGTTCGATGTAGTTTTGGGAATGGATTGGTTACTTGAGTTTGAAGCTCAGATGGTGTGTAAGAGTTACATAATAAGGTTAAAGTCCTTGGATGGTAGAGTGATGACGGTTTATGGTGATAAGGAAAGTTCTGGGCTTAATGTCATTTTGATGATAAAAGGCGAAGGTTTTTTAAAGCGAGGGTACGGTGCCTAACTAGCGTACGTTTTCAAAGCTACGGCCGAGAAGAAGGAAGTGAAAGATGTTCCCATAGTGCGAGACTACCCAAAAGTGTTCCCTGAGGATCTTCCGGGGTTGCCACCGGAGCGAGATATAGAATTCCAAATAGATTTAATACCAGGAGCCCAGCCCGACGCGAAAGCGCCTTACCGTCTAGCGCCATCCGTAATGATAGAATTGATGTCCCAACTACAAGAAATCCTCGACAAAGGTTTTATAAGGCCAAGTGTTTCCCCGTGGGGCACATCGGTGTTATTCGTTAAGAAGAAGGATGGGAGTATGAGAATGTGCATAGACTATCGCGAGTTGAACAAGCTTACGATAAAGAATAGATATCCTTTGCCAAGGATTGATGATTTGTTTGACCAGCTGCAAAGTTCAAGTTGGTTCTCACGGATAGATCTCAGATCTGGCTTTCATCAACTAAAGGTCAAAGAGGCAGACATCCCTAAGACAACATTTCAGACGTGGTATGGACACTACGAGTTCCTCGTGATGTCGTTCGGTCTAACGAATTCTCCTGCATCATTTATGGACATGATGAATAGGGTGTGTCGGCCGATGTTGGATAAGTCAGTTATCGTTTCATTGATGATATATTGATTTATTCAAAGAGAGAGTTGGATCATGCTGAGCATACGAGAGAGGTATTAGAGGTTTTGAAGGAAGAGAAGTTGCACACTAAGTTTTCAAAGTGCGCATTCTGGTTAAGATAAGTGAAATTTCTAGGTCACGTGATCAATCCTGAAGGGATCAACGTGGACCCAACTAAGACCGAGGCGATAATGAATTGGAATAATCCGCAGAATCCGACTGATATACGAAGCTTCTTAGGTTTAGCTGGCTATTATAGGAGATTCATCAAAGGCTTCTCCAAGATAGTTGCACCGTTGACCGGTATAAGCCGAAAGTCTGTAATATTCAGTTGGGGTAAGTTTCAGGAAGAAGCTTTTGAGGAACTAAAGAGAATACTCACGCAAGCTCCAATCCTTGTTTTGCCCGACGACGACGAGGATTTTGTTATGTGTACTAATGCTTCGAATCGTGGGTTAGGTTGCGTGTTGATGCAACGAGGAAAAGTGATAGCTTATGCGTCTAGACAGTTGAAAGTTCATGAGAGTACTTATCCGACGCATGATTCAGAGCTAGTAGCAGTAGTGCATGCTCTCAAAACATGGAGGCATTATCTGTATGATACTAAGTGTACTATTTACACAGATCATAAAAGTTTAAAGTACTAGTTTGAGCAGAAAGAGGTGAACACGAGGTAGAGAAGATGGTTAGAGTTGTTAAAGGACTACGACTGCGATATTAAGTACTATCCTGGTAAGGTTAATGTGGTCGCTGATGCGCTAAGCCGTAAGAATGAGGAAGTCATGTCAACAATGAAGTCATACCAATTGATTATGAACTCTAGTCTTTTCAAAGAAATCATCAAGGTTCAGACGGAAGTGCTGGTAGATGTAGGGATAGTGAAGAAGGAAAGGATCTTCGGTCAGCAAGATGAGTTGAAGGAAAACACTCATGGTGTTAATACTAGGTTTGACTGTATGTGGATTCCACGGCATGGAAATCTGAGAGGTCGAATCTTAGATGAAGCTCATAAGTCAAGATATTCAATCCATTCGGGATCCACTAAGATGTATCAAGACTTGAAGAGAGACTATTGGTGGACGGGTATGAAGAATGATGTGGTGGATTATGTTAGTTAGTGATTAACTTGCTTGCAAGTCAAAGTTACACACCAAAAACTTTTGAGAAGATGTAGCCATTGGAGATACCTGAATGGAAATGGGAACACATCACCATGGATTTCATAACTAAGCTACCTCGTACAACTAGGCATCATGATACCATCTGGGTGATTATGGACCGTTTGACGAAAAGTGCTCACTTTCTGCCTATACGAGAGGCTATCTTGTCAGAGACGTTAGAAAGTTTGTTCATAAAAGAGGTTGTGACTAAGCATGGAGTGCCGTTGTCAATTGTATCTGATAGAGAAACTCGTTTTACTTTGAGGTTTTGGAGAATTTCCATGAAGCTATGGGAACAAGATTGAACATCAGTAAGGGGTATCATCCCCAAACATATGGACAGTCTGAAAGAATGATCCCAACCCTTGAGTACATGCTACGTGCTTGTGTTCTAGACTTTGGAGGAAGTTGGGATGATCATCTGCATCTGGCAGATTTCTCCTATAACAACAGCTACCATTCGAGCATTGGTATAAATACTCCCTTAAACCTCCCTAAAACCTAAAAACCCTCATTTCTATCTTTCTTATTCTATACACACTCTAAAACACACACATACATCACCCATATACGGGCGTGAACTAGAGAGAGATCCAAGACCGAGCTAGATTTTGATAGATCTTGACCATACGAGCAAGATAAAAGATCTTTGTTGAATATCAAAGCTAACCGTAGCCTAAAAACGCATAAAGGTGTGTTCTTGATGTTTAAAATGGACTTAACGAACTCATGGGTATATTCGATCTAGCCTTTGAATGTTTTAAACCCATAAAGGTTCAAGATTTATGGATAAACAGGTTAAGTTTTGGCCGAAAAAGGTTAGGGAAACGTTTATGGGTCACTACCAAACCAAAAAAGGGTGTTAAGGTCATGAGATGTAATGATAACAGTAATAAAATGACCAAACTGCTACAGGTCATTCGAATACAATCAGGCCATTGGCATACAATGTATAATTCGAATACAATCTGGCCATTCGCATACAATGTATAATTCGAGTACAATCAGGTCATTCGCCTACAATTTATAATTCGAATACAATACTCTAATTCGATTACAATAGATGAACTCGATTACAATAGAGAGAATCGAATACATACCATATGTTCGCATACATTAAGCCTACTCTAATACTATACACATTCGAATACAAGGACATGACTCGCATATATAAAAGACTCGAATACATATGCACATTCGAATGTATATAAGAACTCGAATACATCATGAGGTTCGTATACATGGTATACTCGGATACAATAATGTATTCGAATACATCAATGTATTCGAATACATTAATGTATTCAAAAACATTGATGTATTCGAATACATTAATGTATTAGAATACACCAGCCCACATACATTGTGTATTTGAGTTCTTGCATGTCCTTTGAACCCCATATGACTTGAATGCAAAATTGTATTCAAACTAACCTCCATTCAAATACAGAAAGAAATAAAGATTAATTAAGGATTAAGTATTCGATTACAAAAGGAAAGAAAGAAACACATTGTATTTAAATACAAGTATTTGAATACACAATACATGAAGTCGATTATTATAGAGAGACTCGAATACGTACTATATGTTCGCATACATTAAGCCTACTCGAATACTATACACATTCGAATACAGGGACATGACTCGCATACATAAAAGAGTCGAATACATATGCATATTCGAATGCATATAAGAACTTGAATACGTCATGAGGTTCGTATAAATGGTATACTCGAATACAATAATGTATTCGAATACATCAATGTATTCGAATACAATAATGTATTCGAATACGCCAGTCCGCATACATTATGTATTTGAGTACTTGCATGTCCTTTGAACCCCATATGGCTTGAATGCAAAATTGTATTCTAAGTAACCTCCATTCAAATACATAAAAAAGAAATATTAATCAAGGATTAAGTATTCGGTTACAAAAGGAAAGAAAGAAACACATTGTTAATACAAGTATTTGAATACATTAGTGTTTGAGGGTAAAATATATTCTAAGTAAATTGTATTCTAATACAAGACCATGCTTATGAATACAATACCTTGTAGAGCCATTAGAATAGACAAGACTTAGCCATTTTGGCTTGAACCCAAATAATATAATTAGGTCAAGTATTGATAAATGTAATTAATGTACAGTTATCCGAGCACAGTTAAAGAGATGAATAACAGTTAACGGATAACGGAACAGGATCCAGGTGAGTTTCTAGCTCCATTTCCTTGTTATTTTTTGGAGGCTGTGTGCATACTCAATGGGAATGTTAATACACTTACCTTAAATGGTAAGTGTATGTCTTAATGATGAATGTGATTGTTATGTTTATGTTATGAATGAATGCTTGACAGTACATGAATGATCTTCGAATATTGCACGTATTGTTAAGGAAGGTATAGTGTAGTATGTATGATATGAGTATGTGAAAGAAAGTATGTATGAATGTTGCATGTATGATATTATGAAAGGTATGTATGAATGTGATGATGATAATGATAATGAAATGTAGTGAATGGTTAAAGGGTTGCAGTCTCTTCTAAACTCTGCGAAGGTTAAAGGGTTGCATACCCTAATAATACATGTGAAGGTTAAAGGGTTGCATACCCTAAAAATATATGCGAAGGTTACAGGGTTGCATACCTAATAATATATGCGAAGGTTACATGGTTGCATACCCTAATAATATATGCGAAGGTTATGGGGTTACATACCCTAATAATATATGTGAAGGTTATAGGGCGTAATGCTCTTTAAAACGTAAGATATGAATAAGAAAGAAAGAAGGTATTAATGTAAGTAAGTATATTATAAACGAAAGTATGAAAGTATGAGGTATGCATGTAGTTATGAATGTGTTGTATGTTGTATGACTAACTAGAACTCACTCAGTGTAGCTGACTTTTAGTATGCACGCAGGTGAGTAGAATGAGACAGCTGGATTGAGCGAGGGCACATGGCAGAAGAATAAGAGGCTGGCATCTGAAGACTCATAGTGATATTTATTGATGCTTTAATTTTGAAAGACAAGAATGTTCGTTTAAAGACATGTTTATGAATTAAGATGTATTGTTTAATGAAAGTTTTAGTTAACTCTGATATGTAGAACTGTGTTAATGAGTAAATCCAACGTCCAATGTAGGGCACCAGTAACGGGGCCTTACAGGGGGGCGGTGTCAGTTGGTAAAATTGTGTGTTGGTAAACCTTTTACGTTGCCGGTCACATGCATTGAGGTGACAAGTTTACGCGAATTTGGTCGGTTTCTGTCATGTTCGTTTTTGTAAGAAAACCAAAAAAAAAATTTGACTTTAATTTGGCCGGTTTCCATTGTCTTCGTTATGTTATCTGAACTATTTAAAATAATTCACGGACTAATTTGAAACCACAAAGTTGCCCAATTGGGTAGTTGCTCTCCAATGTTGGACGCCAAGGGGACGTCGGTCGGTAAATTCACATGTTGTTAAAACCCGAGTGTTGTCAGTCAGAGAAGTTGAGGCACTGTGTTTAGGCAAATTCGGTCGTTTTCAGCTAGGTTTGTTATGGTGCCGGAACTAAAAAAATGGCGTTTTCTCGGTTTCCATTACGTTAGTTATGGTAACTCAACTAAATAAATCAATTAAAAAATAATAACAAAATTCATGGACTAATAAGGTGCCACCAAGTGCCACTTGCGGAGACACTAATTCGGTTGGTTTCAACTACATCTGTTACGGTTCTATTGCCAAGAAAAGGATAAAATATAAAAATTGAGTGGACCAATGGGGTGACGTCAGTTGGTAAACTCTAACGATGGTAAAATCTGAGCGTTGTCGGTCCCGGGCGTTGAGTGGACCAATTGGGTGGCGTCGGTCGGTAAACTGAGGCATTGATAAAACCCGAACGTTGTTGGTCCTGAGTGTTTAGGTGGTGAGTCTATATGAATAAGGTCGGTTCCGTCATGTGCTTTATGATATCGGAATTAAAAAAACAAAAAAAACATAATTGGTGTACAGTTGGCTTTCGTTATGTTTGTTGCGATACAAAAACGAAAACAAAAAACAAAAATCCAACGACAAGTTAGGCGCCACCAAGTGGCCCAATGGCGGCTTAGCGACACCAAACATCTCATATAAATATATATACACTAGCTTTTAGCCCGCGTATCACGCGGGTTATTTAGGTTTTTGTATTCTATCATTTTGCAATTATATTTTTTAATTTATTGTAATTAATTGTTTAAGTTTAATTTATTATAAGAAAGATTGTTATAATCATTTAAAATATATATACTTTGACCAATTCTGATCAATTTATGTTTGTTTATGTTCATTTTTGAATGAAACATTAAATGAATCATTTACTTAATGTTTTATATTTGTTCTTTTGTGTTTAATTATATTCGTTTATGTTTGTTTGTGTTCATTTATATTTGTTCATATATGTTCATTTATGTTCGTTTGCCTTTGTTCAATTATGTTTGTTTATGTTCATGAATTGTTCGCTTAGATTTTTTAGATTTTAAATGAATGAACACAAACAAACACGAAAATATTTATGTTTTAAATAAACTAACATGTTACATTTATGTTAATTTATGCTCGTTTAGCTTTGTTCATTTATGCTCATTTACATTTGTTTATGTTCATGATTTGTTTGTTTAGATTTAAATTGAACGAACACGAATGAACATGTTCATGCTTTAAACGAACCAACTGTTCTTTTACCTATTTGACAGATAATGAACACTCTTCCACATTCTTGTCCATAATATAATTACAAGTAAACTCCTTTATTTTCACATGAATACATAATTAAATAGTAACGTATGCACACCTAATCAAATTGCATTTGTATTATTGTGGATATATATATATATATATATATATTATTTTAATTTAACTTATCATAAGGAATTTGTTATATTCATTCATATTTTATATACTTGAATGGTTATAATGCTTGGGACTGACATATGCTAGGAATATGATTATAGTTGATCTGGAGTTATGCTTTGGACCAAAATGGGTTAGGTTTAGAGTTGGGTTGGAGTATAACTGGTGGGTTTGTAGCAAGTTTGGATGGGTGATGTTGTGTGCTGTGTGATCATATCGTAAAATATGATGGATTTAGTTTTGGCACAATATCGTGTTTTAAATTTATAAAAGTGATTTATACTAAGACTAACCAAACACAAAATAGGCAAGTGTACTGTGACATTCGTCAATTTCAAAAACCCGACTTGTTTAAACTTTGTTATATTTTGGATCCTTTAAAAGAATGTTCTTCATGCTAAAATCATGTCCCATACTTTCTATGTTGTTTTAACATTTTTAACATTGTTTAATTCGTTTATTTTATGCTCGAAACCAACCAAAATCAAAGTACAAGGACCATTTTTGTCAAAAACCAAGCTTTTTTACCAACATCTAAACCAGATTTTATTTAACTAATTATTTTATTTAACTAATTATTTTATTTAGTTTATTTTAAAGACCATCCAACCATGTTGAATGCAAAAGTGGTTGTAAGATGGTTTAATGTCCAACCACCCATCCAGACTTGTCCCTCCTTCTTGCCTATAAATACCAACAATTCTCAACATTTTCCAATTGCTCATCTCTTCATTTCTCTCAAATTTTTGTATTTGTGGAAGCAAATTTAAGTGTTCTTGCCTAAGTTGACTTTAAAAGTCAAACATAATGATTGCTTGCTTTTCAATCTAATTTGAGTAATGTTTTGGGATGTTTTTAGTTTGTATTAGTCTTATATATATGTTTCATTGTTTCCCTTCTTCAACCTTAGTTGATTTAGGTGTTTATGTCATCTTAAGCCACGTCGTTGCTTATTAAAGGCTAGTTTGACCCGATTTGGGATATTTACTTGTTTAAAGTTTCTGATTTTTATTTTAATTTGTTTGTTTGTTATTTGACCATGAGGACTTGTGTAAGAAGATGGTAAATATGTACTAACATCACACAATGAGTGTAAGGCCCCGGTCCCGGTGCCCAACTTTGGTGTTGGATTTACTCATAAACACAGTTCTAAATATCAGAGTTAATTAAAACTTTCTCGGAATAAATAAATGTCAACCATTTCTTACATAGGTCATAGAGTTTAAATAATAATAGACATATCTTTGAGTTTAAACATCATAAATAAAGTCTTCAGATGCCAGCTTCCTTATTCTTCTGTCATGTGCCCCTCTTCAAGCCAGCTATCTCATCCTACTCACCTATGTGCATATTAAAAGTCAGCTACGCTGAGTGAGTTTTAGTTAAACAAGAAACATACAATACATTCACATACTTGCATAGATACCCGAAGGTATGTACATCTTAACCTGTTCATCATCCTTCCATATACATACGTTAATTCTTTCGTATTTTCTTTCTTTAACATACACAATAAATTCATAACCAACCTTACATTATAAAGAGCATTTCTCCCTACATACCTCGGATATTGTTAGGGTCCGGTACCCTCCATCCTCAGATATTATTAGGGTCCGGTTTCCCTTCTTCCTCGGATATTATTAGGGTCTGGTACCCCCCCCCATCGTCGGATATTATTAGGGTCCGGTACCCTCCATCCTCGGATATTATTAGGGTCTGGTACCCTTCCTTCCATGCAACCATACCATCATACATTGATTCTACTACTTTCATTTTTAAGTACCTTCTAAATCATTTACACATCATACATACAACATTCACAACATATTCACATATCTTACATCATTCATAACATATTCACACACCATACACTTACCACTCAAGGTAAGTGTATTAACTAATTACATAGAGTATGCACACAACCCCGAAAACATAACAACGAAATGGGGCTAGAAAATCACCTAGATCCTGTTTCTTTGAGTTTACGGTAATGCCCCTTGTCTGGGTTATTCTAGTCAGGTGCCCCCTTTCCATTCGAATGTCTTTCTATTCTTATACACTTTCAAATACACCTGTATTTGAATACCATTGCATTCGAATACCTATGTATTTGAATACACTTGTATTCAAATAACAGAGTATTGGTATTCGAATACTCTAGTATTCAAATACAGATTTGTATGCGAAGGACATGTATTCAAATGGTCCACTTTTACTCGAACACCCTTGTATTCAAATCTAAGGTTTCCGCCTCTTTCCTTCCTTCGTTGTTTTCTTTCTTTCTTTCATTCGAATACACCTCTTCATTCGAATCATTCGAATACACCCACTGTTGGGTCTTTATGTAACACCCCGCAACCGCAGCGGAAACGTAAACGGGATGCGACAGACACCTCTGATATCAACCACATTGTTTATAAAGAAAACTGAATGCATTAATATACTTCAAAATTACATTATCTCATCTTTCATTACCGTCTAGGTGATACACACATCATACAATACGATTCATAATTCTATCTGTTATAATGTATCCTAACATCCCGCACACAAATCTTACACACATCAAGCACTTAGCACGTAAGCAATCACTTCATCTAAATTGTACCTGAAAAGCATGTGAGAAAACGAGTCAACTACGAATAGTTGGTGAGTTTCACAATTTTAGTAAACCATGATAAATCCATATCATAATATAATATTATCTGGGGACACTGTTAACCCAGTACTGCACTCACTCCGGGGACACTGTTAACCCATAAACACATCCAATAACCTCTGGGGACACTGTTAACCCAGAAACACATTTAATAACCTCTGGGGACACTGTTAACCCAGAAACACATTTAATACCCTCTGGGGACACTGTTAACCCAGAAACCCATTTAATAACCTCTGGGGACACTGTTAACCCAGAACACTGTTTTGGGCCTTACACTGTTAGCAACTCAGACAATTACCATCTTAATACATTACCGTACGATTCCCGTACAATAAACAATATATAAATACATTCATTTCCATGCGAACAGCATGTACTTAAACATTTTGATAGAAACATGCTTTCCGCCCCGGGAAAATAATTAAAACAGTTCAGTAAAAAGGGGCTCGTGAAACTCACCTTGGCACATGCAAGCAGGTAACAACAATCATTATCAGTTAACACGTCCAATCTGTAATATGATCCCTACGATCGTTACTATACACTCATTATTAATATAACTTTAACCAGGTTAACCGGTACATCTGGGGACACTGTTAACCCAGCATTGTACCCGTTCTGGGGGCAAGGTTAACCCAGAAACACTTTTCCGGACTCAGATTGTGATGTCGTTTAGAGTTCAACAGTCAAATCTTCTAATAGCTTGTTTTCCCCGTTTTGCGTGCCTAGCACGGTTATCCAATTTTATATTTCAAAATGAGTTTGGTCACACACGACCCGAAAATAGTTGTTGACTGATAATTTAATTAAAGTGGTGAAATTAGTACTCGGTTTAGACGCCCCGATTGACCGCGGGACCCGTTTCCGTCTTTGGCGTACCGGAAACTGTTAAATCGGTTAAAAAACCCAAATCATCCGAATTATTTTCGGATGATTCATTTTTACTTGTTTAACTCAATTATATGAAAATAGTCCATTTTTAGGGTTTTTATACACCAGTCAGCTCGCTTAAGCGAACTTCACCGGTTTACGCGTTTTAACTTTAAAAGTTTGATAATTAGCACAAATACTTATCCGTTTATTCTCGGATCTCGAAATTTTGCACAAATCACTTTTTAACAGTGGGGAATTTTATAAAAATATTTCCAGAATTAATTCTTATATTTAAAATTTATTTATCTATTTTTAAACACCATTTAAACACTAAATATGTCGTAAATACCAAACGATCTTAGAAAAATCCCAAATTTTTCCTGGATGTCCCCTGCCATCCACATAGTTCCCTGTAATTTTTCCAGAACTAAAATCTTCTTTTACATGTCATTTTTACTAAAACCGTGCTAGAACACCCTAGAACTCGTTTAACCGAAAAGCCTATCTAGACTTCTCCAACTGACCTCAAATTTTGTGTGTGACTTATACATGATATAAAAAGATTATCTGCAATTTTCCAGAATTTTTCATAATATTTAACTTTTTTTCACCATTTTTGGCCAAAACCGAGCATTAAATTCACCAAATATTCATCCTTTGTCCAAAAATTACCAAAAATTCACAAAACTCTTATTTTCATGTGTAGAATATCCCTGTAAAATTTCATGACCTAACTCTAAAGCATCAACAATCTGTCCAATTTTCCCAAAACCGAACATAACCGAATATACCTTTCGTTTTCCGCCACTACAAGCCACAAACTCGTCTTTCCGCCTTATCTACCACTAAATACAGAGCCTACAATCAACATACCACAATACCAAGCAAGTTACACTCACGATCAAGCCATTTCTTTCATGGTTACGGTTATGATACTAAAACAAAGATTTAACCGTAAAAATTCGTTTTTGATTCGTTTAACTCCTTTCTTGGACCAAGATCCCTTGTATAACCCGTATACATCACTTGATCATGCAAGAATCGGTTTCCATCTCGGGTTTTCACCCTTTTTCACTTGGAAACCTCCTTTTCTTGCAAGAACACTCAAGAAACGAACATAAACACGTACATAACACAATTTTACCTTGGTTTTTCTTGTCAAAATCTCGGTTTTAGGCTCTTGGTCTTGAGAGAATTGGAGGTTTTTTGAAAAAGTTGGATGAAAAAAAAGAAAATGTAAGGGGTAATACATCCCTATATTCCGATCGGAATTTTGGATGGGTGGGGTGGGACCCACAACTTCATTTTAAGCCACATATTTGGATTCTCGTAATCCGGATAATGTTTTGGATAATCTGGTTCAGTTCGTTTCTCGGTTAAACGTTTAATTCGGCTTAAAATGAGGCCAAAACGGTTGTTTTTCGGCTAAAAAATGAAATTTATATAAAACCGATTTAAAAACTTTAAAAACTTAAACCATGACATTTATTAACTCAAAACATCATATTATTAATTATCGCGCATCTTTTTCGGCTTGATCGATTGTCTCTTGCTCGGTTTGGTATTAAAGGTTTCGTTTAATGTACCGTCGTACCATTAAATCGAAATTCTTTTTCTGTGCCGTACTTTACTTATCCCGAAGCATTAATGCTTCGTAAAATCACTAAATATCATATATCTCGTCTATAATTGAACCCTCGATTCGTTCGGGTTTCAATAACTATCAATCGATTAATCGCATATTCAATACGATGAATTATTTATTCACGCACAATCAATACAGTGAACCCTGTATTCTCGTATAGTTACTATGGTAACTCATGTACCCGACATTACATATGACGTAACTAACGTCTACCGGTTTGGGTATACCTGGTTTCGTCGGAATCGTTACATTCTCCCCCCGTTAAGAATTTCGTCCTCGAAATTTTACACGCCCACTATCTCCTTTCGAGAGAAAGGTGGGGGGTTTTTCCTTCAGAATTCACCCTCGCGTTACCAAGTATAATCTTGTCCTCGCTGTGAATTTCACTTAATCTTAATTAATAAAGCTTGGTATGTCCAAACTGTTTAGTTTTCCCGTCTACTATCTCTACGGAATTAGTTATGATATCAAGCATGTCTTCTATGAGTACCTCTATTACTAGTACTTTCGTTGCCTCATCGCTTAGGCACTTTTCAATCCGTATACATGGCAAAATATCATGTATAGTACTTAGCCCCTGGAATACTTTAATCAATAAACTAAGTGACCAATCATGGAGATAGTCTCATGAGGCCCAATATATTAAGGAGCTATTTTCGGTTTTGGCAAACCTCATATCACCTCTCTAAGGTGATGCCTTAAAAATGCCTTGTCACCTCTTTCCAATGACAATGGTTTCCTATGAATGTTGGCATAAATCCTTTGCCAATCTAGCGATGCTTTCAACTCATCTTAAATATTATAAATCCGATTGGTTGTTTCTCGAATCAATTCAAATCTTATGGCTTGATTGACGCCCATTTTCAATTTACACATTGGTGATAATTGCTTCACCCATAGAAAGCTTCAAGCTATCGATGCTTCCTTCCCCGCCTTCCAATAATGAAAGTAGGATGACTATTTCGATCCGAGATCATTGAAAATGGTACTCCACGACGAGATACCATTTCACCATCAAGAGTTTGGGCGAGAATTCATTGTGGTAATCGTCATAGATTGGAATGAAATGCGAGGATTGGTTAATCGATCCACGATTACCCAATTGTCCTCATGCCTTTGATATATCTTGGGAATTTGCGTCCCGAAATCCAATGTAATTTATTCCCACTATCATTGGCGAATTTTCTGTCGTTGTGGCGTTCCCAAGGGTTTTCGGTATGTAGCCTTATCTCTTGCACAACTTAAATATTCACCAACATACGTAACCATATCTTTCTCCAAACTCGGCCGTTAATAAAATCCTTTCAGATATTCGTATCATCAATAGTCTAATCCGATCCCGGATGTATGAAATATTTCGATCTATGCGCTTCGTCCATGATTACTTCACGAAGGTCATGGAGGGTCGGGATCCAAACCCGATCTTTGAAATAGAGAATTTCGTCCACGCGCTGTTCGAAATTCTTTTCGTTGCTGTAAAGTTCCTCCTTTTCCAATTGTTCCTCTTTCAACGTCTCACGTTGAGCGACTCGAATCAGGTCCGAAAGATTCGACTGGACTATCATCCCCAGTGCTCGCACTCGCAATGGCTTAACCCGATCTTTCCTACTCAAGGCATCGGCTACGACGTTAGCCTTGTCGGGGTGATAACAGATGTCACAGTCATAATCGCTTAACAACTCTACCCCTCTTTCGTTGAATATGAGACTGTGGTCTCTTATCATCTATAAAATTTGTACATTTGCGTTGTAAAAAGGATTATGAGTTGGGTAATGCTAGAAATTCTTCAATAAACCGCTGATAATCTCCGGCTAGTCCTAAAAATTGGCGCATTCCCTATGGCGCCTTGGGTGACTGCCAATTTTAATGGTTTCTATCTTATTTGGATCTATGTAAAATCCTTGTTGCTTTACAACATGACCAAGGAATTATGCCTTCTTTATTCAAAATCACATTTCGACAACTTCGCGTACAACTCCTCTTGCTTTAACACTTCCACAATTTTTCTTAACCGTCGTTCGTGCTCTTCTTTACGTTGCGGATATATCAAAATATCATTAATGAATTTTATGAAAAATTTGTCAAAATAAAGTCTACAGACTCGGTTCATGAGTTCCATGAATGCTGCCGGCGCATTTGTTAGCCCGACAGGCATAACTAAAAATTCATAATGGCCGTAGCGAGTCCGAAACACTGTTGTTGCAACGTCCTCCTCTTGGATTTCTCATTTGGTGCTAATTATATCTAAGATCAATTTTCTAAAAATAAATCGCCCCTTGCAGTTGATTAAACAGATCATTCACTTCGAAGAAGTGAGTACCTACTCTTGATCGTCACTTTATTCAATTCTCCATAATCAATACATATCCTAACATTTCCGTCCTTCATTTCCCAAATAACACTGGTGCACCCCATGGTGACTAACTAGGTCGTATAAAACCTTATCCAATAATTCTTGCATTTCAGTTGGTGTAAGTCAGTAAGATGCTTTAGCAACAGGGCCAGCTTGAGTTATTAAATTGATTCCGAATTTGACATGTCGGGTTGGCGGTAATCCAGGAAGTTCTTCTATGAAAGCTTGTGGAAATTCGCGTACCACCGGGATATCTTCTGTATGTTTTCTTTTAAATACTTTGGCAAACGCGTTTGTTAAATACACCACGTTCTCTTGTCGTAAATACTATAACATCTCCAAATGAGATTAGAGTGGTAACATAATACCGTACACTTTTCTCTGTATCTAATCGCTTCATCGTCCGAAGGAGAGCTTCTAATCATCTTCTTTTCATAATTGATTTCAGCTTCATGTCGAGTTAGCCAGTCCATGTTAACTATTACGTCAAACTTCTTAACTTTACTGGTCGTAGGTCAATAAGGAAAGGTTAATCGTTCAGAATAATAGGACAATTCAGAACAATTTAGTTAACCATTAGGGGTTTACCGTTAGCGGTTCTACAGTATGGGGTTCTATAGTTTCACTAATCGGTATCTTTCCAAATGATAGGAGGCTAACAGGAGCCAACTTCTATCGACGACCGTAAAAATATCGCTGAAGTCTATTGATTTAAAACTACAACGTACTTAATACCACTTTTGGATCATGACTAGCTTTATTTGAATTACTCCCAAAAGCACGGCTCCTTGCTTGATCAGAGGTTGATGCTTGTCATGAGGTTCATCTTCCAACAACACCTTGGTTCAACTTTGGGCAATTTCTCTTGAAACGTTCTGTACTGCCACGTTCCTAACAAGTACAACTGTTTGACATAATTTGATTTCTTTGAATGGATTGTTATTGAAGTTGTTGGGTTCGGAGTGGTTGTATGTAACATCCCGAAATTTCAAAGGTAATATTAATTATATTACTTATTAATAGATGGGAAGTTTACTCGGGTTATCAGGAAATAAATAAAAGAATAGGAGTTGGTATGGGTCAGGCTAGTGTCGGGTAATGGAAGTGGGTTATGGACTTGGGTTAATTGAGATAGGTTAAATGAGAATGGGATTTCAGGGATATAAATACCCCCAAAATCCCAAAATATCTCATTTCTCACCAAACTCCCTAACACACACTCCTTACACCCTCAAAACACACACATCCTAACCGATCAAGATTCGGAGCCGAGACCCGAGGTTTTGTTGATAGATCTGCGTTGGTAAGGTAAGAACATATCCAACAAAGCTAATATTACTGAAAATGGTTAGGATTGGATGGGTTAACCGGACCCGAAACCCAACTGCCCAAATCGGACCCCTAAAACGTCGATTTTAGGCCGATTTGATGGTTGGGGTTTGTAGGCGCCGATCATACGGTTCCGTTGGTACCAAAATCGAGTTATTTGGCTAAGAAACGAAGGAGTTATGGGCAAACAGATCTGCAGCGCGACAACTTCGCCTGCAAGATTAAGTTCGCCTGATGAACTTCGCCTTCAAGCGTAACTTCGCCTTCAAGCGTAACTTCGCGTAAGGATAACTTCGCCTACGGCCAAGTTCGCCTAAGGATAACTTCGCCTGAAGCCAAGTTCGCCTAAGGATAACTTCGCCTGAAGCCAAGTTCGCCTAAGGTTTAACTTCGCCTGAAGCCAAGTTCGCCTAAGGTTTAACTTCGCCTGAAGCCAAGTTCGCCTAAGGTTTAACTTCGCCTGAAGCCAAGTTCGCCTAAGGTTTAACTTCGCCTGAAGCCAAGTTCGCCTAAGGTTTAACTTCGCCTGAAGCTAAGTTCGCCCGAAGGGTTAACTTCGCCTAAAGCCAAGTTTGATTAGAAAATAAATTATAAAGCGATAAGTTAAAGTAAGCTAATACTAGGCCACCAGATTAGGTCAGGCGAGTATTGATACGTGTAACTTGTACAGTTAGCCGAGCTCAGTTAAAGAAGGGATTTACAGCTATCAGAAAAAGAAGCAGTATTCAGGTGAGTTTCTAGCCCCATTCCTTGTTATGTTTTCGGGGCTGTGTGCATACTCGATGTGTTGTTAATACATTTATCCTAAGTGATAAGTGTATGTCTTATGTGATATGTGTGATAGATATGAATGATTGTTTGTCGGTACGCGAACGATCTTCGGATATTGCGCGTAATGTCAGGTTAAAAATAAAGGTACGAATATTATATGTCGTAGATGTATGAATATTCAAATGAATACTTGTCGGGGCGTGAACGATCTTCGGATATTGCACGTAACGACAAGGGGTATGGTTGTTAATGGATGAGGTAAAGAATGCCTAGAGTGTTCTTATGATATAATGTAAGTATGTGTGTATAGGTACACGAATGGTATGTGATATGTGTGATATGTATGAATGATTGCTTGATGGTACGTGAACGATCTTCGGATATTGTACGTACTGTCAGGTTGTAACGTTATAAATATGGTAAGTATGATATGTATGTTTATGTGTATAGACGTAATAAAGTTAGGAAAAGAAGGAAATGACGGTTGTATGGTTGTATAGTTACGAAAAGGGTACCGAGCCCTAATAATACTCGAGGTAGGATGTATGGTTGTATGGTAACGAAGAGGGAATCGAACCCTACTAATATTCGAAAACCAAGGGACCAGACCCTTATAATATCTGTGATGTTAGGGACCAGACCCTTATAATATCTGTGATGTTAGGGACCAGACCCTTATAATATCTGTGATGTTAGGGACCAGACCCTTATAATATCTGTGATGTTAGGGACCAGACCCTTATAATATCTGTGATGTTAGGGACCAGACCCTTATAATATCTGTGATGATAGGGACCAGACCCTTATAATATCTGTGATGTTAGGGAATCGAACCCTTCTAATATTCGAAAACTAGGGACTAGACCCTTATAATATCTGTGAGGTTATAGGGCGAAAGGCTCTTTAAAACGTATGATTATGAATGTAAAGAAAGTATGTAAGTAAGAAAGAAAGTATGTAAGTAAGAAAGAAAGTATGTAAGTAAGAATGAAGGTATGAGTACTTATGTGTGTATGAAAGAAAGTTATGAGGTTAAGTACGAATGTATGTAAGAAGGTATTGTATGATATTGTATGATTAACTAGAACTCACTCAGCGTAGCTGACTTTTAGTATGCACGCAGGTGAGCTGATTATAGAGTTAGCATGAGGATGACACACGGCATGGATTGAACGGCTGGCATCTGAAGAAAGAAGTAAAGATGTTTTAAATATAAAGTTTTGTGTTATGGTATCAAAGAAAAGATTTAATGTTTTGTAACAAATGATTGATGTTTTATATTCCGCGAAAAGTTTTAATAAACTCTGATTTGAAGAACTGTGTTTATGAGTAAATCCGACGCTAAAGTGGGGCTACCGGGTTCGGGGCCTTACAAGTTGGTATCAGAGCATAAGTTCGAGAGATTTAAGCATCCTACATGCTTAGACTCGAACAGAGAACGGGATTTAAGTAAGAAAAGAAAGAAGATGCCAGTTCAAGAATGCCATGTGTCGCTCAAGCAAGATCAGTAAAGGTAAAGTGTATGATTAAATGATATATGTTAATGAGAAAGAAAGGATATGTGAACGATAGGGATAGGAATAATTGATTGTTTGATTTGACTAACTGCTTAAGTAGAACCAGCACAAATAGACTCATAAAGGGAAGTATATAGGACACGGAAAGCAATGTGATCAGCTAGTCACAGCTGGCCACTGTTATTACCTGTTAGCCTTGCTATCCTTGTACTAGATAGTTCCTTGAGTGATGATGTTTGTGTTTTCCCTTAGAATACTAATGGCTGGAGCAAAAAGGTTTGTTGGTAAGGGAGGTCACACTGGACGTCCTCTTGGAATACGCGTTGTCCGAGAACCTTCTAGGGTGAAGACTTGGGGAAACTGCAGAGAGGGACGCTTGGTGAAGGAATAATTGCTTATGCAATGGTGTTATTAAGTTGCTTTTGCTTAAGGACTTGTTGTGTGTTAAGGTTTAAAACTTATGGTTATCAGTGACGTGTAATATTTATATTGAGTTTGGTTATGAATGATTATTATGTTGTGATGAAAGGTTGTTTTAGACAATAGTGTTAAAAGTACTAATCAAAGCCCTTGGAGGTATGAGATGAGTTGTGGTACATCGAGGGTCTCATGGACAAGCTACCTTAAATAGCTAAAACGCATGACCACTATTCGATGGCTGTAAAGTCGGAAGTAGGGAGGGTAACTCAGAAAGCGAAGGCAATTCTATAAAACGTGTAAATGTAAGAAGTTTTCCTTTTATAGGGAATAAGTTAGGTTTCGGGGACGAAACCTCTTTAAGGAGGGAAGACTTGTAACATCCCGAAATTTCAAAGGTAATATTAATTATATTACTTATTAATAGATGGGAAGTTTACTCGGGTTATCAGGAAATAAATAAAAGAATAGGAGTTGGTATGGGTCGGGCTAGTGTCGGGTAATGGAAGTGGGTTATGGACTTGGGTTAATTGAGATAGGTTAAATGAGAATGGGATTTAAGGGATATAAATACCCCCAAAATCCCAAAATATCTCATTTCTCACCAAACTCCCTAACACACACTCCTTACACCCTCAAAACACACACATCCTAACCGATCAAGATTCGGAGCCGAGACCCGAGGTTTTGTTGATAGATCTGCGTTGGTAAGGTAAGAACATATCCAACAAAGCTAATATTACTGAAAATGGTTAGGATTGGATGGGTTAACCGGACCCGAAACCCAACTGCCCAAATCGGACCCCTAAAACGTCGATTTTAGGCCGATTTGATGGTTGGGGTTTGTAGGCGCCGATCATACGGTTCCGTTGGTACCAAAATCGAGTTATTTGGCTAAGAAACGAAGGAGTTATGGGCAAACAGATCTGCAGCGCGACAACTTCGCCTGCAAGATTAAGTTCGCCTGATGAACTTCGCCTTCAAGCGTAACTTCGCCTTCAAGCGTAACTTCGCGTAAGGATAACTTCGCCTACGGCCAAGTTCGCCTAAGGATAACTTCGCCTGAAGCCAAGTTCGCCTAAGGATAACTTCGCCTGAAGCCAAGTTCGCCTAAGGTTTAACTTCGCCTGAAGCCAAGTTCGCCTAAGGTTTAACTTCGCCTGAAGCCAAGTTCGCCTAAGGTTTAACTTCGCCTGAAGCCAAGTTCGCCTAAGGTTTAACTTCGCCTGAAGCCAAGTTCGCCTAAGGTTTAACTTCGCCTGAAGCTAAGTTCGCCCGAAGGGTTAACTTCGCCTAAAGCCAAGTTTGATTAGAAAATAAATTATAAAGCGATAAGTTAAAGTAAGCTAATACTAGGCCACCAGATTAGGTCAGGCGAGTATTGATACGTGTAACTTGTACAGTTAGCCGAGCTCAGTTAAAGAAGGGATTTACAGCTATCAGAAAAAGAAGCAGTATTCAGGTGAGTTTCTAGCCCCATTCCTTGTTATGTTTTCGGGGCTGTGTGCATACTCGATGTGTTGTTAATACATTTATCCTAAGTGATAAGTGTATGTCTTATGTGATATGTGTGATAGATATGAATGATTGTTTGTCGGTACGCGAACGATCTTCGGATATTGCGCGTAATGTCAGGTTAAAAATAAAGGTACGAATATTATATGTCGTAGATGTATGAATATTCAAATGAATACTTGTCGGGGCGTGAACGATCTTCGGATATTGCACGTAACGACAAGGGGTATGGTTGTTAATGGATGAGGTAAAGAATGCCTAGAGTGTTCTTATGATATAATGTAAGTATGTGTGTATAGGTACACGAATGGTATGTGATATGTGTGATATGTATGAATGATTGCTTGATGGTACGTGAACGATCTTCGGACATTGTACGTACTGTCAGGTTGTAACGTTATAAATATGGTAAGTATGATATGTATGTTTATGTGTATGAACGTAATAAAGTTAGGAAAAGAAGGAAATGACGGTTGTATGGTTGTATAGTTACGAAAAGGGTACCGAGCCCTAATAATACTCGAGGTAGGATGTATGGTTGTATGGTAACGAAGAGGGAATCGAACCCTACTAATATTCGAAAACCAAGGGACCAGACCCTTATAATATCTGTGATGTTAGGGACCAGACCCTTATAATATCTGTGATGTTAGGGACCAGACCCTTATAATATCTGTGATGTTAGGGACCAGACCCTTATAATATCTGTGATGTTAGGGACCAGACCCTTATAATATCTGTGATGTTAGGGACCAGACCCTTATAATATCTGTGATGATAGGGACCAGACCCTTATAATATCTGTGATGTTAGGGAATCGAACCCTTCTAATATTCGAAAACTAGGGACTAGACACTTATAATATCTGTGAGGTTATAGGGCGAAAGGCTCTTTAAAACGTATGATTATGAATGTAAAGAAAGTATGTAAGTAAGAAAGAAAGTATGTAAGTAAGAATGAAGGTATGAGTACTTATGTGTATGAAAGAAAGTTATGAGGTTAAGTACGAATGTATGTAAGAAGGTATTGTATGATATTGTATGATTAACTAGAACTCACTCAGCGTAGCTGACTTTTAGTATGCACGCAGGTGAGCTGATTATAGAGTTAGCATGAGGATGACACACGGCATGGATTGAACGGCTGGCATCTGAAGAAAGAAGTAAAGATGTTTTAAATATAAAGTTTTGTGTTATGGTATCAAAGAAAAGATTTAATGTTTTGTAACAAATGATTGATGTTTTATATTCCGCGAAAAGTTTTAATAAACTCTGATTTGAAGAACTGTGTTTATGAGTAAATCCGACGCTAAAGTGGGGCTACCGGGTTCGGGGCCTTACAAGTTGGTATCAGAGCATAAGTTCGAGAGATTTAAGCATCCTACATGCTTAGACTCGAACAGAGAACGGGATTTAAGTAAGAAAAGAAAGAAGATGCCAGTTCAAGAATGCCATGTGTCGCTCAAGCAAGATCAGTAAAGGTAAAGTGTATGATTAAATGATATATGTTAATGAGAAAGAAAGGATATGTGAACGATAGGGATAGGAATAATTGATTGTTTGATTTGACTAACTGCTTAAGTAGAACCAGCACAAATAGACTCATAAAGGGAAGTATATAGGACACGGAAAGCAATGTGATCAGCTAGTCACAGCTGGCCACTGTTATTACCTGTTAGCCTTGCTATCCTTATACTAGATAGTTCCTTGAGTGATGATGTTTGTGTTTTCCCTTAGAATACTAATGGCTGGAGCAAAAAGGTTTGTTGGTAAGGGAGGTCACACTGGACGTCCTCTTGGAATACGCGTTGTCCGAGAACCTTCTAGGGTGAAGACTTGGGGAAACTGAAGAGAGGGACGCTTGGTGAAGGAATAATTGCTTATGCAATGGTGTTATTAAGTTGCTTTTGCTTAAGGACTTGTTGTGTGTTAAGGTTTAAAACTTATGGTTATCAGTGACGTGTAATATTTATATTGAGTTTGGTTATGAATGATTATTATGTTGTGATGAAAGGTTGTTTTAGACAATAGTGTTAAAAGTACTAATCAAAGCCCTTGGAGGTATGAGATGAGTTGTGGTACATCGAGGGTCTCATGGACAAGCTACCTTAAATAGCTAAAACGCATGACCACTATTCGATGGCTGTAAAGTCGGAAGTAGGGAGGGTAACTTAGAAAGCGAAGGCAATTCTATAAAACGTGTAAATGTAAGAAGTTTTCCTTTTATAGGGAATAAGTTAGCCGAAACCTCTTTAAGGAGGGAAGACTTGTAACATCCCGAAATTTCAAAGGTAATATTAATTATATTACTTATTAATAGATGGGAAGTTTACTCGGGTTATCAGGAAATAAATAAAAGAATAGGAGTTGGTATGGGTCGGGCTAGTGTCGGGTAATGGAAGTGGGTTATGGACTTGGGTTAATTGAGATAGGTTAAATGAGAATGGGATTTCAGGGATATAAATACCCCCAAAATCCCAAAATATCTCATTTCTCACCAAACTCCCTAACACACACTCCTTACACCCTCAAAACACACACATCCTAACCGATCAAGATTCGGAGCCGAGACCCGAGGTTTTGTTGATAGATCTGCGTTGGTAAGGTAAGAACATATCCAACAAAGCTAATATTACTGAAAATGGTTAGGATTGGATGGGTTAACCGGACCCGAAACCCAACTGCCCAAATCGGACCCCTAAAACGTCGATTTTAGGCCGATTTGATGGTTGGGGTTTGTAGGCGCCGATCATACGGTTCCGTTGGTACCAAAATCGAGTTATTTGGCTAAGAAACGAAGGAGTTATGGGCAAACAGATCTGCAGCGCGACAACTTCGCCAGCAAGATTAAGTTCGCCTGATGAACTTCGCCTTCAAGCGTAACTTCGCCTTCAAGCGTAACTTCGCCTAAGGATAACTTCGCCTACGGCCAAGTTCGCCTAAGGATAACTTCGCCTGAAGCCAAGTTCGCCTAAGGATAACTTCGCCTGAAGCCAAGTTCGCCTAAGGTTTAACTTCGCCTGAAGCCAAGTTCGCCTAAGGTTTAACTTCGCCTGAAGCCAAGTTCGCCTAAGGTTTAACTTCGCCTAAAGCCAAGTTCGCCTAAGGTTTAACTTCGCCTGAAGCCAAGTTCGCCTAAGGTTTAACTTCGCCTGAAGCCAAGTTCGCCTAAGGTTTAACTTCGCCTGAAGCTAAGTTCGCCCGAAGGGTTAACTTCGCCTAAAGCCAAGTTTGATTAGAAAATAAATTATAAAGCGATAAGTTAAAGTAAGCTAATACTAGGCCACCAGATTAGGTCAGGCGAGTATTGATACGTGTAACTTGTACAGTTAGCCGAGCTCAGTTAAAGAAGGGATTTACAGCTATCAGAAAAAGAAGCAGTATTCAGGTGAGTTTCTAGCCCCATTCCTTGTTATGTTTTCGGGGCTGTGTGCATACTCGATGTGTTGTTAATACATTTATCCTAAGTGATAAGTGTATGTCTTATGTGATATGTGTGATAGATATGAATGATTGTTTGTCGGTACGCGAACGATCTTCGGATATTGCGCGTAATGTCAGGTTAAAAATAAAGGTACGAATATTATATGTCGTAGATGTATGAATATTCAAATGATACTTGTCGGGGCGTGAACGATCTTCGGATATTGCACGTAACGACAAGGGGTATGGTTGTTAATGGATGAGGTAAAGAATGCCTAGAGTGTTCTTATGATATAATGTAAGTATGTGTGTATAGGTACACGAATGGTATGTGATATGTGTGATATGTATGAATGATTGCTTGATGGTACGTGAACGATCTTCGGATATTGTACGTACTGTCAGGTTGTAACGTTATAAATATGGTAAGTATGATATGTATGTTTATGTGTATAGACGTAATAAAGTTAGGAAAAGAGGAAATGACGGTTGTATGGTTGTATAGTTACGAAAAGGGTACCGAGCCCTAATAATACTCGAGGTAGGATGTATGGTTGTATGGTAACGAAGAGGGAATCGAACCCTACTAATATTCGAAAACCAAGGGACCAGACCCTTATAATATCTGTGATGTTAGGGACCAGACCCTTATAATATCTGTGATGTTAGGGACCAGACCCTTATAATATCTGTGATGTTAGGGACCAGACCCTTATAATATCTGTGATGTTAGGGACCAGACCCTTATAATATCTGTGATGTTAGGGACCAGACCCTTATAATATCTGTGATGTTAGGGACCAGACCCTTATAATATCTGTGATGATAGGGACCAGACCCTTATAATATCTGTGATGTTAGGGAATCGAACCCTTCTAATATTCGAAAACTAGGGACTAGACCCTTATAATATCTGTGAGGTTATAGGGCGAAAGGCTCTTTAAAACGTATGATTATGAATGTAAAGAAAGTATGTAAGTAAGAAAGAAAGTATGTAAGTAAGAAAGAAAGTATGTAAGTAAGAATGAAGGTATGAGTACTTATGTGTGTATGAAAGAAAGTTATGAGGTTAAGTATGAATGTATGTAAGAAGGTATTGTATGATATTGTATGATTAACTAGAACTCACTCAGCGTAGCTGACTTTTAGTATGCACGCAGGTGAGCTGATTATAGAGTTAGCATGAGGATGACACACGGCATGGATTGAACGGCTGGCATCTGAAGAAAGAAGTAAAGATGTTTTAAATATAAAGTTTTGTGTTATGGTATCAAAGAAAAGATTTAATGTTTTGTAACAAATGATTGATGTTTTATATTCCGCGAAAAGTTTTAATAAACTCTGATTTGAAGAACTGTGTTTATGAGTAAATCCGACGCTAAAGTGGGGCTACCGGGTTCGGGGCCTTACAAGTTGGTATCAGAGCATAAGTTCGAGAGATTTAAGCATCCTACATGCTTAGACTCGAACAGAGAACGGGATTTAAGTAAGAAAAGAAAGAAGATGCCAGTTCAAGAATGCCATGTGTCGCTCAAGCAAGATCAGTAAAGGTAAAGTGTATGATTAAATGATATATGTTAATGAGAAAGAAAGGATATGTGAACGATAGGGATAGGAATAATTGATTGTTTGATTTGACTAACTGCTTAAGTAGAACCAGCACAAATAGACTCATAAAGGGAAGTATATAGGACACGGAAAGCAATGTGATCAGCTAGTCACAGCTGGCCACTGTTATTACCTGTTAGCCTTGCTATCCTTGTAC
Organism: Bidens hawaiensis; assembly: GCF_021521415.1. NCBI lineage: Eukaryota > Viridiplantae > Streptophyta > Magnoliopsida > Asterales > Asteraceae > Bidens > Bidens hawaiensis. The sequence goes on from NW_027491920.1 coordinate 278,557, forward strand.
TAGATAGTTCCTTGAGTGATGATGTTTGTGTTTTCCCTTAGAATACTAATGGCTGGAGCAAAAAGGTTTGTTGGTAAGGGAGGTCACACTGGACGTCCTCTTGGAATACGCGTTGTCCGAGAACCTTCTAGGGTGAAGACTTGGGGAAACTGCAGAGAGGGACGCTTGGTGAAGGAATAATTGCTTATGCAATGGTGTTATTAAGTTGCTTTTGCTTAAGGACTTGTTGTGTGTTAAGGTTTAAAACTTATGGTTATCAGTGACGTGTAATATTTATATTGAGTTTGGTTATGAATGATTATTATGTTGTGATGAAAGGTTGTTTTAGACAATAGTGTTAAAAGTACTAATCAAAGCCTTAGAGGTATGAGATGAGTTGTGGTACATCGAGGGTCTCATGGACAAGCTACCTTAAATAGCTAAAACGCATGACCACTATTCGATGGCTGTAAAGTCGGAAGTAGGGAGGGTAACTCAGAAAGCGAAGGCAATTCTATAAAACGTGTAAATGTAAGAAGTTTTCCTTTTATAGGGAATAAGTTAGGTTTCGGGGACGAAACCTCTTTAAGGAGGGAAGACTTGTAACATCCCGAAATTTCAAAGGTAATATTAATTATATTACTTATTAATAGATGGGAAGTTTACTCGGGTTATCAGGAAATAAATAAAAGAATAGGAGTTGGTATGGGTCGGGCTAGTGTCGGGTAATGGAAGTGGGTTATGGACTTGGGTTAATTGAGATAGGTTAAATGAGAATGGGATTTCAGGGATATAAATACCCCCCAAAATCCCAAAATATCTCATTTCTCACCAAACTCCCTAACACACACTCCTTACACCCTCAAAACACACACATCCTAACCGATCAAGATTCGGAGCCGAGACCCGAGGTTTTGTTGATAGATCTGCGTTGGTAAGGTAAGAACATATCCAACAAAGCTAATATTACTGAAAATGGTTAGGATTGGATGGGTTAACCGGACCCGAAACCCAACTGCCCAAATCGGACCCCTAAAACGTCGATTTTAGGCCGATTTGATGGTTGGGGTTTGTAGGCGCCGATCATACGGTTCCGTGGGTACCAAAATCGAGTTATTTGGCTAAGAAACGAAGGAGTTATGGGCAAACAGATCTGCAGCGCGACAACTTCGCCTGCAAGATTAAGTTCGCCTGATGAACTTCGCCTTCAAGCGTAACTTCGCCTTCAAGCGTAACTTCGCCTAAGGATAACTTCGCCTACGGCCAAGTTCGCCTAAGGATAACTTCGCCTGAAGCCAAGTTCGCCTAAGGATAACTTCGCCTGAAGCCAAGTTCGCCTAAGGTTTAACTTCGCCTGAAGCCAAGTTCGCCTAAGGTTTAACTTCGCCTGAAGCCAAGTTCGCCTAAGGTTTAACTTCGCCTAAAGCCAAGTTCGCCTAAGGTTTAACTTCGCCTGAAGCCAAGTTCGCCTAAGGTTTAACTTCGCCTGAAGCCAAGTTCGCCTAAGGTTTAACTTCGCCTGAAGCTAAGTTCGCCCGAAGGGTTAACTTCGCCTAAAGCCAAGTTTGATTAGAAAATAAATTATAAAGCGATAAGTTAAAGTAAGCTAATACTAGGCCACCAGATTAGGTCAGGCGAGTTTTGATACGTGTAACTTGTACAGTTAGCCGAGCTCAGTTAAAGAAGGGATTTACAGCTATCAGAAAAAGAAGCAGTATTCAGGTGAGTTTCTAGCCCCATTCCTTGTTATGTTTTCGGGGCTGTGTGCATACTCGATGTGTTGTTAATACATTTATCCTAAGTGATAAGTGTATGTCTTATGTGATATGTGTGATAGATATGAATGATTGTTTGTCGGTACGCGAACGATCTTCGGATATTGCGCGTAATGTCAGGTTAAAAATAAAGGTACGAATATTATATGTCGTAGATGTATGAATATTCAAATGAATACTTGTCGGGGCGTGAACGATCTTCGGATATTGCACGTAACGACAAGGGGTATGGTTGTTAATGGATGAGGTAAAGAATGCCTAGAGTGTTCTTATGATATAATGTAAGTATGTGTGTATAGGTACACGAATGGTATGTGATATGTGTGATATGTATGAATGATTGCTTGATGGTACGTGAACGATCTTCGGATATTGTACGTACTGTCAGGTTGTAACGTTATAAATATGGTAAGTATGATATGTATGTTTATGTGTATAGACGTAATAAAGTTAGGAAAAGAAGGAAATGACGGTTGTATGGTTGTATAGTTACGAAAAGGGTACCGAGCCCTAATAATACTCGAGGTAGGATGTATGGTTGTATGGTAACGAAGAGGGAATCGAACCCTACTAATATTCGAAAACCAAGGGACCAGACCCTTATAATATCTGTGATGTTAGGGACCAGACCCTTATAATATCTGTGATGTTAGGGACCAGACCCTTATAATATCTGTGATGTTAGGGACCAGACCCTTATAATATCTGTGATGATAGGGACCAGACCCTTATAATATCTGTGATGTTAGGGAATCGAACCCTTCTAATATTCGAAAACTAGGGACCAGACCCTTATAATATCTGTGAGGTTATAGGGCGAAAGGCTCTTTAAAACGTATGATTATGAATGTAAAGAAAGTATGTAAGTAAGAAAGAAAGTATGTAAGTAAGAAAGAAAGTATGTAAGTAAGAATGAAGGTATGAGTACTTATGTGTGTATGAAAGAAAGTTATGAGGTTAAGTACGAATGTATGTAAGAAGGTATTGTATGATATTGTATGATTAACTAGAACTCACTCAGCGTAGCTGACTTTTAGTATGCACGCAGGTGAGCTGATTATAGAGTTAGCATGAGGATGACACACGGCATGGATTGAACGGCTGGCATCTGAAGAAAGAAGTAAAGATGTTTTAAATATAAAGTTTTGTGTTATGGTATCAAAGAAAAGATTTAATGTTTTGTAACAAATGATTGATGTTTTATATTCCGCGAAAAGTTTTAATAAACTCTGATTTGAAGAACTGTGTTTATGAGTAAATCCGACGCTAAAGTGGGGCTACCGGGTTCGGGGCCTTACATTGTACATGAATGGGTTGGGGTTGCCGGTTCACATGGCTTCAATTGGTTCTACAAATGGGGCATTACGTCCATCTTTACCACACCCGTGGCCTACTATCACTCGACATTCTTCTTCCTGCCGATAACCATATTTTTCACAGTTAGGGAAGGACCCTTCATGTGGTTCATGTTTTCACACCAGAACTAGTCTTAGTATAATTCTTGGTTGTAGGACATACCTACTTATTCAAAGCCTATCTTGCACTATACCTTTATCATTTCTCTTCTTTATCACTCGACGTTTCACCTAACGTCCTTCCATTCCGCTTCCCATTGAATCAAATATATCAATGCTGGCTTGTGACACAACCCTTCCAAAGGTTGTATATTTTACAGGGTTGACTATACTCCTTATCGATGGAGTTAGCTCCCAATATAGCGCTCACTTCGCTTAATTTCAGGAGTAATTAGTCACGTTACCAGACATGACAATTCCTTCAAACGATTAGCATGTTCTAAGTGATCAGCACACAACATTTCTATCTTTCATAGCTCAGTTTCCAATCTCTAAGTTTAATTACCCGAATAAAAGTGCTCCAGCACAAGAATTTTAAATCCTGACCATATCATCTGAGCAATAATTTTCTAACTATAATTTTGTACCATCGTGTTCCATCACGATACAACATAATCTACTAACATATCTGTAGCATATTTCACTACACAATGTTCTAGACTCTTACCAATATCCTTAACCATTTCGATCTTTTCTATCCACTCGCTAATCTATTCCTCCTTTTACCATCAGTAAACTATTAATAATTTCCTTAACACAACCAACAAACATATCCTTCATACCGGATCTAATTCATTACGACTACTATTCATGTTTAGTTTATAACTAATACTTGTAGTCATAATAGCATTCGGTGGGACATTATCACTCTTAGTAATACCACTAAGAATTGAAATATTCATAATCATGTGATTGCTCGATCTATAATCCTGCGATCACATTTGCATCAACACTAGCAGTGATCTGTGATACAACATTCGGTATCATCATCTGCTATCCTTGAGCAATCAACTGAATCATATCAATCTCCATCATTGGAGTTACTCTTTTTATGTCAATCCGCCGTACTCATCCCGTACGCAGTAATCAATACTAATCTCACCATATAACTCGTTACCAGCCCAATCATAACAACAGATACACATACACACCAAATATTATCATATGTATTACACATACAGGCATCTAGTATATATGTCCCACAAATATAATAACATATGGACTTAACCTGACGTCGGTTAACGTCTAAATGTGGTTCATAACCCTTGTCACCATCTGACATATAGATCTTTCTCAACAAAAATCAATGTTTAATATTCATGATTTCAATATCCTTCTGCATGTCATCATAACCGATACATGCTCACCGTGAGCACCAAACGATTACATACCACAGAGTTATAATATCCGTGTTTATTCGTATATCCGGCATACACAGTATACCTCCTACGAACGAACAACCAACTATGCTATAATGATTCCAACACTTCTTTGTGTATAGGTAATGTCACACCCTCAAAATCCACTAACGGAGTTTTACCGTCAGAGGGTGTGAACTGGCAGGATCGGAATCATTAGTTATAACCAAACCAAAGAAAACGTTTAAATGAAAAATAAGTGCGGAAGCGTAAAACCTTAATTCAAAAGTTGCGTCACGCAGGACGACTTAAAACCAAATGTAAATGTTAAAATTAAGTTTGCAGAGTAAGATGTTTAACAATTAATGCATGCTCCTAAACCGCGCGCCCGCCTCGGCTACCTGAGAATAACATACTAAAAGGGGTCAACACGAGGTTGGTGAGTTCACAAGTTATATAAGATAAATCGTTTAGCGTTTGAGTTCAGCGTTTTCGTTAAGTGTTTTGCGTAACCACGTTACGGCGTTTAAAAGTTTTGCGTAACCACGTTACGGCGTTTAAATGTTTTGCGTAACCACGTTACGGCGTTTAAGTGTGTAACCACGTTACAGCGTTTAAGTGTGTAACCACGTTACAGCGTTTAAGTGTGTAACCACGTTACAGCGTTTAAGTGTTACCAGATAATGTTATGTCAAATTATATATCGATAGGTAGCTAATCTATACAACAAGTATTACTAAGTGGTTCGAGACCGAAGCTGACTGTTTATCAAGTGCCCGTCACCAGGTCAACCCAGACCATGGTAAGTGTTAGCCAAAATTACACCCACTCAACCTCCAGTTGAGCTTAGCGTCGGGTGGGGTTTGTCAAACCCAGTAGTACTACTCAACAGTGACTCGCTATTCCAAATATTAACCGGTTCGATGCGTGGGACTTCAAGGGTTACGTGCCGCTTAGCCTCTACAAGTGATATATATAATTTATAACAAAATCTTAAATATGTGTTTATCTCAAAAATGCGTTTATCGGAGTATGTTATCTCCCCCAAGTGAAAAACGTTTGAAAACAGTTCAAAGAGCGGGGTAAGTGAACTCACTGTTTGCGAAGAATATTCCAAATTAGATCACCGAGTGATGCGCGTCGTAGAAAACTCTCTAGCGTTCTAAAATAACAAAGAGATTTTCTAAGTATCGGAACGTTTAACGAGTCTCTAGACTCGGCACATAATACCTATGCACGTATCATGTTTCGTGTTTCGTTTGTGAACCGTGTGTGATTTAAACAAGTACAATTGTGATACGATACACGAGTGAGCAATTACTTTCGTGTCATGTATTAATAACGTACTTACAAGCAATTATTCCCGTAAGGGCATTTTGGTCAACAAACAAAGACTAACTAACCATTATTCCCCATAAGGGCAATTTGGTCAATTCATGGCAATCAAACTAGCAACTATTCCCCGCAAGGGTATTTTGGTCAAAATACAACAATTATATAAAAACTATCATATTTCATGCATTCCTACACAACTCAGCAGCTAGTTTCATTGTGACAGAATTTCTACTTGAAAGATTGTACTATTTCACCGATCATATCATCTCAATTAATTCACCAAAAATCACCACTGAAACATACATGTCTTAGGTTTCCAGAACATATTTTATATTATTTTTATTCCATATAGATTTCTCATAATGATCAAAACACTACAGTAAACTCATATCAGTCAGATTCATGCACAACAGAATGTTATTTGCAATTCCCGGTAAACGAAAAATCCAATAAATGCAAGACCACTTGGGTTTGGTTCCTAACTCAGTGAGTCAACTTCCAGAAGTGGAACCAACCCAATTGGCCTCGTAGTTCATGAGATATAGAATTTACAATATAACCTAACAGCAGGTCTAACAGCTCAGCTTTGCATCACGTTTTTGTAAAATCATAAAAGTATACTTCCACTTATCCAAAAATTACGAATTTATACTTTATAGAAACTAGACTCAACCTAGTTTACTGCAGTACTCACAATCTCAATCAATTTTCACGTTTACACTTCGTTACAGTCAGTTAAACATCGTATATATATTCTGTCCAGAATCTGTTCACATCAAAACTCAACATCATAACAATCTATGAACTATCATGCATCCATATAACCCTCTAGACACCATAACTACTATCCATGCATATAAATCACACCATACATACAAGATTAGGGTTTGTGTTTTAATTCAAATCAAGAACAACAATCAATCATGCAACAACATCAATCTATTATCCAACTAACAACTATCATATTGATCACATACATACATATAATCGGCTGAGTTAGGGTTTACATACAACCCATTAAACATCAAAATTACACAACAAGGAGGTAAGAGATGATCAAGTATACCTTCCTAGCACCTAGTTCTTGGATTAATCTCTTGATTGATGTGTGTGTGTGTGATGAAGGTGGACGGCAGCCGTGGATCAAGAGAGGGAGAGAGAGCCGATTTAGGGTTGTAGGTTAATAATAAGTTAGGGTTTGTTTATTAGTGATGTATTTATAATAATACAAGTTACACTCTAGTCCCTCTTCTTTCCAAGTGTTGTTTTTCTAGAACATTCCATCATACTTGCCCAATAAGTTAACATGACCATAGTTTTATCACATAGCACATAATCCTAACACATAATAATCACATAATTATTGTTTTTACGTTTATCGTTTATTTATCAATCGTTTGCGTCAACTCGTTTGCGTTTCGGTGCAAATCCCGAAAGACTACACATGTAGTAAGTGTTACGCGTCATTTAAACCCTAGTTTAAATGTAATGAAGTGTACGTTATAGATTCAACGATCTTAAAGTTTGAATTGACGGAGTTGAGTTAACGGAGTTAACCTGAAATTGACGATTGTCACATCATTCCCATGTTAAAGAATTTTCGTCCCGAAAATTTGAGTCAAGTCGTGATGAGAGTCTGAAAGAGTAAGAAGAAAAATTTTCAGTTTGTCATATCATCCCCTAGTAAAAAGAAATTTCATCCCGAAATTTAATTCATACCTTCGGTGATGTTTGACGGTTTGCCGGGTTTCGCGGTTTTCGGTGTTTGGTTAGCCCTTCAAAAAGGTGAGGATACTTTTTCATCATTTGATCCTCGCGTTCCCACGTGAACTCCGGTCCACGTCTCGAGTTCCAACGAACTTTAACGATTGGAATTTTGCTGTGTTTGAGCGTTTTGGTTTCCCAATCCAAAACCTCAACTGGTTCCTCAATGAACCGTAACTGTTCATCGACTTGTAGTTCCTCCAAAGGGACTACTTGGGTTTCATCAGATAGGCATTTCTTCAAATTTGAAACGTGGAATACATCGTGTACGCCACTGAGTTCTGTTGGTAGGTCCAGTCGGTACGCCACCGGACCAATGCGCTCAGTTATCCGGTACGGACCAACATACCGTGGGTTGAGTTTGTTTCGCTTACCAAAGCGAACTACACCTTTCCAAGGTGAGACTTTGAGTAACACCCGATCGTTCACTTTAAATTCGAGAGGTTTTCGGCGCTTGTCGGCGTAACTCTTTTGGCGATCCCGTGCTGCTGCCATGCGATTTCGGATTTGAACAATCTTTTCCGAGGTTTCGAGTACCAGTTCTGGACCAGTGATTTGGCTGTCACCCACCTCTGCCCAGCAGAGTGGTGATCGACACTTCCGTCCGTACAGCGCTTCAAACGGCGCTGCCTTAATACTTGCGTGGTAGCTGTTATTATACGAAAACTCTACCAAGGGTAAGTGGGGTTCCCAACTTTTTCCGAAATCTAAAACGCATGCACGCAACATATCCTCCAGGGTCTGAATAGTCCGTTCACTTTGCCCATCCGTCTGAGGATGGTATGCTGTACTCATATCGAGACGTGTGCCCAGTGCGCTTTGCAGCGACTTCCAAAAGTGTGAGGTAAAACGAGAATCTCGATCGGAAATGATCGAGACAGGCACTCCGTGTCTAGACACCACTTCTTTCATGTATACTCGAGTCAGTCTTTCCATTTTGTCCGTTTCCTTAATCGCTAGGAAATGTGCCGATTTAGTCAACCGGTCAACGATCACCCAGATGGTATCGCATCCCGTCGGTGTCTTAGGCAAACCCGTAATAAAATCCATTGAGATGTGCTCCCATTTCCACATTGGGAGTTCCGGTTGTTGCAGTAGACCAGATGGTTTCTGGTATTCAATCTTGACTCTGGCACAAGTCAAGCATTTGCTCACGTAGGTGGCAATGTCGGCTTTCATGTTCGGCCACCAGTAAAGTGCCTTTAAATCATGATACATTTTATCTGAGCCAGGGTGGATAGAATATCGGGACTTGTGAGCTTCGTCCATCACTAGAGTTCTCAACTCTCCGTATCGTGGAACCCAAATCCGGTTCTCAAAATATCGGACCCCGTCCGATCTGGTTTCAAGTTGCTTGTTCATGTTCCGCATGAGTTCCGATGGAAGATTTTCATCTTTCAAAGCTTCCAGTTGCGCATCGCGGAATCGATCGGGTAAGCTGGCATGAATCGTAAGTTGCAATGCTCTTACTCGTCTGGGTTTTTCTGTTTCTTTTCTGCTGAGGGCGTCGGCCACCACATTGGCCTTGCCAGGGTGGTACTTGATGGCACAATCATAATCTTTAAGCAGCTCGACCCAACGACGCTGTCGCATGTTCAGCTCTTTCTGATCGTAGATATGTTGGAGACTCTTGTGGTCGGTGTAAATGGTAAACTTGGTACCGTACAAGTAATGCCTCCATATCTTAAGAGCAAACACCACAGCTCCGAGTTCCAAATCATGGGTCGTGTAGTTCTTCTCGTGAACCCGTAGTTGTCTAGAGGCGTAGGCTATAACCTTCTCGAGTTGCATCAGCACACAACCGAGACCTTGTATAGATGCGTCACAGTGTACCTCAAAATTTTCTGTTCCCTCGGGGAGGGCTAAAATAGGGGCGCTACAAAGCTCGGTTTTCAACAGTTGGAAAGCGGATTCTTGCGCGTCACCCCAGTTGTACTTAGTACCCTTGTGAGTCAAAGCGGTGAGGGGTTGAGCAATCTTTGAAAATCCCTCGATGAAACGCCGATAGTAGCCGGCCAGTCCTAGGAATTGTCGCACTTCAGTCGGAGTCTTAGGTGCTTCCCAGTTTTTGATGGCCTCTACCTTACCGGGATCGACATGGATACCATTCTCGTTGATCACATGTCCTAAAAAGTGAACCTCGCGAAGCCAAAATTCACATTTCGAGACTTTAGCATACAGTTGTTCCTTCTTCAGTAGTTCCAGAATTATCCTTAAGTGCTCTTCGTGGTCAGTCTCGTTCTTGGAGTAGACAAGAATATCATCGATGAAAACAATCACGAACTTGTCGAGGTACGCCTTGCATACTCGATTCATGAGATCCATAAATACGGCTGGCGCGTTGGTTAGGCCAAAAGGCATAACCGAGAACTCGTAGTGACCATACCGTGTTCTGAAAGCCGTCTTTGAAATATCTTCTTCGCGCACTCTCAACTGGTGGTAACCGGATCGTAGATCGATCTTCGAGTAGTAACTCGATCCCTGAAGCTGGTCAAATAAATCATTAATTCGGGGTAAAGGATAACGGTTCTTGACCGTCACCTTGTTCAACTCCCGGTAGTCGATGCACATCCGAAAAGTCCCGTCTTTCTTTCGGACAAACAAGACAGGGGCTCCCCATGGCGATGAGCTAGGTCGGATAAAACCCTTATCCAACAAATCTTGCAACTGAGTGGACAACTCCTGAAGTTCCGCCGGTGCGAGTCGATACGGGGCTCGTGCTATGGGTGCTGCACCGGGTGTCAACTCGATTTGGAATTCGACTTGACGAATAGGAGGGAGTCCGGGCAAATCCTCCGGGAAAACTTCCGGAAAGTCTCGCACAACCGGTATGTCTTCAATTCGTTTCTCCTCCGCGGGTTTCTCAACAATCTGCGCCAAAATTGCCGGATGACCCTTTCGTAGATACTTCTGTGCTTTCATAAGGGTGATGATGCTGTTGGTCATGCCGCTTCTCTCGCCTCGGACCGAAATGATCTCGCCGGAAGGGGTGGTAATATGGACTATTTTATCATGGCATATAATCTCCGCTCGGTTCTCGGATAACCAGTCCATGCCGACAACGACATCGAAACTACTAAGCGTAAAAGGAATAAGGTCGATGTCAAAAACATGACCTGACAGTTTCAACTTACATCCCGCAAGTATATGAGTTGTTACTACAGTTTTACCATTAGCTAATTCAACAGGAAACTTAGCGTCTAACGGGGTTGGAGTAAGGTCTAAAAGTTGGCTAAAGGCTTTCGACACAAAACTCCTATCAGCTCCAGTGTCAAACAAAATGGAAGCAAAATAATCGTTTACAGGGAACTTACCGGACACCACATGCGGATCATTGCGGGCTTGACCCGATCCAATCACAAACGCTCTTCCTTTGCCATTTCCTCCACCGTTAGTGCCACTTCCATTGCCCCCATTGTTGTCATTATGTTTCAGCTTGGGGCAATCCTTCCGGAAATGACCTTCCTGTCCACATTCAAAACATCCCTTAGTCGTCATCGGTTGCTTAGGAGCACCCTTTGCCGCAAGGTCTCCTCTACATTCTTTCGCTTGGTGACCTATCTTTCCGCATCTTTGACACTTGACACGGTCACACTGGCCAACATGATGATAGTTGCACCTGTTGCACTTTGGATACTTCCCAGCATATCCGCTCGAAACCTGCCCGCTACCGTTGTTGTTGGAGTTGTTGTTGTTGTGATTCTGAGTGTTAAAGCTCCGGGTGAACTCGGGTTTACGGTAGTGTTGTTGCGGTGGGAGGTTCGAGGATGAAGATCTGGTGTTGTCGAACTTTCTCTTCCCGCTGTTCGGGTTGCTGTTGTTGTTACTGTTGCTGACGTGGTCATTACTCGGGTTGTCACGGGCTTTAACAGTCGAACCCCTCGGTGGTAACGCACCCTGGGTCACAGCCTGATCCGTCAGTTTGTGAGCCAAACGGATCGCTTGTTGGATCGTGGCTGGTCTGGAAGACGTCACCATACCCTGAATCTGTGGTGCTAACCCATCAATGTACATCTCTATTCCCTTGCTCGGCGGATCCACCATCCGCGGACACATCACTGCCACTTATTAGTCTAATTAAAAATTCATGATTAAAACCATTGTATTCGCTACAAAGTATTTCCAATCAATCCTTAAAATTATAGAAAAATAATAGTTCGGATGGAGACAACCCCTCCATCTAAGTGTCATCCTCACTAGATGTCGTCATCTGAGGACACCTCTGAATGTGCCTCCTCCTCAGCTGGTTCCTCCTCCGGTTCTTCTTCAGGTTCCTCCTCGGGCTCCTCTTCGGGATCTTCCTCGGGATCCTCCTCAGGCTCCTCTTCGGGATCTTCTTCAGGTTCTACATCAGGCTCCTCTTCGGGATCTTCTTCAGGTTCTACTTCAGGCTCTGCCCCAGGCTCGGCCTCAGGCTCTGCCTCAGGGTCGGCTGCGTTCTGAGCAATCTGCATTTGTAGGATATCGCAACGTCCTAAGGCTATTTCAGTTCGGGTCCTTGCTTCTTGGAGTTGCTCTTGCAAGTCTATCATCTCGGCTTGCATCTTCATCATAACCTTGGTTTGTTGCTCACTAGTCTCTTGCATTTCTTTCATTGCCGCTGCCATGCGGGCAATCTCCTCCTGAGTCTCGGTTCCATCTTTAAACAGTCTGGCAACATTTTCTCTAGTGTAGCGCATGTAACCCACATCACGCTCCAAACAAGAAACGACAGCTGCGAGAACTCGCTCTACAGGTTCGGTTATAGGTGGTAGAGTGTTAGGGTAAGCAGGGTGGTTCGGGTGAGGCAATGGGGGAACTTGTTCACGGTAGACCATACGTCTGATCATGTTGGGGTACCATTCCCAGCTAACGTTGTTGTCATACAAGCCTCCGGATAGGCGGTACCTCTTTGGTGCAGGAGCTTCGAGTTCCGGGACTACACGGGGTGGCGAGGCAGTAGGTAACTGCGGTTCCTTCCCGTGAGCATGCATCATCGAATCGGATGATGATGAGGGTGGCGTCGACATTCCTACAGGTAAGCCGGGTATATGCGCGCGTATGAGCGAAAGAGGTAAGAGATAAGATTACAAGACTACACAAACCTATGCAGTGCGTATTATTATAACTAATGGGTCGTCGCGGTTATAGTCTAGTATGCATGCAGTTTCTAGTTCGCTATAACCAATGGCTCTGATACCAATCTGTCACACCCTCAAAATCCACTAACGGAGTTTTACCGTCAGAGGGTGTGAACTGGCAGGATCGGAATCATTAGTTATAACCAAACCAAAGAAAACGTTTAAATGAAAAATAAGTGCGGAAGCGTAAAACCTTAATTCAAAAGTTGCGTCACGCAGGACGACTTAAAACCAAATGTAAATGTTAAAATTAAGTTTGCAGAGTAAGATGTTTAACAATTAATGCATGCTCCTAAACCGCGCGCCCGCCTCGGCTACCTGAGAATAACATACTAAAAGGGGTCAACACGAGGTTGGTGAGTTCACAAGTTATATAAGATAAATCGTTTAGCGTTTGAGTTCAGCGTTTTCGTTAAGTGTTTTGCGTAACCACGTTACGGCGTTTAAAAGTTTTGCGTAACCACGTTACGGCGTTTAAATGTTTTGCGTAACCACGTTACGGCGTTTAAGTGTGTAACCACGTTACAGCGTTTAAGTGTGTAACCACGTTACAGCGTTTAAGTGTTACCAGATAATGTTATGTCAAATTATATATCGATAGGTAGCTAATCTATACAACAAGTATTACTAAGTGGTTCGAGACCGAAGCTGACTGTTTATCAAGTGCCCGTCACCAGGTCAACCCAGACCATGGTAAGTGTTAGCCAAAATTACACCCACTCAACCTCCAGTTGAGCTTAGCGTCGGGTGGGGTTTGTCAAACCCAGTAGTACTACTCAACAGTGACTCGCTATTCCAAATATTAACCGGTTCGATGCGTGGGACTTCAAGGGTTACGTGCCGCTTAGCCTCTACAAGTGATATATATAATTTATAACAAAATCTTAAATATGTGTTTATCTCAAAAATGCGTTTATCGGAGTATGTTATCTCCCCCAAGTGAAAAACGTTTGAAAACAGTTCAAAGAGCGGGGTAAGTGAACTCACTGTTTGCGAAGAATATTCCAAATTAGATCACCGAGTGATGCGCGTCGTAGAAAACTCTCTAGCGTTCTAAAATAACAAAGAGATTTTCTAAGTATCGGAACGTTTAACGAGTCTCTAGACTCGGCACATAATACCTATGCACGTATCATGTTTCGTGTTTCGTTTGTGAACCGTGTGTGATTTAAACAAGTACAATTGTGATACGATACACGAGTGAGCAATTACTTTCGTGTCATGTATTAATAACGTACTTACAAGCAATTATTCCCGTAAGGGCATTTTGGTCAACAAACAAAGACTAACTAACCATTATTCCCCATAAGGGCAATTTGGTCAATTCATGGCAATCAAACTAGCAACTATTCCCCGCAAGGGTATTTTGGTCAAAATACAACAATTATATAAAAACTATCATATTTCATGCATTCCTACACAACTCAGCAGCTAGTTTCATTGTGACAGAATTTCTACTTGAAAGATTGTACTATTTCACCGATCATATCATCTCAATTAATTCACCAAAAATCACCACTGAAACATACATGTCTTAGGTTTCCAGAACATATTTTATATTATTTTTATTCCATATAGATTTCTCATAATGATCAAAACACTACAGTAAACTCATATCAGTCAGATTCATGCACAACAGAATGTTATTTGCAATTCCCGGTAAACGAAAAATCCAATAAATGCAAGACCACTTGGGTTTGGTTCCTAACTCAGTGAGTCAACTTCCAGAAATGGAACCAACCCAATTGGCCTCGTAGTTCATGAGATATAGAATTTACAATATAACCTAACAGCAGGTCTAACAGCTCAGCTTTGCATCACGTTTTTGTAAAATCATAAAAGTATACTTCCACTTATCCAAAAATTACGAATTTATACTTTATAGAAACTAGACTCAACCTAGTTTACTGCAGTACTCACAATCTCAATCAATTTTCACGTTTACACTTCGTTACAGTCAGTTAAACATCGTATATATATTCTGTCCAGAATCTGTTCACATCAAAACTCAACATCATAACAATCTATGAACTATCATGCATCCATATAACCCTCTAGACACCATAACTACTATCCATGCATATAAATCACACCATACATACAAGATTAGGGTTTGTGTTTTAATTCAAATCAAGAACAACAATCAATCATGCAACAACATCAATCTAGTTATCAATCTATTATCCAACTAACAACTATCATATTGATCACATACATACATATAATCGGCTGAGTTAGGGTTTACATACAACCCATTAAACATCAAAATTACACAACAAGGAGGTAAGAGATGATCAAGTATACCTTCCTAGCACCTAGTTCTTGGATTAATCTCTTGATTGATGTGTGTGTGTGTGATGAAGGTGGACGGCAGCCGTGGATCAAGAGAGGGAGAGAGAGCCGATTTAGGGTTGTAGGTTAATAATAAGTTAGGGTTTGTTTATTAGTGATGTATTTATAATAATACAAGTTACACTCTAGTCCCTCTTCTTTCCAAGTGTTGTTTTTCTAGAACATTCCATCATACTTGCCCAATAAGTTAACATGACCATAGTTTTATCACATAGCACATAATCCTAACACATAATAATCACATAATTATTGTTTTTACGTTTATCGTTTATTTATCAATCGTTTGCGTCAACTCGTTTGCGTTTCGGTGCAAATCCCGAAAGACTACACATGTAGTAAGTGTTACGCGTCATTTAAACCCTAGTTTAAATGTAATGAAGTGTACGTTATAGATTCAACGATCTTAAAGTTTGAATTGACGGAGTTGAGTTAACGGAGTTAACCTGAAATTGACGATTGTCACAGGTAATCATTCTATTCGAGCATACATGGGTGTAAACATCTAACGGATGTAAGGATAACATAGGGAGTTGCTAGGTTCAATGTAATTGCGCAACATGGGTTGCCTTCAAATATTATTAATTACTATTATGGGAAACTCTACACTTACTCAGTCAATGTCCTCAGGCGTTCTAGGTTCGTTGAAATCGGTAATTCTCGATCTGGAGGTGGTATGTCTCATATGTTTGAGAGTGAGAAATACATATATATACTTCTATATATTATTTTTATCTGCTGATTAATTATCAAATTTATTATTATCATTATTTTATTTATTTATTTACCTTAATGGAATAAGAATGGGTTCAGGTACGGATCCGTCCGTACATGAGGGTCGACGGTTCGGGTGAACATCCGGGGTTATTAGGATATACGGCACCGGTGTTGGTAGGGTAAGGGATTCATCAATTTTGGTTGGGAGTGACGGTTACTAGATATTTCTGGTTAATGTCAAACGGGAGATCTAACTTGGTACTATCATAATTATGACCCGATAAGTCAGACTCATCATCAACCGATGCTCTTAGAAATTTCAGCATCCTCGGTACTTTTATTATTTCATCCCCCGGTTCCTTATCCGGGTCCCATTTCTCAATACATGTACCCACAAGATATGCACGTATATATATATACACATTAGCACACATAAATAATATTATATACTTTACACATATGTTGCCATTTTAACCTATTAATGTACCCCGTGACTTCCCCTGAATTCCCTCGTGCGGACAAGTCTGTTATTATGTTCCGGACCATAACAACTCACTTGTCCATCCAAGTTTATCCAGACCTCGTCACTATAAATTATTAGTTGATATTCAGATCCTATAATACTTGAGCTACTGGTTATATTTTAGGTATCTTTTAAAGACATCCTAATTCTTTTATAACCAATGGCTCTGATACCAAGTTCTGTAACACCCCGCAACCGCAGCGGAAACGTAAACGGGATGCGACAGACACCTCTGATATCAACCACATTGTTTATAAAGAAAACTGAATGCATTAATATACTTCAAAATTACATTATCTCATCTTTCATTACCGTCTAGGTGATACACACATCATACAATACGATTCACAATTCTATCTGTTATAATGTATCCTAACATCCCGCACACAAATCTTACACACATCAAGCACTTAGCACGTAAGCAATCACTTCATCTAAATTGTACCTGAAAAGCATGTGAGAAAACGAGTCAACTACGAATAGTTGGTGAGTTTCACAATTTTTGTAAACCATGATAAATCCATATCATAATATAATATTATCTGGGGACACTGTTAACCCAGTACTGCACTCACTCCGGGGACACTGTTAACCCAGAAACACATCCAATAACCTCTGGGGACACTGTTAACCCAAAAACACATTTAATAACCTCTGGGGACACTGTTAACCCAGAAACACATTTAATACCCTCTGGGGACACTGTTAACCCAAAAACCCATTTAATAACCTCTGGGGACACGGTTAACCCAGAACACTGTTTCGGGCCTTACACTGTTAGCAACTCAGACAATTACCATCTTAATACATTACCATACGATTCCCGTACAATAAACATTATATAAATACATTCATTTCTATGCGAACAACATGTACTTAAACATTTTGATAGAAACATGCTTTCCGCCCTGGGAAAATAATTAAAACAGTTCAGTAAAAAGGGGCTCGTGAAACTCACCTTGGCACATGCAAGCAGGTAACAACAATCATTATCAGTTAACACGTCCAATCTGTAATATGATCCCTACGATCGTTACTATACACTCATTATTAATATAACTTTAACCAGGTTAACCGGTACATCTGGGGACACTGTTAACCCAGCACTGTACCCGTTCTGGGGGCAAGGTTAACCCATAAACACTTTTCCGGACTCAGATTGTGATGTCGTTTAGAGTTCAACAGTCAAATCTTCTAATAGCTTGTTTTCCCCGTTTTGCGTGCCTAGCACGGTTATCCAATTTTATATTTCAAAATGAGTTTGGTCACACACGACCCGAAAATAGTTGTTGACTGATAATTTAATTAAAGTGGTGAAATTAGTACTCGGTTTAGACGCCCCGATTGACCGCGGGACCTGTTTCCGTCTTTGGCGTACCGGAAACTGTTAAATCGGTTAAAAATACCCAAATCATCCGAATTATTTTTGGATGATTCATTTTTACTTGTTTAACTCAATTATATGAAAATAGTCCATTTTTAGGGTTTTTATACACCAGTCAGCTCGCTTAAGCGAACTTCACCGGTTTACGCGTTTTAACTTTAAAAGTTTGATAATTAGCACAAATACTTATCCGTTTACTCTCGGATCTCGAAATTTTGCACAAATCACTTTTTAACAGTGGGGAATTTTATAAAAATATTTCCAGAATTAATTCTTATATTTAAAATTTATTTATCTATTTTTAAACAGCATTTAAACACTAAATAAAACGATCTTAGAAAAATCCCAAATTTTCCTGGATGTCCCCTGCCATCCACATAGTCCCCTGTAATTTTTCCAGAACCAAAATCTTCTTTTACATGTCATTTTTACTAAAACCGAGCTAGAACACCCTAGAACTCGTTTAACCGAAAAGCCTACTTAGACTTCTCCAACTGACCTCAAATTTTGTGTGTGACTTATAAATGATATAAAAAGCTTATCTGCAATTTTCTAGAATTTTTCATAATATTTAACTTTTTTTCACCATTTTTGGCCAAAACCGAGCATTAAATTCACCAAATATTCATCCTTTGTCCAAAAATTACCAAAACTTCAAAGAACTCTTATTTTCATGTGTAGAATATCCCTGTAAAATTTCATGACCTAACTCTAAAGCATCAACAATCTGTCCAATTTTCCCAAAACCGAACATAACCGAATATACCTTTCGTTTTCCGCCACTACAAGCCACAAACTCGTCTTTCCGCCTTATCTACCACTAAATACAGAGCCTACAATCAACATACCACAATACCAAGCAAGTTACACTCACGATCAAGCCATTTCTTTCATGGTTACGGTTATGATACTAAAACAAAGATTTAAGCGTAAAAATTCGTTTTTGATTCGTTTAACTCCTTTCTTGGACCAAGATCCCTTGTATAACCCGTATACATCACTTGATCATGCAAGAATCGGTTTCCATCTCGGGTTTTCACCCTTTTTCACTTGGAAACCTCCTTTTCTTGCAAGAACACTCAAGAAACGAACATAAACACGTACATAACACAATTTTACCTCGGTTTTTCTTGTCAAAATCTCGGTTCAGGCTCTTGGTCTTGAGAGAATTGGAGGTTTGTTGAAAAAGTTGGATGAAAAAAAAGAAAATGTAAGGGGTAATACATCCCTATATTCCGATCGAAATTTTGGATGGGTGGGGTGGGACCCACAACTTCATTTTAAGCCACATATTTGGATTCTCGTAATCCGGATAATGTTTTGGATAATCTGGTTCAGTTCGTTTCTCGGTTAAACGTTTAATTCGGCTTAAAACGAGGCCAAAACGGTTGTTTTTCGGCTAAAAAATGAAATTTATATAAAACCGATTTAAAAACTTTAAAAACTTAAACCATGACATTTATTAACTCAAAACATCATATTATTAATTATCGCGCATCTTTTTCGGCTTGATCGATTGTCTCTTGCTCGGTTTGGTATTAAAGGTTTCGTTTAATGTACCGTCGTACCATTAAATCGAAATTCTTTTTCTGTGCCATACTTTACTTATCCCGAAGCATTAATGCTTCGTAAAATCACTAAATATCATATAACTCGTCTATAATTGAACCCTCGATTCGTTCGGGTTTCAATAACTATCAATCGATTAATCGCATATTCAATACGATGAATTATTTATTCACGCACAATCAATACAGTGAACCCTGTATTCTCGTATAGTTACTATGGTAACTCATGTACCCGACATTACATATGACGTAACTAACGTCTACCGGTTAGGGTATACCTGGTTTCGTCGGAATCGTTACACTTTATGCTTCTAATAACATTATTTCTACATCTTTTAACCTCCTTTCTCATATTCTAGTGTTATATCATTCCTTAAACATTTTCATTTCTATCTTTGACTAAGATCTAGTCCGTTTATTTATAAAGATTGAACCTTTATTGGTTTCAAACGCATTTAAGCTAGATCTAGGGTTTCTAAGTGAACCACATATACCTGTAAGTTTATTAAGTCCACTTTTAACATCAAGTTTATATTTTTATGGCACAACAATACCCAATTTGCTCTAGGGATAAGTCTTAGGGCAAACCGTTCTTAAAAACATAATCATTATGTGTAAAGAACATACATTTTGATGTTTTTAGGCTATGGTTAGCTTCGATATACAACTTGGGACTTGTTTCTTGCTAGATAGCTAAAGATCTAATAATATCTAGCTTGATTTGCGGGTCTTGAATCTCGGTTGAAAGGGGGTTTATGCTTGAGAGTGTTTGTGTGTGTGTTTTTGAGTGTGTATGAGGCTAGGAGATAAGAATAAGGGTTTTAGGGTTTTAGGGAGGTTTATGGAGTATTTATACTCTCTTAAGCCCATGGATCTAAGGCCCATAACCATCCATTATTTCATATTTTATTAATGAAGTCCATACTCTTATTATCTTACTTAACTTAATTAAATATTAACACGCTTTTAAACAAACGCAATTCTTTTATTTATTATTATCAAAAGTAAGATGTTATAATGAGTGACATAATTGTTATTCATCAAAACCATTTCAAACATCAAAAACATTGGTGTTTCAATTATAGACAGAATTTGGTCATCAAAGATTGGACCATAACTTAGTCATAAAGAACTGTAATGGTGCAAGACCAAATCCTATGATGAACTTCATTGAGTTGTGGTTTCAATGGCTGTTTAAATCTATTTTAGTTCATTTGTATGGCTTCACAATTACTGTTTTAATTTTAGTACGCAGATCTGTACCAATTGAGAAAACCGGCTGTTTTAGCCTATCTCGAATCATAATTTGGGAATAGTTTTTAAATGAAAGATGTTCATAGCACCCTAACTAAGTAAACTGGAGATTTTTATAATTTATATAAATTTATTTATATTTTTAAGTATTACTCAAATCAAGGACAGATTCTGTCCAAAACTGGTCAAAATCCTTTAGGTTGTTTTCACACCTTAGATGTGATATATTTTTGCTTGATCATTCTTGGCTAATGCTTTGTAGTTATTTCTCATGATAAAGGGAGATTGGTTACTATACCTGGTCTCAAATAAATCCCCAAATTAAATAAACCAAGCAACCCGCCTTAAACCGAATCACTCGTTTAAAAACACAAGTTGTGTTTCAAGCGACCGATTCTTGTATTTTCTTTCAAGTTTCTGTTTTATTTTAGTTTGTTGTTAGTTATCATGTTTTGGATATGCGCCAACCAACCTCGGTTTCATGCCGAGTCATGAACCGAACCAAAACCGAACTTTCACTTAAACTCAAGATTTTACAAATAAAATCCCAATTTGAATTCAAGTTTAATTTATTTTACTTTTATTTAATATTTACTTTTGGACACATCCCCAATCCTAAACTCACTTCTCGGAATCACTTGTTAAAAACCGAATCTTATGGTTCGCCCCCTTAAGGACCGCCTTGTCTATTTCATCACTTGCTTAATTTCCAAGTGAGTAATCACACTCTCCCTTTTTACGCTTTTATACTTTTGGGGGTGGCATGCGTACAAAATTCAAACTTACATGTTTTTAAGACCTGAATACTAAATCCACAATTCGACATTATGTGTTTATACGTATATTTGCTCGATGTTTTGTTTATGCCTCAAGTTGATTATGTGCACGAGTGTTTATTTTAATTTTGTTGTTGAGTCTAAATAAGTATGATCATACGCACCCCTAACTACTTTAGCCTTGTGCTAGTAAAATATGGCTTCATTATCTGAGTATTTTGGTTGTTACCAAATAGAAAGGATCCTCATTATTTACATTTACAATGGTTGTTGCTATATTCTATTTACACATATGAATTATGATTTTGACTCGTTATATTATATATACTCAAAACTAGTGTATTGTTCACCAACATTCGTGTTGATCAAATCTATTTTTATATATGCAACTGGTTTAATTTTAGGATGCTTATGAAGATTGAAGACTCATCACTTAGATTATACATTTAGGGTACTTTAATGAATTAAATATTGTTGTAATTGTTTGTATTTAATCTTTGAACAATTTGTATTTGAGTTATTGAATGAAATAAAAAAGTTGAGTAAATATTGTCACTTTAATAGTGTCAATGTGTTCTTGAGCAATTCGTTGTACCCCGACATGTTTTGCTGCATTTGGTTGGGGTGTGATAAATTGGTATTAGAGCCATGACTATATGATAGGTGGTTAGACGTAACGTCCTAGTATAGTTTATGCTTTACAGTCCGTTTATGTGTTGCTTATACGTCAATGCCTTACTTGATTGTTCATTACACTTATTTACTTATCTACTTGCTTACTTCATTTAATCTCATATATACCCATGCACACACTCTCAAAACATTCAAAGTGTCACACCCCAACCTAAGGCGGAAATGTCGGGGCGTGAGCTAATTGGTCATAGCTCATTTTCAAATGAATTAATATCTATTAATCAATTTCAAATGATCCAACAAAATTGAGATAAACAAAATACATAATTCCATGGATAAAACAAATAAGACAAAAATCTAAATTTAAATATTGTATCTTCTCTCTAGCATGCAACCCTAAGTTTCTTCAAAAAGATCATGAACAATGAATCATTCGATGACCCGCATATGCGTTAAAAATACAATAATTTTATCAACACTAGGTTGAGTGAGTAAAACACCAGATTTTATAATTATATAATAATAAATAAAAGTGCAAACTGTGTCAAGTGAGATAAGCAATTTAACCAAATGAGCAAGTAAATATGTTGTCAGTAAGCTCGATGCCAGATGAACTGGAGGATGGCTAACACGACAGGCGTATGATCATACTAGTATGAGAATATGTTGGACCTCTCCGAAATGTATTCAAGTAAAGCATATAATCATATAACACGCTAGGCATAAATTGTTAAACATACAGGACTAACAGTTGCAAGTTGAGTAATATATAGCAATAAAATATCTACGAACGCATACGTCCCCAAAACAGTAAAAAAAATGAGTTTAAAAGGGGGAATGTGATATTCACCTTAGTAAATAGGAAAATTGGATTTAAATAATCCCACCTTTAATGGATTGGCCAATAATAATCCCACCTCCGGTATTTCCCGCTGTTAGTCCCACCTTTTCAATGTTTTTTGTTATATAAACCAGTGTTAAAAAAACTTAACAGGGTTAAGTTTTTGCTTATGTGGCGAGTGACATAGCTTTCAATATCCTACCTGGCTTTTCCCTTTATATTTTGTTTCCATCCTTATAGTTCAGGGATCTAATTGCAATTTCTGTTATATTATTATAGAAAACACTTGCAATATAAGAACCCTAAAAAGATCAATCGATTAATCCAATCATTGTTCAATCAATTAAGCATAGGGTTATTGATGAGGAAGAAACGACGATCATAACCATATGAAATAATACATGTAACAATTTTATTTGAAGGGTTTAACTGTTAATAACAGAGCCGGCCAAAGATCAAATCAAGAACACCAACTAACGATTGTCATAACGCAATTAGGTAAAGGGGTTTGTTTGGCGATGGCACTAAGATGACGCAGGCCTGATTAATTGAATTATTATTGACGAAATAGGTATAAACCAGTTTTACGTTAAGGTCGGTTCGTTTAAATGAGCAATACGTATCATCCATGATTGTTATTACCAAATTAGAGACGTCGGTGAGGCCGATTTGGCATAAAGAATAATTCCCCTAGATCAATTCCATAATAATTTGGACGAGAATTGTGCTTCAAGATTACTAAACGGGTCACGGGTTGGTACTTGGATCATGGGTACGGGCATATGGGTTCTAGGTAAATGGGTTAATAATATAATAATATAACAGAAATTGCAATTAGATCCCTGAACTATAAGGATGGAAACAAAATATAAAGGGAAAAGCCAGGTAGGATATTGAAAAAGCCATGTCACTCGCCACATAAGCAAAAACTTAACCCCGTTAAGTTTTTTTAACGCTGGTTTATAAAACAAAAAACATTGAAAAGGTGGGATTGCTAGCGGGAAATACCGGAGGTGGGATTATTATTGGCCAATCCATTAAAGGTGGGATTATTTAAATCCAATTTTCCTAGTAAATAAGCAAGAGATAAATATTCGTTAAGATATAAAGGGAGATCAACCTCTTCCGGAATTATTGACGAGAATCCTAAGTAACAATAATTGAGGAAAATAAATATGAATTACAATGAAACTAAAACTAGATATAGATTCGGGATTTGATGGTCGGGTGAGTTCTTGCAAAAGTTTATTATTACTTAGATTTATTATTAATTTTACTATCAAAGTTTTATCGGAAATAATATGATTTAATTATATAACATACATAAAAATACCTAAATAAATACTTACAAAGGTTTTATAATATATATATAAAGAGATTTGTCTTTAAGTATTTCTTTTAAATAAAAAAAACATTTAATATATAATATACATTTATATTTGCTGAAAATCTTTATTGAATCTAATATATACATGTAATTATAATTACATATATATAGTTTTATGAAAAGGCCAGAAAGCGACAACTAAACGATGTCGGTTTAATAAAATAAAAGTAAAGTTTAATTATCATTTATATCAAAATATTGATTATTTATTAAACAAAACCAAACCTTTTTAAATAAAAACCTTTATCAATTTTAATAACTAATATATATACATATATATACACACACACAAATATATACATATATATGGTTTTAACCAAGATTCGGAACAGTGGCAAGTTTAAATGACGATTTTGTAAAAATATTGATTAAATATTGTATTTGAAATATTTTTAATAAAGCTTTAACAACTAAATATATTTACAAAATAAATAAATAAATTTATTAACAAAAACCAACTAAAAACTGGGCTGGGGGTGGCTCGAACCCACGCCACCAGCCATAACACTCTTATCACACTCACCCTAGCCAACTGAGCTAGGGTGCTGGATGGTTAAAACCTGAAACAGGTTGTTTAAAAACAAACAGACTAGACAACCCATATGAACATAAACCCTAGAATCTTAAGTTGGTTTAATCAGTTAATGTTTATCAAATCTTTGTTAGGGTTTTGATTAATCAAGTATAAACGACCAAAAAAATGTAATCTAATTACCAGATTATAACTTATTTGAAGGTGATTGACGACGAACTTAGTTGCGACATCCGCAAATCAATAACAACACAATTAGAGTTGATTTGTTTGCCATTCAATTAGGGTTATGATTCGGACGGTTATATAGATGTTATATGTACCTTTAATTGAATTATAATCACCTGCTAATATGAATATTAAGAACGATATGGCGTCGGCAAGAAATATAAACAATACGTATCTAATTGATTTCATTTTCCTAATCCAACGCGTCGGTAGGGTTTGGATTAATGGGCTATAAATATACTTAATTACAATTTTGGCATTTAGGTCCTTATAGTTTAGGGATGGAGACCAAATGAGGTTACAGTATATTTTAAGGTAAAAATTGTATATAAATCAAAGTTAATTATATATATTAAATAAATGCAATAAACAATTAAAATAATATAATAATTAATCGATAGACGTGATATTTTTATTGATAAAATTTCCCAAACATAAAACGGGTAGGGTAACGGTTAATAAAAGAAAATTTAAAATCCGAGTTGTTACACTAAGGTATCCTTACGATACCGCCATTTAATTTCATTTATACACATGCACACACTCTCATACTAATTTAAGGTATCCTTACTGTAAGACCCCGGTCCCGGTGCCCTACTTTGGTGTTGGATATACTTATAAACACAAATTTAAATATCATAGTTAATTAAAACTTTTTGCGAAATAATAAAATTTAAACATATATTACATAATCATTCAAATCTTTCAAAAATAAACAACTTTTGTCTTTAAACATAATATAAAAAGTCATAATAGAACATCACAATCATTCTTCTAAATATGTCTGCCTCATCGGTCCAATGGCATGTGTCTTCGCTCAAGCCAGCTGCCTTAACCTATTTACCTGCGTGCATACTAAAAGTCAGCTATGCTGAGTGAGTTCTAGTTAATCAGGCAACATACAATACGTTCATCTATTATATACTTAACCTACTTTACTTTCTTTAATACATACATAAGTATATATCTTCACTTTTAATTTCATACTTTCTTTCTTTCATACGTTCATATTTTATCTTACTTTACATACATACTTATATGTTTTAAAGAGCCTTTCGCCCTATAACCTCACAGATATTATTAGGGTCTGCCACCCTCCTTCACAGATATTATTAGGGTCTGCCACCCTTCTTCACAGATATTATTACGGTCTGCCACCCTCCTTCACAAATATTATTAGGGTCTGCTACCCTTTACCGTCAATTTGAACATACCTTCCTTTTCTTTTATATTTTATATACTTTCATACATAATCTTAATCTTTTCTAAATCATTTACACATCATTCATATACATTCATATAACATAGATACATCATTCATAAACATTCACACATATCATACACTTACCACTTAAGGTAAGTGTATTCACTAATCACATTGAGTATGCACACAGCCCCGAAAACATAACAAGGAAATGGGGGCTAAAAACTCACTTGGATCCTGTTTCTTTATGAGTTTATAGTAATTCCTTTCTTTAAATGGGCTCGGCTAACTGTATAACAATTACAAGTATCAATAAACTAGCCCTATCCATATCATATTTCTAGTTCAATAAGCCCTCAATGAAGGGGGTCCGAGGGCAGCGCCCCTGGCAGTGGGGTTCTAGGGGCGGCAGCCCCTAGCGGGGTCCAAGGGGTAGAGCCCATGGCTTAGGTTAGAAAAATTTTATTTATTATTAGCAGTCCTTTACTAAAAGTTCATCAGAAAATTCTAAGTTTGAACTAATCTAATCGAATTCTCAATTCTATTCGAATGATTGATTCTATTCGAATGGGCATTCTATTCGAATGAACTTTCTATTTGAATGACATATTCTAATCGAATGGACTTTCTATTCGAATGGCAGATTCTATTCGAATGGACCTTCTATTCGAATGGCAGATTCTATTCGAATGGACCTTCTATTCGAATGGACTTTCTATTCGAATGGCAGATTCTATTCAAATGCACTTTCTATTCGAACGACATATTCTATTTAAATGGACCTTCTATTCGAATGGCATATTCTATTCGAATCGACCCTTCATTCGAACCAACCTCTATTCGAATAAACCCTTTATGCGATTCAAATGGTATCTGCACCTTTTTCGTTCTTTCATTTCTTTTCTAATTAAATGCTTTCCATTTGAATGCTTGCTTTTCATTTGAATACACCCACTATAGGGTATTAACACCTTTATCATCATTATTACCGCATATGTTAACACCTGTTCTCATTTTTCAGTGTTTTATCATCTCCGAAACGTTTTCCTTTCTATCTTAAACCAAGATCTAGCTTACTTATCAATAAAGTTACACCTTTATTGATTTCAAACTTGTTTAAGCTAGATCTAGGGTTATTATATGAACTGTTTATACTAATGAGTCCATTAAGTTCACTTTTAACATCAAGTTTGCATTTTTAGGGTATAAAAATACCCTATTTGCCTTAGTACCAAGTCTTAGGGCAAATCGTTCTTAAAAGCTAAACCTTTATACGTAAAACGTACCTCTTGACGTAATTTAAGCTACAGGTTAGCTTCTTGTATAGATATGAACTTGTTTCTTGCTTGATAATCAAAGATCTAATAGGATCTAAGCTTGGTTCTTGGACTTCGAATCTCGGCCGTAAGGCAGAGAGTGTTTGTGTGTGTAAGGAGGCTTATGGATAAGAATGAGAGATTTTAGGGTTTTAGGGAGGTTTAAGGAGTATTTATACTCGACCTAAGGCCCATATCCATCCGTTATTCCATCTTTCATTAATCAAGACCACACTCTATTATTTTATTTAACTTAAATAAATATTAACACACTTTTAAACAAACACATTTCCTTTTATTTATTATCAAAAGCAGGATGTTACATTTACCTTACCGCAAAAAAAAGAAGGTTTTTATGATGTTTTTATGTATCACAAACTTAATTTGGATTCCGTTATTTAAGATAAAGGTAGAATCTATAACGGGTTTGTAGCAACCGTAGGAGGTAAAACACTTTGAAACGATCATTTGACAAAAATATTCTAAGAATCAAAGGTGATTTACTTACCTGGGATGATTGAACCAAAGTGTTTTTCCTCTAGGCCAAACAACCCATGTTATACATGTCAACACTTTAAGTTCTCATATGCAAGCGTTTTGGTGCCTTCTTATATTTTTGTTGGAAACATAAAAGCCATAGTGGTACGTGGACTAGTGTTTTCAACATCTCAGTTGCCTCATTTGTTTTACTTGTTATTGTTATTATTACGATTTTTGGGACAAAACGTGTAAAACACAGTGATACATGCACATGTTTGACTCCCAATTCTATCTCATTTTCATTTATGATTTATTGATTGGAATAAGATTCATGGTGATACATGAATGTTCTCGCCGTTAAATTTTAATTTTTTTTGTTTTGTTGAATGTTTATGAAGAACTTATTTATTCAAGTAATTATCTAGTCATTTTATTTATATTGATTCCTCACTACAAATTCTCATTTATACAATTTTATTTTTCGTTATGATTAATTCTCTTATATTTTGATTTCACATGGTAAATTTATTAAACAAATTTCCTCATCTTGTTTTCTCAAAAAAATCTTCGTTACATAATTTCGTCTATTCGGATTTCTTAAATTGCATTTTTGTTGGTGCATGATGTCAGTAGTTCAGTGTCTAGTGTCTGTAATCGCGTTTGTAATATTTTATGTTTTGTATAAGCGAAGTTGCTAACAAGTTCGCTTATATGGGCGAACTTGTTAGTCAAGCGAAGTTAGTGACAACTTCGCCTGAACATGCCAGGCGAAGTTGTCGTGATTATATAAGCCATCTGTTACGGCTTAAAATAATTAATTCAGTTTTCGTGTATTCGAGTCAGAGAGAGTCTGTAATCAAGTGATCTTCGTATCACGTGTTTAAGGTTGGTATACAACGTGTTTGATTATCGTGTGTTAATCGTATTGTTTTCTATACTCGTAACGTCTTACGTAGGGATTCCGCACCTGCGTAGTACGCGATATCTCGTGTAGATCCGGCTGGGAACCTACAATTGGTATCAAAGCCATTAACCAGATGACTGAAAGTGACCAGATGACTGAAAGTGAATATGAGGATAGCCATTAACCAGATGACTGAAAGTGACCGGGGCGGTTTATGATGAGTTTTCATTCTTTTGCTGAAAATTAGGATATGTTTGGGATATGTTTGGCCCTCATTTCTACTTGTAGAATATGAGGATAGCCATTAACCAGATGACTGAAAGTGACCGGGGCGGTTTATGATGAGTTTTCATTCTTTCGCTGAAAATTAGTCGATCATACTTAGTTAGAAGGACACATACTAGTATGTGGTCGGTCCAGCTGATCCATTGGATCTTCGGGATAGCCGTTAACCTGAAGACTTTGATTTGGTCGGGGCGATAGAAGTTAAATTTTTCTTTTCGGGAGATGAAATTATTTTTCAAGTCTACAACTTCGTAAGAAGTTACTTTACTATGTTTAACAGAAAATTGATCCAACCTTGGAAAGTGATAGATATACTGATTCTGTGTGCTTAACTAGTGAAGTTATTAGGCTTAAAAGTCTTTAGAACAGTCATTGTATGTCATGGTAGCTTTTTATGGTGCGTAAAAGTAGAAGTGATACTAACTAAATCTACTCGATTTTTTGTGGAAACTCCTTAAGAGTTGTGCATGTCTTCATACATATCTTTCCGAATGATAGGCAGAAAATCGATTACCCAGTCATACACGAGCCCGTGAGTGTTCTGATTCCCATGAAGATAGAATGTCAAGACGCTGCAGTGATCCAGATTCGGGACTTGCAGTTATTTTCTTCTTGAAGTTGTGTATATACATGTTAGTTAAAAAAAAAAAAAAATTCTAGAGTTCATAATGATAATGATTATCAATCAAGACACAAGAAGGTGAACGGGAAACAGAGTCTAAGATCGAAGAGTAATTACTACTTAATCAGACACTACGGGTTGAGGTCAATTCGGGGTGACTTGGGGAAAATCAAATACGCGTTTGAGAATAGATAGGAGGCATCATAATCTCTGAGTTGTTGCCCACTTAAGTTTTGAGCTTAATTGAACCTAACTCGTATCACAGAAACGATGAAAACCATTTTAAGTATATTACCTGCTTACAACCTGTTTCTTTATGTCATAATACAGCTGAACACGGATTTGAGTGACAGTCACGAAATTAGTATGATTCCTGTTCGGATCTTTTCCAAAACATGGTAGTCCCTGTCGAGACTGAAATTTGATCCCGTGTACTTTAAATTTTCAAATTTTTGTTACTTTTGTAATTGTTTGATTTTATACCTGGTTACTTGGTCTTGATCGTTTCATTTAACCCTTTAAAGGATGTTTTAAAACCTAATTGCAAATTGTTCAAATTATGGGGTTTGTTTTCAAAAATTTTAATATCAGCGAAGTTCTGCATAACTTCGCCTTATAGGCGAAGTTATCCACAACTTCGCCGATACATCTGTGGCCCTATATAAAGAAGTTTTAAGGTCAAACAGATTTATTATTTTCAAAATACCAGCGAACTTAACTCTCTGTCAACCGGCGAACTTATATCATCGATCTAAATCATCTGTTATTTTGTATTCGATTCTAATCTGATTCAAGGTGTGTAGGGTTCTATATTCGTATAATCATTGTCTTTAATGTTAATCACAGGTCGAGTCGCCCCGTTCCGTGACCTCGATTCTTTGAAACCTTAAACACCCGATTTTAAACGTGTTTTTACGTGATAGTACACTACTTGAACGTTTAAAACTTCATAAAATCATGTATTTCGGAGTCCTCGATCTCCAATTTCATCACCTACACGTCGTTTGATAAACCTAACTGGTGCCGATTCGGATTCGGCGAAGTTACAGTTTAGGCGAAGTTATCCGTAACTTCGCCTGAGGTTTAACTTCGCCTGATTATTGATTTTGAAACAGTTTATGAGGCGATGTTGTGATTAGGCGAAGTTATCCGTAACTTCGCCTGGATCATTTTACTTAACTATTATCAGACGAAGTTCAAGTTGAAGCGAAGTTGTTTCCCAACTTCGCCTCACCTTTAACTTCGCCTATACAGAATTGATCACAACTTCGCTCATGGTAACAGGCGAACTTGTGATTCGCTTTGATGTTTCATATCTAACTTAACCTGTTTGTTGCAGATATGGCTGCTGTTGCTGGAGCAGGTGGTGCAGGCGGTGATGACGGAGGTGATCAACAAAGACAGTTCTTCCCGGGTCACAACATGTATATCACCTTAGACCCGGAAGCGAGCGGAGTTGATGATTTCCGCGAAATCATCACATTCCTTTTACGCTCGAGGATATTCCACGCCATTACAACAACTCTGCCGATATCCTTACCCAACATTGAGGATTTCTGACAGACCGTGGAATACGACTGTAGAGTCGAACCCCCAGTGATGCGAGCAACAGTAAACAATCAAATAGTTCAGTTCTCTTCTGAACATATCCGGGCGGCTCTGCAGTTTGGAAACGAGACAAGGGATGACCCGACAGAGTTTGTAGCTCCTTTCCGCGATTGAGCATTTTGAGGATGGGTTATTCAGGTCCCTTGGGGGATTCGCAGAGAAGGAAGGGTTTTCTGCTTGACCAGTGGCGCTTTCTCATGCATGTTATGATAGTATGCATGTCAGGGAGAAAGGCGGGCACTGATGGCATGGGCGCGACCATGCAGTTAGCAATGACTGCTCTGACATACAACAAGCGATTCAGCTTTAGTCAGATGGTCTTTTACGAGATTGATCGTCAACGAAGAGCGATGGCGCGTGAGCGGTTCATCATGTATCCAAGATTCCTTCAAATGTTCTTGAATCATGTTGCTCCAACACTTCCTCAGCGTCGTCCGATCCGATATGTAGAGAGTGTGAACAAACGGATCTTCGCCCAGTGTCGATCCTCCAGTGTGAGGAGCAAACCTGAGCTTCGTCCTCGCCATACTCCACTCTTTGGGTACTTAATCAACCCGGGGTATGTGCCTGCTCGTGGGGATGAGTGTAGGGACCCGGCACCACAACAGGCAGGAGCACCTCAAGCTATACCTGCTGCTCCTGTTGTGTCACCGGAGGAGGAAGTGGACCTTGATGCAGAATTTGGTGGTCAAGGATTCTTTGATATGGATCGGGTGGATCCAGAGGAGAACGTTCAGGTCCCAGTTGAACGTGCCTCGACTGTGCATGTTACTAGGGCAGCTACAACGGTGGCTGGCTCAGATTCTGATGATGAAGTGGCAGAGGCGAGAAGGATTATGGTGACTCGAGAAAGACTACATGGGAAAAGAAAGAGAACAGATGATGATGACGAGTCAGACTTTGAGGAAGAGGTACAACAGTTGATAAGAAGGTCAAGAAGGGAACGGATAGGTGCAGGATCAGGAGCCGGTGAAAGCTCTAGGGTGGTACGTTTCACTCCACCAGCACTATCTGGTA
Organism: Bidens hawaiensis; assembly: GCF_021521415.1. Taxonomy (NCBI): domain Eukaryota; kingdom Viridiplantae; phylum Streptophyta; class Magnoliopsida; order Asterales; family Asteraceae; genus Bidens; species Bidens hawaiensis. The sequence continues at coordinate 310,871 of NW_027491920.1, forward strand.
TGACAATGGTTCCCTCATCCCTACAGGTTACAAGGCCAAGCGCTACGGGTGTTCCCGTAGTGGCTACCTCATCTACATTTGGCCTTCCACCCACTACTTTCCAACTTTCGACTCCCGTGATCGTTTCGTTGCCGCCTCCGACTGTTACTCCATCGGAGGTCGTGGCACGCTTTATTGAGTCGACTGTTGTGGCCACTGCAGGGCTATCGGTGACGATACCACCTGCGGTTACGTCTATTTCTACTTCTGAAGTCCCGGTGACATCGGAAATCCCTCCTCAGTACACTCAAGACATTTCACATATGAGGTTCGATTTCGATGCAACCCTCTCAGACTCAGAACGAATAGCAGCACTTGAACGGGTCGTGGCAGAATAATCAAGGGTGAATCTTATCCAGACCCAGGCTATTCAACGCCTAGTTGCAGAGAATCAGATGCAGTCGTCCCTGCTGGTAGAACATGGAAAGATCATAGATGCTCTGAAGGAGTTCTTGGCATTTCAGGGGGAGACGAGCTATAAAGGCGACGAGTTGAGGACCAAGAGAAGGAATGATAGAGACGATGATCCCAATGCGTCGAAAGATGCAGGTGGTGAGCTACCAAGAACTACTCAAGCTCTTGGAACTTCCACAACTCAGGGGGAGTCGACATCTGCAGCTGGTGATGATAATGTGGTGGTGGTGGATGTAGAGGAGATGGATGATGTTTTGGTTGGTGATGATGATGTATTGCTAAGTGATGTGATAGAGAAGATTGGAGAAGATATTGTGATTGATACAGAGATAGAAGAGGGAGAGATAGTAGAAGAGAATGTGGAGCATGAGATACCAGATGTTGAGAAAGCAGGTTTGAGTGAACAGATTGGAAGCGATGAGTCTGAATGGGAAGAGCAGCTTAGGTGGAAGGAAGGCTATGCTCAGTGGTTCGTCAAAACGAAGAAACCGGCGGTCCTTACAATGTTTAAGAAGAGTTACAACATTAAAGGCTATGCTGAAGCGAAGAAAGGGATTATATGCTGGATCTATGATGAGCAGTTGAGGCTCTTCGTGATTAAAAGGTATGACGGTGTTCAGTATTTTAAAAGAATGTTAAGATCGTTGAATACACTGCCGGAATGTGAAGTGAAAGACTTAGCCAGATTGGGGTTAATCAATCGAAGTGATGATAATATGGCTAGAGTCATTGGGAAAATTGTATGGAAAGAGAGTATAAAAGAGAAGAAGTTTGAGCTGTTGAAGCCACAAAAGGGAAAACTTGTTGAAGACAAGGATAGAGGTTTGAGAGCTGATGGAAAGCCTTGGATGGTCATGAAGTATAAACCGATCCGGTGTTTGAAAGAAGTACCGATGAAGCTTATGCCCAAGGATGTGCTTAAAGACCTAAAGTGGTGGTTTGTAGATTGTGAGACAGCTGAGGCGGTGATGGAAGACGAGGATGAGCAAGAGGTACTAAGAGTTTACGATCCGATGCATTTGGTAAACTTATCGCAAGCTGATCTGCAGGTGCTCAATGAGAAGAAAATCTTTTATATTCCTGCTTGGAAAGACGAAGCGAGGAAATATCAAAGAGTTGTGTCGGTTTGTGTTAGAGAAGGAGTGCATGCGTGAAGATACAAGGTTGAAGATTACAAGACACGTGTTTGAAGCTAAAGAGATGAAGTTACTGCCAAGGGGGAGTCTGTTGGTGCATGATGTCAGTAGTTCAGTGTCTAGTGTCTGTAATCACGTTTGTAATATTTTATGTTTTGTATAAGCGAAGTTGCTAACAAGTTCGCTTATATGGTCGAACTTGTTAGTCAATCGAAGTTAGTGACAACTTCGCCTGAACATGCCAGGCGAAGTTGTCATGATTATATAAGCCATCTGTTACGGCTTAAAATAATTAATTCAGTTATCGTGTATTCGAGTCAGAGAGAGTCTGTAATCAAGTGATCTTCGTATCACGTGTTTAAGGTTGGTATACAACGTGTTTGATTATCGTGTGTTAATCGTATTGTTTTCTATACTCGTAACGTCTTACGTAGGGATTCCGCACCTGCGTAGTACGCGATATCTCGTGTAGATCCGGCTGGGAACCTACAATTTTATTTACATTTTTAGTACTCATGAAAACTTTCATTATACAATTTTGGTGCATTATTACTTCTCACAACAGCAATTTTAATCATCGATTTCAATCATTTTAAATTTTCTCATACCAATTTTATTTAGATTTCTCATGTAATTCTCATTGTATAATTTTTTATTGCCTTTGATTTCCTCAAACAAATTTTCATAAAAGAAAATTTCTATTTTGATGACAATCTTGTTTATCCTGATTCCTCGTTTCACAAAATCGTCTATTTTAAATTCTCATGACAATTTTCAATACACAATATTATATAACCCTCATGGTAAAACTCTCTTTATGTAATTTTGTTCTCATGACAATTTTCATTATTTAACTCAATACTTCATAACAAATTTCACTATACAACATACTTATTTTGATCCCTCATAGTAAATTGTAATTTTAGATTTCCATAGAGACTTTATGTTGATTTCTCATAACAATTTTGTTTTATTCCTTACGGTAGTCTTCAATATACAATTTTGTTCATATATACATTTTTTTAGTTCTTATGATAATTTCCACTTCTTAATTTTGTTTATTTCAAGGACGATTTACGTTACAAGGATTTGATTTTTCCGTATTTTCTCTTATAAACATTTTTACGACAAGGCATGCATAACCCTAAGTTTTCATAGCAATACCTATTTTAGTGGAGTTCAGTGAAGCAAGTAAATTGTGGTGGTTCACTAACTTGTTTCTCAACGTTCTTATAAATCTCTATGCTTTAAATCTTTATTGATACCTCGTATACATATATATACATATATTTTTCTCTCTAACATTTATATCAAAATCTTCATGTTGTGTTTATAAAAAAGTGAACAATCTATGGTGATTCACAAAAGTTTTCGATTTCACATGATAATTTCAATTTGTAATTTAGTTTATGAAATTTCATAAATGATTCAACATTTTCAAATTCAATTTTGTGGTTTATAAATTATGATACTTTCAATTCAAACGTAATGTTGGTCAAAATTCCTTTAAAACACGACCGTAAGCTCCTGAACACCTTCACTCAAACTATCACCACAATCAACCCGTCATTACCATTATAACCATCGCTACAACTCCCTCCTTTCACTACCATATCTTCACAAGCAATCGATTTTGCCCCATCCTCGAAGAGAAACGAAACCTAACTAACCTAAGTTATGCGGTCACCAACTCAAACTCCATGCAAATACGAGATATACAAAATCAACCCAACAAAGATCCCCAATCCCGACCCTTTTATCCTATGTAACATCTACCGATTTCACTATCCTAGTACTTTCTCGAACACACACAAACCAAAATTTACCAACCTATGACTCCATCCTTTGACCCATACTATGTCGAATCACAAACCATGCCGTCATATCATTATCACCCGACCTTTAAGCCTAATACCACAATAGTTATCTGAACCATCTTCGCAAAATGCATATACAAACCGTATCCAAGCCCAAACTAGTCAATCTCAACTTATCCAACCCATCAAGCTCAAACAAGCCCCACAATTATCAAACCCAAGTAAACCCAGATACACAAACTACTTAAGAACCCACCCATTCCTCAAAAGGTTCCCAAATTATCCACCATTAACGCCTAAACCACTACACTCCCACGCAAGTCTCATTTTCCTTATTAATTTTTTTAATAAGTAATGTATTTATAACGACTTTTATACCCAAATTTTCACTTTAAATTATAAACATTTTTTTTCAAGATAATGATTTATGCTTATTCATAACGCTCTTTCCTTTATAAATCCTTTCCATTTAATAATGATACTGTCATAACAACTTGACACACTCGAGATTTAATAACATGTTTTGTTTTCAAGATTATTGAATAATTATTTACGTGTTTCGCCATATCGCATTGCCGCAATGCTTATTTCATTCATGATTCTTTTTTTTAACTTAAAGTGATAATACCATGATGACTTATACACACGAAGTTTCATTTCGAATGTTATTTCAAAATTTATTCGATAATAGTTTACAAATTACATTATTTCACATTACCTCAATGTTTATTTTTTTATTATTCTTTATGAAATATTTTTTGGAATGTTTTTACAACAACTTTATATACTTGATAATTTAGTACGAATTGTGTTTATTTCGGATTATTCGATAACAATTTATGTGTTTCATTACCTCACATTTTCGCACGTCATATTCCTTTTACGATTTATTTTCAATAAAAGCGATATCATCATAACGGTTTTCTATCCTCAAAAATTTCGTTTAAGAATTTAACTTTCAAGATTTACTTGATTACAGTTTAAGAGTTTCTCTAACTACGCGTTACCACGATGCTCAATTATTATATTTCGTTTATTGGATGGATATAACCACTTTACTCGAAATTTTGTTTTGAATTTTAACTTTCTGTAATTTACGATATGCGATTTACATACTTCATCATTATCCCAAGTCTCATTTTATGATGTTATTTTCATTTTAACAAGATATTCCTATAATCACTTTACGTACTTGAGATTTCATTTTGTGTTATGATCTTTCATGTCTGAATTTCGGTTATTCTATAACAAATTATGTGTTTATTATGCACTACTTCACACCGCATTTTTACTACAATTTCATTCATTTTAAACGATATTTTCATCACGCCTATATTGTTCATTTTAAACGATATTTTATGTATTTTGCCGCATGACCTCATTTATTCAATTTACGGCCTATGCATGGTTGTCCACGAACATTGGAACTATTGGAAACCATTACTATATTTATGATTATATAAATTGTTTCCTAATAGAAGTCATATGCACATTTTATCACATTTCTTCGATGTTTTGTTAAGTTAAACAATTGTTATTTCATGTTTGATATATGGTTACGGTACCCAATAGAACTAACCTCATTCGCATGCTATTTAATCTTATTTCATGCAATCATATTCACAAAAATGCTTATGATCTCAAGTTTGTTTCACATATGAAACTCATCGTACGATGTTATTGCTAATTGTATCATTGTTTATCTCGACCTCAAGTTTCACTTATTGGATTTCTCATTTTCACTTATGGGGGTTCTCATTATCAAGGTTTCACTTATCGATGTTATAGTAATTGAGTGTCTTGACTTACAATCATTGATTTTTTTTATCTTGACGACTTTCGACTTCAAGTCCCATTTCATATTGTTTACTCTATAAATTTATCTATTCGACCATCTATATTTAGACAAAATTTTATTTTAATCCCGAGTCGTATCATGTGACTCATTATTTATTTTTCTTATATTTATTGTTTCAATTATTTACCTTATTTTCCTACTTATTTAAAAGCCAACCCCAAAAATTTTCAACCGTGTAACATCCCGAAATTTCAAGAATAATATTTAATATACTATTTATGTCGGAAGGATTAAGTGAGTTAGTAGAATAATAATAAGAAGAAAATAATAAAGATAAAAGATGGTAGGCCTTAAAGATGGAATTAATTATGGAATAAAAAGGAAAGATGAGCCTAAGGTCCATGGGCTTAAGGGAGTATAAATACCCCTTAAACCCTAATCCTTTCCATTTCCATCCATCTCTACACCATAGCCTCCCTACACATTAAAAAACACACACAAACACTCCCAATACATTCGGCAGAGAATCCAAGACCAAGAACCAAGCTTGGATTTTGATATATCTTGACTATACAAGTAAGAAACGAGTCCCTATTTATATATCGAAGCTAACCATAGCTTAAAAACGTCAAAAGGTACGTTATTTGCACGTAAAGATTATGTTTTTAAGGACGGTTTGCCCTAAGACTTAGCCCAAGAGAAAATCTGGTATGGTTGTGCTACAAAAAAGTAAACTTGATGTTAAAAGGGGACTTAATAAACTTACAGGTATATAAGGTGCACTTAGAAACAATAGATCTAGCCTAGGTACGTTTAGAACCAATAAAGATTCTAGCTTTATGGTTAAATGGAATAGATCTTAGTCGAAAAAGGAAATGAAAATACTTAAAAGATGATGTAACACTAGAATATGAGAGTGGATACTAAAATATATGGTGAAAATGATAATAAAGGAATTAATAACCTATAGTGGGTGTATTCGAATGGGAAATGGCATTTGAGTACTTCATTTGAATGCAAGTTCCATTTGAATATAAGATTTAATTTGAATACAAGTTTTAATTTGAATTCAAGTTCAAATTCGAATGTAAGTTCTAATTCGAATACAAGTTTTAATTTGAATACAAGTTCTAATTCGAATACAAGTTCTAATTCGAATACAAGTCTGTTCGAATACAAGTCTTAATTCGAATACAAGTTTTAATTCGAATACAAGTTCAAATTCGAATACAAGTTCTAATTCGAATACAAGTCTGTTTGAATACAAGTTCTAAATCGAATACAAGTTTTAATTCGAATACACGTCTGTTAAAATACAAGTTTTAATTCGAATACAAGTTCATTTGAATACAAGTGCCCTTCGAATAAAACTGAGAATTTGATTAGAATAAACAAGACTTAATAGTTCCTGGTGATATTTAAATAATTTGTTTAGGGTTAGTAAATTAATACATATAATTGATATACAGTTAGTCAAGCCCAGTTAAAGAAAGGAATCACTATTAACTCAGAAAGAAACAAGAGACATGTGAGTTTCTAGCCCCACTTCCTTGTTGTGTTTTTAGTATATGGTGTGTGAGATCTACATCCGACATGGTAAGTTTGGACGCAAATCCCTCTAAACTACCATGGGACCTAGACTCGATATGTGATAGCATAAATAAGGACTGTGAACCTTAGTAGCGTTTCTTATACGGATAGTACGTAATTGATCATGCGTTCCTTCTGTGGAGTACCTTCCATGGACAATATATATGGTTCCTTCTATGGATCAGGTATAAGGCTCCTTCTATGGATAATATGCAATGGTCCCTTATATGGGTAGAGTTTTAGGAAGGTAAAGCACGTGTCACTCAAGCAATCTAAGTAAGGTAAAGCACGTGATTAATTTCACATGTAATGTAAGAATGTGTAAGGAAGTTAGCTTAAATGATAGAGATAGGAGCATATGATTATATGAACTGTTTGATTGTCTACCTGTTTAAAGTAGAACTAGCACAAATGGACTCACAAAGGGAAGTGTTTAGGACACGGAGAGTAACTTGATCAGCTAATCACAGCTGGCCACTATTATTACCTGTTAGCCTTACAATCCTTGTACTAAATAGTTCCTTAAGTGATGACGTTTGTGTTTCCTTATTGAATACGAATGGCTGAAGGAAGAAAGATCGTTGCTCAAGGGGGTCGTACTGGACGTCGTGGTAGGCCACTTATTGTCCGAGAACCTTTTGTAGAGCGAGTAACTAACACCGGAGAGGAAGGAAGTGCAGCTGGGCATAATCCAACCAACAATGAAGGGTATCAATTTGATCCAGCGGTTCAGGTTGCCATTGCTGAAGCTGTAGCTGCTGCCGTGAAGAACCCGCAACCTGAAAAGTGTGCAGAAAGCCAAGCAAGGACCGCTGAGAGGGCAGGAAATGATGGTAAGAAAGTTTATGATGAGGAAGGAGACTCGAGTGAAGTTCGATTTGTGAAGGTTTATGCAGGGAACAGAGGAAGAGGTGGGTGTAACTACAAATCGTTCAAGGGACGTGACCCATCGAAGTTAACTGTCCTGGAAAACGCGACCGCTACTCTTTAGTGGATAGCCGCAATAGACAAGGTTATTTGAATTAGCGAGTGCCGTCCAGATCAAGCGGTGGGTTATGACAACTAGTCGTTTGGCGATGAGGCTATGTTCTGGTGGGAGATAGTGGAACAGAGGATGACCCAAGAAGATACTAAGGCTATGAAGTGGGATGACCTGAAGGAGTTGGTGATGAAGCGATTCTGTGCTGATGCTGAGGTTGAAAGAGTTGAGATGAAGTTTTTGAATCTGAAGGCAGGAAAAATGACACACCGTCAATACACCACTGAGTTCAACCGCATGTCTAGGTTGGTTCCCAACATGGTTAGTACAAAAGCGAAGAGAATCAAGTGCTACATCAGAGGACTACCATAAAGTGTCCGAACACTGGTTAGGGCTAATAAACCCGCAACATTTGATTCAGCCGTGGAATTGGCCGAGATGGTTTATGATGACCTTGCCACCAATGAAGAGGAGAAGGTTGAAACGAAGAAAAAGATCTCAACCCCAAAACCAGATGAAGCTAATGAGAAGGATTCCTTTAAGAAGAAGGCAAGGAAGGATGAGTCCCCGGTCTATGGAAAATGTGGGAAGAAACACTCGGGAGAGTGCTGAATGGGATTGGGTGTGTGCTTCAAGTGTGGAAAAGCAGAACATTCCTCCTGGGAGTGTAAGGATTACCATAGGTGTCACAACTGTGTAGGACATGGACACCTAGAAAGGGACTGCAGGAAGCCGAAGGAAGGACGTGAAGCAGAGAAGAATTGAGGTTTAATAGTTTCCTCCGTATGCTTAGAAAAGACCACTCAAGAAGGCTAGTTACTAGTCATAAGTTTTAAATCTATGTGTAACTTATTAATGACTCCATGCGTTGTTTTTTTTATTTGAATTTTAGACTGGTGCTTATTAATAATGATATGGATTGTCTTGAATCCATGGTTGTTATGATAAATAGTTGTGTTGTGATAAAGCGTCTCCTTAGGCGTTAGCGTAACATATAATCTAAACAAAGCCCCTTGGAAATACTAGACGAGACTTGGTAAGTTAGGATGGGCCTCATGGACAAGCTACCTTAATAGCTAAAACACATGAACCCCACTCGGTGACTGCAAAGTCAGGAGTAAGAAGGATAACCCATAAAGCAAAGACGATTCAACAAAGTGTGTGAACAAGGAATAAGTAGGTTTCGGGGACAAAACCTCTTTTAAGGAGGGTAGACTTGTAACATCCCGATATTTGAAGAATAATCTTTAATATATTATTTACGTCGGAAGGATTAATTGAACAATAATAAGAAAATAATAAAGATAAAATATCGTAAGCCTTAAAGATGGAATTAATTATGGACTAAAAATGAAAGATGAGCCTAAGGTCCATGAGCTTAAGGGAGTATAAATACCCCTTAAACCCTAATCCTTTCCATTTCCATCCATCTCTACACCATAGCCTCCCTACACATTAAAAAACACACACAAACACTCCCAATACATTCGGTCGATAATCCAAGACCAAGAATCGAGCTTGGATTTTGATAGATCTTGACTATACATGCAAGAAACGAGTCCCTAGTTATATACCGAAGCTAATCATAGCCTAAAAATGTCAAAAGGTACGTTCTTTGCAAGTAAAGATTATGGTTTAAAGAACGGTTTGCCCTAAGACTTAGCCCTAGAGCAAATCGGGTGTGGTTGTGACATAAAAATGTAAACTTGATGTTAAAAGTGGATTTAATAAACTTACGGGTATATACTGTTCACTTATAAATCCTTGATCTAGCCTAGGTACAATTAGAACCTATAAAGGTTCAAGCTTTATGGTTAAATGGACTAGATCTTAGTCAAAAAGGGAAATGAAAATACTTAAAAGATGACATAACACTAGAATATGAGAGTGGATACTAAAATATATGGTGAAAATGATATATTGGGTGTACTCGAATGGGAAATGGCATTCGAATACTCCATTTGAATGCAAGTTCCATTTGAATACAAGTTTTAATTCGAATACAAGTTCAAATTCTAATGCAAGTTCTAATTCGAATACAAGTCTGTTCGAATACAAGTTCTAATTCGAATACAAGTATGTTCAAATACAAGTTCTAATTCAAATACAAGTCTGTTCGAATACAAGTTCAAATTCGAACGCAATTTCTAATTCGAATAAATGTTTGTTCGAATACAAATTCTAATTCGAATACAAGTTCTAATTCGAATACAAGTTTTAATTCGAATACAAGTTCAAATTCGAATACAAGTTCTAATTCGAATACAGGTCTGTTAGAATACAAGTTTTAATTCGAATACAAGTTCTAATTCGAATACAAGTTCATTTGAATACAAGTGCCCCTTCGAATAAAACTGAGAATTTGATTAGAATAAACTAGTCTTAATAGTTCATGGTGATACTTAAATAATGTGTTTAGGGTTAGTTAACTAACACATATAATTGATATACAATTATGCGAGCCTAGTTAAAGAAATGAATCACTATTAACTCAGAAAGAAACAGGAGATAGGTGAGTTTCTAGCCCCACTTCCTTAGTGTGTTTTCGGGGTCGTGTTCATACTCAATGCGAATGTTAATACACCTACCTTAATTGGTAATTTTATGCTATATATGATGTATACAATAGAATGTATGAATGTAATGAATGAATGCCTGTCGGCACGTGAAGGATCTTCGGATATTGCACGTATCGTCAAGAAGTACGATTGTTAGACGAATGATTTGAAGAACGCCTAGAGTGTTTGTTTTCTATGAAGTAAATATCATATACGTGAAGTATGTGTAAGCAGGTATATGAATGGTATGTGAGATCTACGTTTGGCATGGTAAATTTAGGATGACAAATCCCTCTAAGCTACCATGGGACCTAGACTCGATATGTGATAGCGTAAATAAGGACTGTGAACCTTCGTAGCGTTTCTTATACGGATAATATATAATTTAGCATGCGTTCCTTCTATGGAGTACCTTCAATGGAAAATATATATGGTTCCTTCTATGGATCAGGTATCGGGCTCCTTTTATGGATAATATGTAGTGGTCCTTCTATGGAAAGTATATAGGGTCCCTTCTATGGGTAGAGTTTTAGGATCCTTCTATGGATAATATCTAGGGATCCTTCTATGATAGTTTATATAGATCCTTCTATGGATGATTCAACTTGTTACTTATATGAATAATAGAAATTGTTCTTCTAATAGATATTGTGCAATGGACCTCCTACGGATAATTATATACGTATACGTGAATGTATGAGAATGCATTGTACGTTTCATGATTAACTAGAATTCACTCAGCGTAGCTGACTTTTAGTATGCACGCATGTAAATATGGTTATGGAGCTGGCATGAGGATGGCATATGGCATGGGTTGAACGGTTGACATATGAAGATGGAAGAAATGATTTTTTAAATATGATGTTGTATGTTATGTTTTAAAGAAAAGATCAAATGATTGAAGTTAACGTTTCCGTGAAAGTTTTAATTAACTCTTATTTGTAGAACTGTGCTTATGAGTAAATCCGACATGAAATGTAGGGCACAGGGACCGGGGCCTTACAAACTGCCTATTATTTATTGTCAATTCTGGTAAAAGTCAATAATTTTGTTTACGTTTCTAAAATTTAATATTTCAAAATAAATATGTTTTTTAAACCACACAATGAAACGAACCATGTGGATCAACGACGATTTAAATAATTATGGGTGCACACATAATTATCAAAATTCTCGTATGGAAGCCATAGTAAGTGCAGTTGTGTGCCATAACTCGGACCCGAGGATGATTTTTTAATAACGATATAAATGCAAGATGATAAGGGCATGGTGGATAAGCCGCTGGTACATCCTGTATATAAGTGTCCTTATTATGTTCTCATTTATGGAGTTTTTCGAGTCATTCGAGGATTTGATGTTATTCATTTTTTTTCTTATACCTTTCTTACTATTGCCTTACTAAAACGACACTCGGTAGTGATTGTCTCTTTTTCTTAAGCATATTTTAATTCCGGGACGAAATTCCTAAAAGTGGTGGATACTGTGACATTTGTCATTTTCAAAACCCGAAAACCCGACTTGTTTTAAACTTTGTAATATTGCGGATCCTTTAAAAGAATGTTCTTCATGCTAAAATATTGTACAAACTTGTTATTTTGTTTTAACATTTTTAACGTCGTTTAATTCGTTTATTTTATGCTCAAAACCAACCCAAATTAAAGTACAAGTACCATTTTTATCAAAAATCAAACTTTTTCCCAACATCTAAATCAGATTTTATTTACCTAATTATTTTATTTAGTTTATTTTAAAGACCATCCAACCAAGTTTAATGCAAAAGTGGTTGTAAGATGGTTTAATGTCCAACCACCAATGCAAACTTGTCTCTCCTTCTTGCCTATAAATACCAACAATTCTCAACATTTTCCAATTGCTCATCTCTTCATTTCTCTCTAATTTTTGGATTTGTGGAAGCAAATTTAAGTGTTCTTGCTTAAGTTGACTTTAAAAGTCAAACAAAACGATTGCTTGCTTTTCAATCTAATTTGAGTAATGTTTTGGGATGTTTTTAGTTTGTATTAGTCTAATATATATTTCATTGTTTCCCTTCTTCAACCATGGTTGATTAAGGTGTTTTTGTCATCCTAAGGCACGCCTTTGCTTATTAAAGGCTAGTTTGACCCAATATCGGATTTTTACTTGTTTAAAGTTTCTGATTTTTATTTTGTTAGTGCATGAAATTGGTGTCCATAGCAATCGAATAACTTATAGATAGTCTAGATTGAATATTTATTGTAAATGGCCCATTCGCTATGGTTTGTATAGCGAATGAGGTCCAGTCGTTAGTGATCTAGGCTAGTTTGTTAAGGTATAACCCATTCGTTATGGAAGCATAACGAATGAGGGCTAGTTCGTTAAGTATTACCATTCGTCATGGAATGTTAACGAATGGAGTCTAATTCGTTATAGAGGCATAACGAATTAGAGTTAACTTAACGAATGGAGCATGTGGCCTATAAATAGGTGGTTCCATGCTCATAATTGAGAAAGTTCACACATATGAGAGGTGTGAGATCCTAGATCTAAGTTATATCCTTTCCATAACTTATTATGTAATTTATTCATTATTTATCAATAAAACCATATTTAAAGTATTCATGTTCGTATTGTACAATCGATGTATCGACGCAACTAGATCCCTGGTAGGTCTTCACATATTTTAATTTGTTTGTTTGTTATTTGACCATGAGGACTTGTGTAAGAAGATGGTAAATATGTATTAACATCACACAATGAGTGGCATAATTTGTTTTCATCAAAAACCATTTCAAAACATCAAAAACATTGGTGTTTCAATTATGTACAGAATTTGGTCATCAAAGATTGGACCATAACTTAGTCATAAAGAACTGTAATGGTGCAAGACTAAAGACTACGATGAACTTCATTGAGTTTTGGTTTCATTGGCTGTTTAAATTTGTTTATTTCATTCGTACGGCTTCACAATTACTGTTTTAATTTTAGTACGCAGATTTGTGCCAATTGAGAAAACCGGCTGTTTCTGCCTATCTCTAGTCATAATTTGGGAAAATTTTCTAAATGAAAGATGTTCATAACACCCTAAATAAGTAGATTGGAGATTTTTAAAATTTTTAAAAATTTATTTATATTTTTAAGTATTACTCAAATCATGGACAGATTTTGTCCAAAACTGATCAAAATCCTTTTGGTTGTTTTCACACCTTAGATGTGATATATTGTTTCTTGATCATTCTTGGCTAATGTTTTGTAGTTATTTATCATGATAAAGGGAGATTGGTACTATACTTGGTCTCAAACCAAGCCCTGGATTAAATAAATCAAGCAATCCACCTTAAACCGAGTCACTCATTTTAATACACACGTTGTGTTTCAAGCAACCGATTCTTGTATTTTCATTCAAGTTTCTGTTTTATTTTAGTTTGTTGTTCGTTCTCATGTTTTGGATATGTGGCAACCAACCTCGGTCTCATACCGAGTCATGAACCGAACCAAAACCGAACTTTTGCTTAAACTCAATATTTTGCAAATGAAACCCCAATTTGAATTCAAGTTTAGTTTATTTTACTTTTATTTAATATTTTTTTGGACACACCCCAAATCCTAAACTCACTTACTTTTCGGAATCACTTGTTAAAAACCGAATCTTACGGTTCGCCCGCTTAAGGACCGGCTCGTCTATTTCATCACTCGCTTAATTTTCAATTGAGTAATCACATTCCCCCCTTTTTACTCTTTTATACTTTTGGGGGTGGCATGCGTACCATATTCAAACTTACATGTTTTTAAGACCTCAATACTAAATCCACAATTCAACATTCTGTTTTAATTAATATTTGCTTGATCTTTTGTTTATGCCTCAAGTTGATTATGTGCACGAGTGCTTATTTTAATGTTGTTGTTGAGCCTTAATAAGTATTATCATACACACCCCTAATTACATTAGCCTGTGTGCTAGTAGAATAGGGCCTCATTATCCGAGTATTTTGGTTGTTACCAAATAGAAAGGATCCTCAGTTATTTACATTTACAATGGTTGTTGCTATATTCTATTTACACATATGAATTGTGATTTTTCCTCATTATATTATATATACTCAAAACTAGTGTATTTCTCACCAACATTTGTGTTGATCAAATCTATTTTTATGCATGCTACAGGTTTAATTTTAGGATGGTTATGAAGATTGAAAACTCATCACTTACATTTTATATTTAGGGTACTTTAATGAATTGAATATGGTTGTAATTGTTTGTATTTAATCTTTGAACAAGTTGTATTTGAGTTATCAAATGAAATAAATAAGTTGAGTAAATATTGAGTCACTTTAATAGTCTCATTGTGTTCTTAAGCAATTCGTTGTGCCCTGGCATGTTCCGCCGCCTTTGGTTGGGGTGTGACATGTACCTATCGTACATACATAATAGTATTGGTAAGAACCAAGTATCAATCCGTGGACACAAATATTTATAATAATAAATCTTCATTTTGATTTAATCGAAGAAGATAATCATTTCTGGGTGATTTTTAAACTTTTTTAGAATTATATATATATAATATAGGTGCACAAGAATATAAATCTAAATGAGTAAATCAACTATATAAAGTGTTAGGGCATAGAATTTATGCTGAGGATACTCTATCCTTATGTAATTTTTGGATCATTTATCCTTATTATATATTTCGGGTTACGTAGGATAAAGGATCCTCGGTATTATTTGTTTACTAATGATTGTGTTTGAGTGGTGTTGTATTTGACAGGTATAACGGTTGGACGACCTGGTCTACCTATTTAATCGCTAATGGACTCATAATGCACGTGGTCAAAGAGATTGGAACGGCTGGTGAGAGAGTGGCGTAACAATAGGAAGTTTAGTTATTTGTTATTTTCGTATATGACGAGATTACTGATCAGCTAGGTCACACACTGTTTTCACTTCGCACAATTCAATATTATTCAGAGTTCTCTCTAGAAAAAAAACACACTTAGCAATCTTGTATTACTGATCATAATGTCCACCCATTGTAATCCGATTTTTTCATTAATAAAGTGTTGATAGACAATTGTCATCACCCGAGGTTTTTGTGCCGGCGATCCGACCATGATCAAGGGCTTTTCCTCGTAACAAATCACCGTGTTCATTCATATTTCATTTACGTATTCATCATAATCAAATAATCACTAAACCTTACCTTACAAATTTGGTTACATTATCCTTCACCGATTTTTTACAAAAAAATTTGGCGCCCACCGTGGGGCAATTGGTGCTATAATCCAGAAAACACCCTATCAATATTCAACCTTTTCAATCAATACCACCATCAATGGCCTCTCAACAATCTTCTGCTTCATCCACCATGCCTTCATCAGTTTCTCACCCACCAAGAACTTTACCACCGATGCCTCCTTCACTAACAGAAGCACCAAGGGCTACTGCTGCTCGAAACAAGACACAACTTCCAGTCTTCCAGAGATCAAAGACCACTACTTCCACTTATGTTGTAAACTCTAACAATGATGTTTCTACTATGTTTTTGCATGTAAAGGCGTACATGGAAGAACATAACAAGACCAACAAGATGATCCTACGTGAGATAGAGGATCTCAAGAAGAATAAGAGGCCATTGGAGGATCAGACTCCTTTGATACCAAGGATGCAGGATTTCACCACTCAAGGATCCCTGGCTCAACAAGCTCAAGGATCCTCGTTCCTCCAGCAAGGATCATTTATCCTTCCACCGCGGTTAATGGGTTAGCAAGCTCAAGGATCCTCGTTCCTCTAGCAAGGATCATCTATCCTTCAACCTGGGTCCATGGGTCAGCAAGCTCAAAGATCCTCGTTCCTTCATCAAGGATCATTCATCCTTCAACCAGGATCCATGGGTCAGCAAGCTCAAGGATCCTCGTTCCTCCAGCAAGGATCATCTATCCTTCAACCAGGATCTTCTGGATTGTATCATCAAAGATCCTTCAACTTCCCACCTCAAGGATCCTTCTGGCAAAGTCAAGTATTCTTAGGAATTCAGCATCAAAGGTCTTCAGAGGTCCATGAAGGAGACATCATCCCTATGCAGACCATTGCCTCTAGTGGACCAACTACCATAGTAGATACTTCTTACTTTGGCTACTCGTCCGGGATACCGATGTTTAGTCAACAAAGTGGTAATTCTTATAGTCCCATATCCTTAGACACTAACCTTGGTTCCATGCAGGATACATGTATTAACCAGGCCATGGACAAGGAGCTCCAGAAACTGAATGATATGATATCAAGTGTACCAGGAGTGGTCCGACCCATTCATGGAATATCAGAAGGAAGCCACAAGCTATCAAGATTTTCTCCACCTATATGTGATGCTGAAATCCCAAAATGCTTTCAAACCCCCAATATGAAGGTGTATGATGGTACCACCGATCCAGAGGTGCATGTGCCTCAATATAGAGAGTGGATGGAGATCAATCCAATTCCAGAAAGACTCAAGGAGGCCTGTCTATGCAAGGGCTTCGGATCCACATTAACAGGATCTGCTCTTAAATGGCTGCTAAGTCTTCCTCCCTACTATGTTACCTCTTTTTCACAATTAGTTAATTTATTCAACAACCAATTTTTTTGTAGTAGAAAATTCGAGAAATTAACTAGTGACTTATATAGAGTTGTCCAACCTTATGATGTATCCTTAAGGGATTTTGTTACAAGGTTTGGCAGGGAAGCCCAAGAAATCCCTAATCTTGATATGGCTACGGCTGTTGAGGCATTCAAGATGGGACTACATAGGGGCTCCTAATTTTATGATGATCTTGTGATGAACCCATGTAGGACTTTAGATGAAGTCAGAAATAGGGCACTCAGATTTATAAGGCTAGAGGATGACAAGAAGATCCAAGAACGGTTAGGAGTTCCAACAAAACAAGAGTCACCTAACCAGAAACAAGGATCCTCATTCAGAAATAACAACTCATAGCCATACTCCAAGTTCAACAACCAAAACGTCCGAGCAGTCTAAGAAGGAGATGATGATAATGAGGATTACCCAAGTATTTATGAGTATTGCTTCTCAGTCGATACTCATGGCTTAATCTGTGCTATGAAGGATCTTGGAGACAAAGCAAGGTGGCCTCGGAAAAAATGAGAAGTCGACATCCTTCAAGGACAAGTCTAAATGATGTGCATTCCACAAAGATTTTGGCCGTTTGACCGATGAATGCATTGGTCTAAGAAGAGAAATTGGCTATCTCCTAAGCAAATGCCACTTTAAAGAGCTCTTGGGAAGAAAAAAGTCAAGGATCCAGGATCCTGAAGATGTCCCACGAAAAGCAACTCCGCCCCCACCTGATGCACAAGTTATCAATTTTATCTCCGGTGGCTCATATATATGTGTAACTTCCTTTTCCTCGGCCAAGAGACATGCTAAAAATAATAAGTTAAAGAATGGAGAGCGACATGTCATATCCACTACCTTAACGACTGATAAGAGAATCTTCTTTGATGAAGAAGATAAAACAAGCATCCAGGATCCTCATCATGACGGTTTGATTGTAACTCTACTTATTGCTAACCATTATGTGCGTAGGATCCTATTCGATGGTGGAAGCTCAGTCAACATCATTCAACATGATGTACTCCAGAATATGAATATCCCACACTTGAAAATAATCCCCAAAACATCCATGTTAGTTGGTTTCAGTGGAGAAACTAAGAAAAAAATGGGGGACATCAAGGTCCCTATATACATTGAAGGGTTAAACTCTTATAAAAATTTTTGAGTTATTGATGATTTGTCTTATTGCAATGTAATCCTTGGCAGGCCATGGCTACATGGAATGAAGGCTGTAGCATCTACTTATCACCAGTGTATAAAATTACCAACTCCTTGGGGAGTTGTGAGAATAGATGGCGACCAAGTGGAAGCTAAGAATTATTATTCGTCATCCATGAAACCAACGTCCAAACAAACGATAGCATAGCAACTACAAAAACATCCTAGGAAAGTGCTGGAAGCTCAAGAACAAGACCTAAAAGAAGTATACTTGGATCCTGAGGATCAAGACGTAAAATTTTTCCTAGGATCCAGTATCCCTACTAGTATTGAAGAGGATATAGTATCCTTCCTCAAGCAACAGAAATATACATTTGCCTTCAAGAACTCCGACATGATAGGTATTCAAAAGAGGTAATTACTCATATGTTAGGCCTTGATAATTCTGTTAAACCCGTCCATCGGAAGCGAAGGAAATTCGCTCCTGAGAGGAACGGGATCATACAAGAAGAAGTTGAAAAACTTCTTAAGGCCAGTATGATCAGAGAGGTTAAATATCATAGATGGTTGGCTAATGTGGTTGTTGTTTTAAAAAAGAATGGAAATGTGGAGAGTGTGTGTCGATTTCACCGATTTAAACAAAGCATGCCCCAAGGATCCTTTCCCATTACCACATATAGACTCCATGGTGGATGCAACAGCAGGACATGCAATGCTTACTTTTATGGATGCTTCTTCTGGATTCCAACAAATTCAGATGCAACCATCTGATCAGGAAGACACAACATTCATGACTCCTACTGGAATATATTGCTATATTGCCATGTCATTTGGACTAAGCAATGCAGGTGCGACTTACCAACGCTTAGTCAACATGATGTTTAGAGACGAACTACGGAAGACCATGGAAGTCTGTATAGACGATATGGTAGTCAAATCCAAGAAGGCTGAAGATCACCTTAAAGACTTGGAAGAAGCCTTTAATATCCTTAACCAGTATAACATGAAACTCAATCCATCTAAATGACATTTTGGTGTTAACGCGGGAAAGTTCCTTGGTTATATGGTCACTAAGAGGGGTATAGAGACAAGCCCGGAACAAATAAAGGTCATCATCAACCTGAAGTCTCCTGTGAATTCAAAGGATGTACAAAGGTTGACTGGAATAATCGCAGCCTTGAATAGGTTCATCTCTCGATCATTTTCTAGAAGTGTAAGGATTTTTATGATATCCTTAGAAAGAATAAAAATTTTTAGTGGACGGAGAAGCATGAGGCTACACTCAAAGCCTTGGAGGATTACTTATCATCAGCACCAACATTAATGAAGTAAATAGACAGAGAACCCCTATCCTTGTACCTAACTGTCTCGGGTAATGCAGTAAGTGTTTTCCTTATAAAGGATCATGAAGGGGAGCAACATCCTGTTTGTTATGTAAGTACAAGTCTCTATATGCTGAAGTTAGGTATTCTCATTTAGAAAAATTGATCCTTGCATTAAGTATGGCTTCTATTAAGTTAAGGCATTACTTTGAAACACATACTATTATTTTGAGAACTAATTATCCTGTTAAGAATGTGCTTAAAAAGCCAGAATTGTCAGGAAGGATGGCCAAGTAGGCTGTGAAGCTGAGTGCATATGATATTCAGTATGAGCCCAGAACAACCATTAAGTCACAGGCGCTTGCAGACTTTATGGCTGATTTCAGTAGTGACATGCAGAAGGAAATTGATTTGGAAGTTCAGCAACTAGAAGAAACCAAGGATCCTTGGATCCTCTTCACAGATGGAGCTTCCAACGTAAGAGGAACAAGATTGGGTATTCTACTGAAATCGCCACAAGGGGACATAATACCCCAGTCTATAGCCTGTGAGTTTCAAGCCACAAATAATGAAGCGGAATACGAAGCTTTAATCACAGGTTTGCAATTAGCTAAGCACATGAGGATCAGGTATCTTCAGGTGTATATAGATTCGTTATTAATAGATAACCACTTTAATGGCTCATATGGTGTTAAAGGAGAAAAACTAATTAAATATTTAGGCATTGTGAAAGAATTGTCAAAGTTCTTTGATTATTTTAGTATTATACAGGTACCAAGAGAAGAGAATGCTGGGGCAGATGCCTTAGCAAATCTAGCATCATCCTTGAAGATCCCGGATGATGTAAAAATACCAATCATCCATATATTTTCACCAGGAATAGGAGAACAAGAAATCATGGAGACAACAACTAACAAAGAGATTGTGCTTTGGGATCCATTATCCTCAAATAATCAATGATCTTGGATCCTTCCAATCAAAAAAATCATTCAAGATGGAGAGATTCCCGCCACAAAAAATCCTAAAACCTTCAAACTTAAGATATCACCATACATCTTATTACATGATATTCTGCATAGGAAGTCTCTTGCAGGTCCATACATGAGGTGTATTGAGGAACCTTAAATCCAATAGGTGATCAAAGATTTTCACGAAGGTGACTGTTGTAATCACACTGGAGGTAGAGCCCTATTCTCTTGGATTCTAAGAATACGATACTTTTGGCCAACCATGAAGAGAAATGCCATGGAATATTCAAAGAAGTGTGATGCTTGTCAAAGACATGGCAACATTTTGCACCAACCGGCGGAACCTATGTATCTTATATCCTCATCATGGCCTTTTATGAAGTGTTGCATGAATATTGTGGGTAAGCTACCTAAAGCACCAGGAGGAAAAGTGTTCATGCTTGCCATGACTAATTACTTCTCAAAGTGGATAGAGGCAAAAGCTTTTGTTCAAGTCTGCGAAAAAGAGATGATATCCTTCATTAAAAGAAACATTATTACTAGATTTGGTATTCCTTAAAAAATTATTTGTGATAATGGTTCCCAGTTTATCGGGAAAAGAACCACTAACTTTTGCGACAATTGGGGCATCAAGATGATTACCTCCACACCGGTACATCTTCAAGTTAATGGCATGGCAGAGTCAAGTAACAAGATCATTATCAAAAATTTGAAGAAAAAGTTGGGATCCAAGAAGGGTAAATGGGCTGAAGGGCTGCCTTAAGTTCTTTGGGCTGAAAGGACAACACCCAAGAATTTAACGGGTCAAAAACCTTTCTCATTGGTGTTTGGCTCAGAATCTGTAATCCCTACGGAGATGGTGGTTCCTACTACTAGAACAAGCATCCGTGATCCTCAAGCCAACAATGAAATCCTTTTCCAAGATCTAGATATTGTTGATGAGCTCAGAGACCTAGCTAATATCAGAATGGCAGCATGTCAGCTAAGGGTAGCTGGGGCATACAACAAGAATATCTGGATTCGAAGATTTCAAAAAGGAGATCTAGTTTTAAGAAAAGCCTTTCAAAACACAACTAATGCAGCAGACGGAAAGCTAGCACCTAAGTGGGAGGCCCCTACTTGATCGAGTTAGAAGCTGGAAAGGGGGTATATCACCCGTTGAATATGAAAGGCAACAGGTTACCAAAGGCATGGAATGCTATCCATCTCAAGAAGTACTTTTTCTAATCAGGATCAAATATCTTGAGAGGATCAAATATCCTTAAAGGGTCAAGGATCCTAGAATGGGTAATATTTGTCTAATCACTTTTTTATTTCAGATTCTTAGTATTAAATAAAGGATAATATATTCTTAACATTTATCTTTTCCAAGTTTTAACTAACAATGAAGATTTCAATAAGAGGTTCAATGACTAAGAGGTTGGCGACCTCTCCCTCAAAGTAAGGTACATTTTTATTTCCTTGGCCTTGCCCACGATTAAGGTGTGACCCCCGATGGTCATATCCTCTATAGTTTAAAGGTTTTCACCTTTCTTATAAATTAGAGTTTTTACACTCTCGCCTGGAGCGCACGTCATCCAACATATAATTCGGGGCAACGGGACCAGTGCACGCTTAGTGGCTGACAATTTTGTTGCTTTAGGTTAAACGGAGGATCCTATAATTTATGGTAGACGTACCATACCTCCGGTTTATAACATTTTCATGTTATCTCGAGACAAAATTTTCTAACATTTTCATGTTAGCCAAGGTTTTGGCGTTTTCACGTCACTTACATTTGGGCTAAATCCCGGTTTGGGCGAGTACCCTGTTTAACACTAGTTTATTTGGGCTTGTCCCCAGTTTATTTGGCTTGTCCCCAGTTTGTTGGGTTTAATACCAGTTAATATCATAAGTTAATTGTATCAGGTATCCCAAGTTCAATCGCGAGGATCATACAAGGATCAACATTTATGAATTCAAGATCCTTAATTTATTTTTACAAGGATCGCGAAAGGATCAATACTTATGGTAATTTAGATCTAATTAAATCTTATAAAATTACATTTACTAGGCTAAAATCTTTATAAACTCTTTTTTGTAAGGGTTCAAGATCCTTAGTTTGTTTCTTACAAGGATATTCTATCCTTAAAGCTTTTTTACTGACGAATATTTATTAAACCTTTTAACAACACTAAGACTAAATCAAACTTAATTTGGGGATAATAAAAAATATGCATATAGACAAAAGTTTTAAGTTGTTATTAATATAAGTCACATGGACTTACTCAAAATCCTTAACCCGAATTTCACCATTCAAAAGATGGCCCATCCACCCGCGTTAAGCAGGTGTTACTGACTGTTCATAAGGTGCAAGAAAATATAGACATGGACATCAAAGGCTTCATCCCCACAAACAGAGGATCCCTCCACCTTTGCTACCCCTAAAAATTGTCTTAAGGATCATAGATTCTTCATCCTTGTTACTATTGTTTATTACAGATCATGATCAAATATCCTTAAAAATACAAACAAGCAAATAAAAAAGACGGGCTCTGGCCTTATCTATATTATCCTTCATTGCCCGTCTCAGCAGCTTCTCCTTCAACCGCTGCATCCTTTCCTTCATCCATCTCACCCGCATCCTTCGCTCCACTCATTCCAGCTCCACTTCCATTAGCCACCTCAACATCCTCTTCGTAGTCTCCTCCACCAAATGCAACCAAGCCTGCCTCCACTTCTACACATCCCAAGTCAACCTATCAAAGGCAGGATCACCAACTTCTATAGCCATCTTGATCCTGACCTGCAGCACTGACCTGGCCGCCCATATTTTGGCCTCCTCGGTAGCTTGTTTCACTTCCTCTTGATGTTGGGATCCTGTTGTGGATAGTAGATACTCCAAGCGTTTCTTCTCCTTAGTGAGCTTGTATAGAGCTTTGTCCTTTGCAGCAGCAGCGGTTCCCATTCCAGTAAGGCTCTCCCCCAGTTGGTCCACAATTGTCTTATGATAGTCTTCGGAAGAGTTTACGGCCTGTACAAGACAATTATACAAGGTTGGAAGGATACTTGATTCGTGAAGGGATATCAGGATCAAGGATACTTACAGCGATGATCATATCAAAGGTACTTTCAGGCTCTGAAGTTCTTTTCCTCTTTGATGCTCCTGATTTGGCTCGAGTAGTAGCAGTTCTTGGCTCAGAGCCGGCAGTCGCCTTTAGGGCTTCCTTCTTGACAACATATGGGGTTATGAGACTATCGATATCCTCCAAAGAGAACTTGCTGACAGACTTGTTCAACTTCTGAGCGCATGTAAAGCACAAGAAACAGATAAGTTTTCTATTTTATTTACTTTATTATAGAACTTTAATCTTACTTGACATATTGCTGGTGGATTCTCCATAGATTTCACAAAAAGCCTCTATGAATTTGGCTTGGAAGGTGCGAACTTCATGATCCAGGGCAAGAAACTTCTTTGTTTTTTCTATTGTTCCAGGTAGGTTGGCTAACGAAGCATAGTTATCTACTACAAGAGGAAAAAACAGAATAACAATGATTAAAAAAGGATCGATTATCTTAAACAACTTCTTAAAGGATCCAGGATCCTACCCTTTTTAACCCATTTCAACGGTAAATCAACCCTACCAGGAATGGAGCTTCGATTAACAAAAAAGAATTGATTCCTTCAAAGGGAACCATTTTGGGTAACTTTGGAAAATGGAGTAGGCTGTCGGGGTTTAGATTTTAAAACAAATCGGTTTGAGCCGTGATTGGTTAAGCTGTATAGGTGTGATAGCTCCTGGACACTGAAGTCAATATTCTCTTCTTCTATTATCCCCTCAATGGTGCGCAGAACCCTCCAGATCATCGGCATGGCTTGAATATAACACATTGAGTCGCAAAAAAGATGCTTTAGTTAAAAGAAGGGAAAGGGTACGAGTAACCGATGAGAAAGGGACAAGCTGGGAAGCAGATTCAAGTTTTCGAATAGCTGTCATATCGGATTAAGGAGTCGTAAGGTCGAAAAATAGTTTCCGGTGGAAACAATGGGATTAAGTCTTCGATTTCCAGGTCCATGAATTTACAAATTTCAAAATATGGGTTTGTAAGAAGGTTTTGGGATTGCATTTCGGCTAATTCCGAGTGATCGGAAGAAGAAGTGGAAATGGTTAACATGTTTCAAGAAGAAAATATTATTGAAAGAAATGGAAAAATTAATAAGGGTTAATTATAATAATTGCATTTGACACTGTTCTAATCGATTTATCTTTTGCAGGAAGTTCATAATTCAAAATGACAATTGTAACCCATAAACACTCGCCATTTTGGGGGCAATTGTTAGGGAATATAATTTATGTTGAGGATACTCTATCCTTAAGTAATTTCTGGATCATTTATCCTTGAGATATATTCCGGGTTACGTAGGATTAAGGATCCTCGGTATTATTTGTTTACTAATGATTGTGTTTGAGTGGTGTTGTATTTCATAGGTATAACGGCTGAACGACCTTCTCTACCTATTTAATCGCTAATGGACTCATAATGAGCGTGGTCAAAGAGATGGGAATGGCTAGTGGGAGAGTAGCGTAATAATAGGAAGTTTAGTTATTTATTATTTTCGTATATAACGAGATTACTAATAAGCTAGGTCACACACCATTTTCACTCGCACAGTTCAATATTATTCAGAGTTCTCTCTAGCAACACACACTTAGCAATCTTGTATTACTGATCATAATCTCCACCCATTGTAATCCAATTTTTTCATTAATGAACTGGTGATAGACAATTGTCATCACCCGTGGTTTTTGTGTCGGCGATCCAACCAAGATCAATGGCTTTTCCTCGTAACAAATCATCGTGTTCATTCATATTTTATTTACGTATTCATCATAATCAAATAAGCACTAAACCCCACCTTACAAATTTGGTTACATTATCCTTAACCTATTTTTGACCAAAACATAAAGGTTACCATCTAAAATCAAGAATATATGATGTGTTGCAAAACACATAGCGTTTTATCACGTTTTTGTGTTGTTTTGTGCGTAAAACGTTAACGAATATAACTTGTTCTTGCATGAAATTAGATGTTTGTGTATATGATTGGTCCCATGTTGAAGAGAGCGGAACAACAAGTTTAGTGAAGAAAGAATCAGCTCAAACGGGATTTGGATGAAGCCGGTATGCGCGTTTGAAGATAAACGAGTCAGAAAACAAATAAACGAGCACCCATGACCTGGTCGCGCTACACGCGACCAGGTGAGGCATCTATGCCCGTGCTATGTGACGTCCCACATGTCCCAAAGGCTGCCAAGAATTTTTAGGAATCAGCTACCCCATCTATTTTGTCTTCTAGTGGGCCTTGTGGGCTTGTTTTAACCTATTTTATATTAGGAAGGAGGTGTTTAAACATATAAAGGGCTAATACCCTATGAACGAATTAAACATAATATTTCCAGCCACCACACCTGCTCTAGAGGAGAAACCAAGAAGGACAAGCTTACAATTCTATCTTTTATCCTTCGGTTGTCGGTTTTGACTATTTTAACGTTTGTGAGTTCGTTTTTGGTTTTTAATCATTCAAAACTTTTGTAATCAGATTTATATGAACATTTTTATCATTTATATCTATTTTATCTATTATTCATTGATTATTATTGGCTAAACCTCTTTGTTCTACCAAGGATAGATGATTAATTTTCGGTTTTGATGAACTAAATGGATTTTTTTTATTAATATGACTTGAATTTCTATTGAAAGTTTGGTTTAATGATGAATTAGGTTGTGTTTAATGGTTTTAATTGGTTTTGATTGACAGTTGCATGTTCAAGTCTTTACTTTGTGTTTAAAGTTTGTTTGCGGTAGGTACAACCGTAGAGTTTAAATAGGTGTGTTAATTGATTTGATTTAGTGGGTAGGCACCTTCTTAGAGACCGAGAGGTGATAGTAAGTAAACTCGTCTCATAGCTTTTACTTGTTAGGATTAGGATCGCGCGAGAGCGGGTTCTGTTCTTGTCGGGTTTGGGTTTGTGAGCGATTAGTTGAACTAGTTTAAGTTAGACCAAATTGTTCCTCTATCCTTGGTTGCGTAGTATTCGTTTCCATTATGGTCGGGTTTCGGTGAGACCGATAGGTGATTCGACATTAGAACACTTTAGCAATTCGTTTCCTGGTTTGTTCATAAAATCAACTAAGTGTAAGTTAGGGTTTTTTAGTGAGACCGAGAGGTGATCTAGCTTTCTTGAGCGAACCTTAGTTGTGTCATCATTAGATACTGGTGTCGTGAGATTATTCATTCCATTAACTTATTAGACCTTCAATAGGATTCTTATCTAGGTAGACGTTTTCTCCATTTGCAGTTAAGTCTCTAAGTTTCATTAAGTGTTTCGTCAAGTTAAGTTAAGTTAAGTTAATTAATTTAGTTAAGTAGTTTAATTATTTAAAAATAATTTAAAAAAATATTATTCTTAGGAAGGTCTTTTCTAGGGTTTAGTTATCATAGGCGTTCTCACGTGTCCTTGTGTTCGATACTCTGATTTCTTAGGTCTATTCTACTTGTGATCAGTACACTTGCCGGTTGTGTGTGGATACATTAGGAGTTTCGTTTTATAAATTTAAAGCTTAGTTGTGTGTTCCTTAGAAAGAGCATTCATTAGACACACATCAATACACTTCATTCTTCCTTGATGATTATAAAATAAATATGTTATAAAACTTGCTTTAATAATGTAAAATAAAATAGCCCCTCATTTCTAAGTGAACTTATCTTATGACATAAAAGAAAGTAGCATGCATAACTTCATGTTTACCACGAGAATGTCAATTTAAGTAAGCAAGTAGTTTTAGTAAAGTATAAAGATTAGGATTGACTTAGATTTCTCAAATACCAATTCTAAAAAATTCGGGTGGTTATAGTTTAGTCACACAACCTCCCCGTGGTTAATTTAAGTAGATTATAATTACAGATTCTTTTAACATAAGATTTCTTTAACTTGTATGTTAACCTAAGCAATTGTGTTAACAATGTTATTTAAGAATTATCAAAACTAGAAAAATAGATCATAGCTTATATCTCTTCATTTCTAAGTACAATATAAGGATCCATGTTTTGTCTTAGATAAGTTATCAAGATATTCTTTCTACCATTTCTAGTATCCAAGAACTTGAGTGAATCATGAATGAGTGTTAATCAAGAACCTTGATTTGTTGAGTTAATATGATAAAAAATTTCTCATCAAAGGATAATTGCAAAATAATCATGTACTTTACTAAAACTAAATCACATATTTAATATAATCATCAAGTAAAACAAAGCTTCTTAGAAATTAGATGGTAAATGGAGTTTTAGCTCATGATGAGCATAGTTATGAACATCAAAGGAGATGAAGATAACAAACACATTATTAAACTAGAACAATCTAACCAAATATGAACGAATCTTCCTTCTTTAATGGTGATGGATGATGATGATGATGACCTCCAAACCTTCAAACTATTCACAACATCTTCAATATGAGTTTAAAGTGGGTGTTTTATAAGTGAAACCCGTATAGAATTCTCTCCAAGCACATCAATTGAATGCAACATGCACATCTATTTATAGGTTGTCAGGGAACTCAGGCACGACCCCGTGTCTAGTGAGGCACGACCCCGTTTCCAGGTGTCCAGTCGCATTAAATGCTTTGTCAGATGGTACATGCTGACTCAACACGGGGGGCGTGCTATGTGAGGCACGGCCCCGTGTTTTTGGGTGTCTATTATATTTTTGTCTTATCTGAAAGGTGACCACAACCCCATGTTTTCTAAAGCACAGCCTCGTGTCCAACTGTCTAGTATTTTGTCTTTTCTTGCACATGAAAGCATGGGGGCGTGTTCTATGAAGCATGTGGGTGTGTTTTGCTGTTTTCTTTTATTTTCTTTGATTTTTTCTTTGCGTTTCATTCGTTTCTTCGTTTGGGGCTTTGATATACCTGAAAATATATTTTAACATGATAAGTAGTTATTTGAACTATATTATACGATAAACGTTGCGATTTTTAAAGATTATTTGATGCTTAAAAGATGTATATTTTTATATACATCAATTGGCTTGTAGCTGGGGTTTGGAAGCTGTTGGATAACTATCATGTATATAGCACTGACTACAAGTTATCCGGAAACTTTGATTTTGTCATCTAGAAAAGTGACTCGTTTGACTTTCACCGAGTCAAAAGCTACTAATACCAGTAACTCAAAACATTGATTCCAAATTGACCAAAATTCCAAAAATGTCTTCAAAAGAATTTGATCTTTATCAAACTTTTAAAACACAAAGTGTTCCTTTTTTACCCGTACCAGAAATAACAATTGAGTAGTTTCAATATTGATTTAAGCATATACCGAAATGACCATTGGTCAAAAACTGAAATTTGACATGAGTAAGCTTATATACAAAAATCTAACCCATTTGCAAGCAATGGTAAACAAAACTGGTTAGCAGATAAATATATCAACTTGAAGGTCCCACAATGAAACCAAAAGGTTAAACTTGTTATATTAAACTAAAGCAGAAGATAAATATGTGATGCAGCGGTAAAACGATAACGGAGATCGGATCACGTTGATTCAGTAAATTCCCATGATGATGTTCCAAAAACCCTAAATCCCACCCAAAGGTCAGGGAAAATTAAGAGGAAAATAATTATTATAAAGATTGAAGTCTGACCATTCATATTACATAAGCAACATATAAATAAAGTTTCTAATACGAAATTGGCCAAAAAAAGGCCACGGGCCAAATACAAACCCAAAAAGAAAAGTTCAAAAACTGACGAAAATACATCAAAAGGCCCATAACTTTATTTAGAAGGCGTTTTTGGGCTTCGGATAGGGGCCAAATTGCTGTAGGCGTTTTTCACAATGTGCTCCTCGTCTCAAGCTTCAATTTGACTCGTAATGGGCTTGAAACGGAGCTTCGCGGGCCAAGTTATGCCCATTTTCGTGGGCCACCTCTGGAAGCACAAACATAGGCCTCCAAATATAGCATGACACGTTCTTCGATAATTGGGCCTCCACTCAATATGTGTTGGCTACAAATTTAAGTGATTCCAGGAAGTTTAATGGGTTCTTAAATATGTAATCTAGTCTATTACATCCCGTATATTGGGTTCTCAAAGCATGAATCTAGTCTATTCCCAGCCGAAAATCACCTCGACTAGTTTTTATATCTGATTTGATTACATTTCCTCTCCATGTTCAAAGATATTTTGCAAAGAAAAAACTGAAATTGTTTAGGTCTAAGAAACACAGAAAAAAACATATAATAAAAAGTAAGTTTACACTAAAGATGCAATATGCAAGCGAATCAAATAAAACGCTAAAGTAGCTTACTATTCACCTTGAAGCACTGAATGATGCATGTAATAAATGTCTCTTTTGATGTTTGAATCGTGCATGTTATCTTGCAAAATTTGTTGAACGATAATTAGTACTCGCAAGGACGCAATAAAATGTTTGACAATTTAGAATTAAAAAAAACTCCTCTAACAAGAAGCAGTTTCAATGGTGAAAATTAGCATGTCCAAACTTAGACATGGGCTCATGGCATGTGGTGCAAGGAAGGGTCAAGTATTGGAATTACTTCAAAAAGTATTCTTAGTCATGGGCTCATGGCATATCGTCTGACTGCACGTAAATAACGTAGCTACAGTAATTTACAACAGAGCTGTGATAATTGGAAACATAATTTGATAATTAGGAAAACGAAGAGGTTAATAACATCTATAATTGATTAATTTGATAGAAAAGAGGGCAACATCTGTAGCACCTTGTTCATAGACGCTCCAGTTAAGGCAAAGACCAACAAATGTGGCAAAGGAACTTATGTTTTGGAGAAACTCTCTGGATTCTTCTTCTAAGCATCAAGCAAAGACCAACAAATGTCAAATACAAAAACAGAAATGGTTAGTAAATCTTAATATCTAGATGAACAGATAAAAATCTTATTTCACCCATTTATCCTTGCTGAGGCTAGGGGTGAGCAAGATAAGGGTCGGACCCGTGAAACCCGGTTACCCGACTCTTAAAACCCTTAATTAGACCCGAATAAATAATATGGGTCGGGTAAAGGGCTAAATTTCACCTTAAAGGGCAAAAGGGTTTCAAGGGTCCGACCCTTTTTCAAACCCTTGACCCGTTTACTAGATAGATATACATCAGATTCACGATTAATCTGAAATTTATGAGAGGTTTGTATTTCATATATGATTCATCATAAATTTCTCAACTACTATGAAAAATAAATATAAAGGGCCATACTACTAAATGAAAACATATATATGAAAATCACTGAATTGTTTTCTACAAGTAATTTGTGAATGTGAATATTGTTTGCATTAGTTCAAATGATTGATAAATTCGAAGTTAGACTTTACTATGTTATTAAATGAAAGTATAATTGTTCTACGATTCATATATTAAAGTCATTTATGAGATATGCAACTAGTAAATGCTAAAAAAAGAGATGTGATTACTGTCTTAAAGGGTAAAGGGTTGGACCCTTGAAACCCTTATTTATACCCGACCCTTTTATTGGTTAGAGGGTAGGGTCTCGGGTCTACGTTTCTTCCTAAAAGGGTAAAGGGTCCGGGTAAGGTATTAGGTAAAAGGGTCAGGTCTTACCTTTTGAACAGTCCTAGCTGAGGCATTGTCAGGAGACATGATCATAACTGATATGTCTTTCGGTATTTTTTATTTCTAAACATACAAAAATTATAGAAACGTTAGTTCATAGATTGTTTCATATATATTAACTTTTTGAAAGAAAATGTAACTAGCATGAGTCTTACAAAGGCAAGATTCAAGGTCCACTTCATAATCCCTATACTCCAAAGGTTTCCTTTGCACCGATGGTCCTTTGACTGTAATTAATGTTTAAATTCATCTTCTCACAGCTAGAAAACAAAAACGAAACATAAATGAATTTTCCGTCAAAAGGTTAAACCTTCGGTTCATTTACTTTGAATGAAAAAATAACATCTAACATTGAACCAACAATACACTTCGCGTCATTACATATACCTTGTTAACATTGAAACCGATTCGCCAACGGAACGAACATCATCGGATTTAACATGAATATTGTGTGTAATCCAGATTTACATTAGGATCAACAAACTTTCCTTCTTTACTTTCACAATTATAACCAGGAATTTTGACTATTATAAATGCCACACAAAAAATTTAGCTAAAACTCAAAAGGCATTGCCATTATATCATATGTTCATGCCTGCAAAAGAATATTATATAAGAAAGGTTTTGAATTTTGTAGCGATCGCGAGCATGAATCATTATACTACTTGATTCACATGGTTCTCGCCAGTTGAGACTATATTTTTTATATACACCGTATTGCATTCTGTTTATATTCGTAACAACTTTTCTTTAATTTACCTAGAGGTTAACATAAATGAGCCATAACTATGTAACCCGATTCCTAATAGATTAACCCCAAAATAGCATATCCAAATTATAAAAAAGCCTAGAATTGCCACAACTGTGGAATTTGCTCCTTGCAAATTTTTATTTGTTCGAGTATGCAAATAAATTGCGAATACAATTCAAGTAATAATGGCCCAAGTTTCCTTTGGATCCCAACTCCAATATGATCCCCTTACTTCATTAGCCCATACTGCTCCTGAAAGAATATCTATGGTTAAAAAGACAAATCCTAGTCTAATCACACGATAACTCCAAGAGTCCAATTGTTTAAGAAATTGAGCCTTGTAAAATATTTATCAGAAAAAAAGAGGTTTTTTTTTCAAAATATTGTTTCTTTCGTTCCTGTATTGATTTCACCAAATGAAAATGATGCATTTAATTGTAATAAATTATCACTTTTAGAACTATAAAAAATATTTCTAAATGTAATGACTAGAAGTGCTACTGATAATAATGATCCACAAAGAAGAGCCGTATAACTCAATATCATCATACTTACATGCATTATTAACCATTCCGATTGTAGAGTAGGTACTAATATTGTGGGTTTGAGTATTTCATTAAAAGGACCCAAAGTAGCAAAGCATTAGGTAAAAATAGTATTTGAGGCAGTTATTGTGGTTAAATCATTTTTTTATTTTGAAATAAGGCACTATATGAATAAGGGAGAAACTCCATGAAAGAAAACTTAATGATTCATATAAATCGCTTAGGGGGGAAATGGCCTGAATAAATCCATGGGTGATTAATAATCCTGTTAGGCATAAAAAAATTAGCTATCATTTCCTTTTCTGATGAATCATATGGTTTTACTATTTCATTCCACAATAAGGTTATCAAATGAATTGTAATTACAATTGAAACAATAGAAAAACAAAAATGAGTTAATAGATGCTCTAAAGTTGAAAATATCATAAAAATGAAAAAAAACGAGGGGGGGCCTATATTAATTAAGAAAAGAAATGAATTTATTTTTTTGTAATTATAGGATCTATTGGATATCTTTTAGAAGATGGCATGCCGCCACTCGGACTCAAACTGAGATGCTCTAGCACTGCTTCCTAAGAGAAACGTGTCTACCGATTTCACCATAGCGGCTTGCTCGAACTCATAATAGCCTATTTATATTCAATCTTCGAGATTGAACAAGTCAATTCAACCAAATCAGTTTTTTTAGTCAAATCAGTTTTTTTTAGTAAATATTCAATTAGTAAATATTCAAATTGATAAAAAAAATGAGTTCAAAAGTTAATTTGAAGGGTCATTAGTTTCATTTTATTGACTTTTTTTTGTCATTCTTTATGGTTTATCTGATTTCATAAATTTTAAACAAAAAATAAAATTTTCAATGAATTTAAAATATGTCTAATTTAGATTACTCCAAATTGACACATATTTTGTACAAAATATTGCAAAAATTAAGTTCTTTTATTGATTGGGTTGATAACTGGAGATATCGATATATAGAAAACTCATTCCATATCCATAGTGTAAATAAATTAACATACAATAAAAAAATTAAGAAATAAATAAATTAAGATGTCAGAAAGGTATTAAAATTTTTCTAACATGAAATGAATTAATTTCAACACGTCATTAATTTGAACTAAAAATCTTATATCTTGTCTTCTCGAAAAACAGAAAAAAAATTCATTATTGTTATTGTAAAGGTCGCTGGGGAAAAGAAGACTCACCACCACCAAAAATTGAGTGAAAATATACTAAAAATCAAGAAAAATTTTGTATTTTTGTCTTAATTCTTTTTTTCCAAAAACACAAGAATTCTTTTAAAAATGAAGGGTTTATTTCATATTGATTAGAATAGGTGTAATATCCCTAAAATTTTAATCAAAATTTGACAACTTAGTAAAGTTGAATGACAAAAAATATTCTCAAAATATAAAAATTTAAATAAAGAAATAGAATTATTTCGTGTTAAAGAAATAAGGAAATAAAAACATTTCCATAAAGAAAATCCATCCCACGTGGAAATATGGAAGAAAATGGAAGCATTCCACATGGATATAAATAAGGAATATAAATCTCACCCCACGTGGAAAGTGGTAAAGAAATGGAAGCTCTTTATAAGAAACAGATTTTCCATACTAATAACCTTTTATGTCAAGCATACACCAAGTGGTCCTATCAGGGTGCGGAGTACACGACGTGCACGCGCACGGGCTCGGGAGAGACGAGGACGATGGCGAAGGTAACAGCGACGGCGAATGGCGATGGGCGCAATGTGGCGCTTTGATGCGCACTTTGCACTTCGCACGCTCGCATCGCCGCAAGCCGCATTAGTATTTTTGGACATTGCGAGTAAGACCCAGATATGACAAGGGACTAAAAATGACAATTCTGATATCTTAACCCATCGCGATACACAATGGGCATAGCCAAGGGCGCATCGAGTTATGCGATGGCTGTCTCATCAAACCCAAGAAAGGGCGGTGTCGCGATACGCGATCACTAGAACCCACTACGTCATCGCGTACTACGATGACGTGGTCTGACAACTCATGACACGTGTCCACAACGTGGCAGACGTCGCAAGCCACGTGGCGCTCTCTGAACAACATAAGTCATCGTAATACGCGATGACCATGAGAAAGGTCCATCGCGTATCGCGATGACCCCAATATCAGCTATAAATAGAAAGGGGTCACGACATTCATTCCACACACCAAAAATCTCTCTCTATAATTACTTCCTCTCTACCCCGTTTTGCGTGCCGAACATCGTTGGGCATGTCGAACCTCGAAATTCGTGCCAAATAACCGACGTTCCTAGAAGTGCATGTCACCCTAAAGTAACCTGACATTCTGCCTCGAAGTGCGTGCATGGCCCGGCAACCCCCGATCGTAGCCTCGATTTGCGTGCCAAGAATAGTAGATCAAGAATACCATGATATTCGTGCAAGTGTGGAAGTGCTGCCGAAAGTCTAGGATTTACAAAGCTAAACAAGGTAGGGGTTCTGCCAAAATAAAATATTATTATTTCAAGGCTTAGACTCTAGTCGGGGATATAGCCTAGACCTTGATTGATTTAAAAGATAATAGTTAAAATAAGATTTCTTTATAATTGAGAAATAAAAAATTATATAAACAAGGATTATAACTAAAATATAATTCTTCATGGTTAAGAAATATAAGCATTCACATATATGAGGATATAGTTAAAATAATATTTCTTCAAGAATAAGAAAGTTAAGCTTTTACCTACAAAATGTATAGTAGAAATAATAGTGTTTCTTCATGATTAAGAAACATAAGATTTTATATAATGAGGTTAAAGATAAATGACGTTTCTTCTTGAAGAAGATGCATATCATAGACATTTCTTTTTGAGGAAGAAACATAACAAATGATTGTTAAACAAAGAGAAGGAATTCATATCAAAAATATTTTATTCAAACAAAAGATCAGTCAAGGTTAAAAGCTATCAAAACGAGACTAAAGGTCTGTAGCCGGATTAAAAGACGATCCGGGTATTTATATAAACCTATTCTATTATAGGTTAATAATTCATTCATTCACAAAGGTTTTCAAACGAGATCACCACATCATTCATAACAGATAGTCACAGGTGAATACGTTAAACCTTTTTCAGTCAAGATAAATGGTTGTTTATCTTAAACAAAGTCAGTTAAATAAAGATTTATGGGATTACGTGATCCCTATTAAAATACAAGATAGAAAATAAAAGCAACTCAGACCGAGTACACATGTGTATGGATCGAAACACAATTAATCTAGTCTACCAAGCAAGGCTACGTGCCGACAGACTAGAGATCATAATAAAAGTTCTCCAATGGGCGTCAGTTCCCAGAGAACCGTAATTGTGTGTGTATATGGCAGTGGCACAATCCCAGAAATAAGAGACATTTCTGTTGAGTGTGTTCAAGAAAATATCTTGTTAGTCAAAGAAAGATTTATAAAATGTTTTTAGAGTCAACGATTCACCAGCATATCAGCATATCACTGACGTATCCCCCCCCCCCAATATTTCAGGAAATAAAGTTAGCACAGGTAGCAAGGAATTATTGCCATCCAAGAAGATAGATGCTCGCAAGGTAGAGATGGCTCAGTTCTAAATCATTAAAATATTACAAACAATATTTAAACAAGTTTTATAAAATCAACCGAAATTTATAAATCAAACACTCGGATATTTGTTATCCGATAAGCGTTCCAAATTAAATATTATAAATAAAGGTTTACAATTAAATTGTTGTTTCAAAAGTATATTAATATTTTATTATAAATTTAAGACTTCCGCTAAACTCTGATATATTTACAAAACAGGTACCAACTATTGGTCACACACCTAAGCCTTAATTCGGGATGTGACAGGTTGGTATCAGAGCCATCGATCTTAGCGAATTAGGTATTTAATCATACCTAGGCTTTGATCAGAAATAAGTTTATAATAATCATTAGTATCTAAATAAGGATATCAAAGAAATAATTATTGAATGATTAAAATTATTATGAATAAGATATAAAACAAGTGTGGATAAGATATTTAAACACATTCCTATCCTTAATATAACCTCGTACAGATGTCCGAACGCCAATCTTGCTAAGAATCTGTTCAGCGTCAATCCGGTAAAGGGAAAGGCTATATGGGAACATTTTTTCTCCTAATTCCTATACCTAGTGATGAAAGTTCATACCAAACAGCAATGGAGGAAGATTCAGATTCGTTTAATTATAACATCCCCCTAGCTCAGATTATTCCAAACTGGAACACGTATGGAGACGTATCAAGTAGATCCAAGAAACCAATGGTATCGAAAGGAAATGAAGTAATGACTTATCCAGAAGAAAATACTCAGGGACAGGAATATTATTCAACAATGAAGAAAATACTCAGGGACAGGAATATTTAATCATAAGCACAGTTCTAAATATCATAGTTAATTAAAACTTTTGCGGAATAAATAAAACTTGAATATTCATTACAAAACATTCATTACTTGTCTTTTAGTTCAAAAATTAACAACTGAGTCTTCAGATGTCACTTCTTTATTCATCTGCCATGTGCCCCCCTTCAAGCTAGTTGTCTCATCCTACTCACCTGCGTGCATACTAAAAGTTAGCTATGCTGAATGAGTTCTAGTTAATCAGGTAACATACAATACATTCACATATTTATATATACGTATCCGTAGATACATATTGCATACTTATCATGTTATCTTTCTTTCAGATATTATTAGGGTCTGGTCCCTTCCTTCTTTATCTCAGATATTATTAGGGTCTGGTCCCTTTCTTCTCTATCTTAGATATTATTAGGGTCTGGTCCCTTCCTTCTCTATCTAAGATATTATTAGGGTCTGTCCCTTCCTGCTCTATCTAAGATATTATTAGGGTCTGGTCCCTTTCTTCTCTATATCAGATATTATTAGGGTCTGGTCCCTTCCTTCTCTATCTCATCAAGCCTTTCTACGCTTCTTCATACATACATTCTATTATATACATTCATATATATTCTTACTCATTCATACATCATTCATGCATCTCATTTAAGCACACCTTTCCTGGCGATACGTGCAATATCCGAAGATCGTTCACGTACCGACAAGCATAATGTTGGGTCTATACTTGGTGGGCTTTAGAATGTAAACCGAGATCATAAAAGTATCTCGGTGGGCTATAGATTTGTTTTGTAATTTCTTTATACTTGATGTACTTAAATGTAAATTGTTTTATTTAAAATAATTAATTAGATATTGTCACTTTACAATTGCATTATAGTACCTTGTGAACTGTGAACAATCAGTTCACGCCCTGAAATTTCCGTCTTAGGTGGGGTGTGACAGATTGGTATCAGAGCAGAAGGTTTAATGTAACATTTCGGGTTTTACGTTCCCTTTCGGTTTTGTAACCATTACCCGACCCGGGTTCGGGTTCAGGTATTTTATCAATAAAGTTCGTTATGTTTAATATTTATTTATTTTATTTTATATGATTATAACTATGTTTCGTGTACAAAATTTACCCCTCAATTAACTTTAACATACTTTTGAACCCACAACCATAGAGTAGGGACCAAAGTGCAAATATTATGCAATTTTCTTTCCCTCCTCTTCTCCCTTCACGTTGCCGACAGCCAAGACCCCCTCTTTTTCTTGAACCATAATTTACGGACCAAATCACGTAATTGATCATACCATATCAATCCTTACCTTAATAAGATTTCACTAACACCCTAAACTTGGTAATCGATGAGCAATTGACAGCTAATCCTTTAATAACGAATCGCGGACCGAAGCAATCTTAAAGCACTATATAAACTCGTTAATATCTCAATTAAACCTGCACATACACTCACCTCGACCTCGCGAACCAAAACCCTAACATATTTACAACACACCAGTTCGTTAATACCAGATTTGAGATCAACTTTGAGCCGCAAACCCTAGTTCATTGTTATCCCTTAATCCATCATCATATACGATAATAAAACATTCCTTAGTATTCGTTTTTAATCTATAAACGAAACCCCTAACTCAATTTGAATCAACTTTGAACGAATTAAACAAACCCAGCTTCTAGGGTTCATTTGATTTGGGGGTGTTCTTGGGACTGCTTGCATATAAAGTTCAAAATCTGTTTCTTTCCCAAGTTAAGGCAACAGCCCAATGGCTGGTGCGTGTTTGTTTAAAACACACAGAACCGGCCAGGCGCGGGTTCGAACCCCCTTGGACGTGGTTTGACATATTTTATTTTTTTATTACTTTTTCCGTTAGTATATTTAATATTACTCCTAAACATCAAGTAATAAATGTTAATTTTTGTCGAAACCAAACCTCTAAGCCTCACGAAACCCGTTTTTTTGTTATTTAGTTTTTTTTAACACTTTTAAACAAGTTCTTTTATATTAATATAACTTTTAATAAACATAAATTGGACAAACCGAACCTCTAGACTTGTCGTTTTTCTTCATAAATCCTTCATATATACATATATATATACATATATGTATTCATTTTAAAGATTCATGTACGTATTAATTTTTCGACTTTGATATCACTTTATAAACTTTTATTAACGTAAAGAAAGCAAATAATAATAATAATTATAATAATAATAATAATAACAACAACAATAAAGATAATCACGTTAATGATAATAAACAACCATAATAAAATGACAACAAGATTAATAACCTCATCGAGACCCAAAATCCGTCTTATTATTTTGTCTTTTATATTTAACTCACTTTATCGTTAACAACCAGGATTAATTGTCGACAAATCTCGGGAAGCTTGATTGTTTTCCATCCTAGAATTTTCTTTTATTATCTCGTCCTCGTTTATCCCACATTAAAGGTAAGTAATTCACATCCCTCTTTTTTACCATTTTAAGTATTGGGGGCGTTATGCGTTCACAATTAAATTATTGTTTTCACTACGATTCCACTATATGCGTAATTGAAATTGCTCGATTAGTTAATATGTGCAAATGTGACTATGTGTTTACTTTATGTTGGTTGGTATCCTCATCCTCATTAGTATGATCATACGCCGTCGAATTAGCTCGTTATCAAAATGATTCGAGTGAAAAGACAACTTTTATATACTGTTATACTAGTTGTAGTGATTTACAATTATCGCACGGAATTGTCATTTTATTATTATATATACTCAAAATCATGGTTTACTTGCTCAACTTTATGTTGACAAAATATATATTTTCACGCATGGCGCAGGTAGCTTTATCGGATGAATCAAGTATTGGAAGTAGATGAGACCTTAGGTTGCTTGATGATTGAAGAACACTTTTCTTGTTTTAAATTATTTATTATTAATTTGTAACATTAATTGTAAGACAATGGTTGTGCTTTTGAAAATTGATATATAAATGAATAATTTAGATAT
The DNA here is from genome assembly GCF_021521415.1 of Bidens hawaiensis. Classification (NCBI taxonomy): domain Eukaryota; kingdom Viridiplantae; phylum Streptophyta; class Magnoliopsida; order Asterales; family Asteraceae; genus Bidens; species Bidens hawaiensis. The sequence continues at coordinate 350,575 of NW_027491920.1, forward strand.
TGACACGTGTATTTTACTTAGTGTCTTCTGAGCTATGATACAATCAATGCCACGCCCCGGCATGTACCGCCTTTGGTTGGGGTGTGACTGATTGGTATCAGAGCCGAATGCTATAAGATAAGTGGTTAGACTTAAGGACCTAGTAGCATGCTTAGGGTCTCTATACGTTCACCCTACTTGTTTAAATTTTTGTACATAGCTTAGCATTTTATATTGTTCATCATATACAATTGTACACAAAAAGCACACACTTAATCCGAGGTTGTGCCTCACCCTCAAAAATTATTTTTTAAAAACTCTAGGACGATTTTTTTATCAGGAAATTCCTTCAGAAATCCCACCTTTTTGCTCCCCTCTCCTTGAGGATGATTCGTGGGACGGATATGTAGTAACTGAGAGAGGGGCGCACTTGTTTACCGAACCCTTGACACCAAGGCTTGCGAGCCTAAGGAAGTGCAATGCGTTTAAATCTCAATCAACCGCGAGACCTGGTTGCCTTCCTGGAGTGTTCGGTAAGGGTGTGAAACTTATTAGGCCAAAGCATATCACACCAAACGTACCCGAATCTACTACCCTCATTGTAGCAACGTGTTCATGTGACGAACACATCCTTAAATTTATAACCGAATTCACGGTGATTTCGTGGTTAAAATCGGTTTTTCTGTATTGTCTTTTGTTGATCGGATGGATGAAGTATGTTCAATGGGGTGGTTCCCGAACTACTTCAACCATCTACCTCAACACCCCCCTCAAAGTCGATTTTCGATTGATTTTGTTTATTTGGTGTTCGATATTTTTCATTTGTTGGAAGGACCCATGGTGATACATGAAGCCCTAACCGACAAATGAACATATGTATTTTTATTCAAGTTATGTTGTTATATTTTCTCAAAATGTTAAAGATGATAAAATGTTATATAATCAAGTCTCGTTAATAACGAAAATCTCAACCTCAAACACAATCCCAACCTCAATGCACGATTACTATTTTCGTCAACTAATTATACTTGCAACATGCACCCGAGTCTTACGAACTTTACACCTTTTACCCTTGCAGTATGTCTTCTCGCCTCATCAACCGTAACCGTCGCACCGGCAACTCTGGCCGTAGCATGTCGTCCGGCATTGCTAAGGGCATCGTGGAAGCCCTCCCAACCATCATCACTCAATTGCAAATAGTGAATGTTTCTTCATCATCCACAACTCCGAACCCAATTGCTTACCCCATCAAACAATTCAGGGGTGCCAACCCGCCCGACTACCACGGTATCGATGGTGCTACAGTTCTCCTCCAATGGTTCGAAGAAATGGAGAGCATATTCCCCCAATGTGAATGCCCCGAGGATAAGAAAACCAATTACGCCTCGAGCAAGCTTAAGAAGAATGCCCTCAATTGGTGGAATGGTGAGAAGCGCACGCTTGGCGCTGATGTTGCCATGGCCTTGCCATGGGATGACCTCAAGAAACTTATGCTCAAGAAGTTCTGCCCGAAACATGAGATTCGGATGTTGGAAGAGGAATTTTGGAATTTGAAACAAGAAAGTGGTAATGACATCGCCTACAACGATCGTTTCCATGAACTGAGCCTTCTCATTCCCCACATGGTCACTCCACTTGAGCGTGCAATCGACAAGTACATCTCGGGTTTGCCTATGGAAATCCAAGACTCCGTTCTAAGTCATGACCCTCAAACGCTCCATGATGCCATCACCCTAGCCAGTACCCTCACCGAGAACCACGTTAAGGGCGTGACCTTGACGTGGAAGAATTATAAGAAGTCCAATGATAAGCCCACACCTGAGCCCACTAAAGAGCCTAAGCCCGAATCCTCCAAATATAACAACCAAAACAACTCATCTCATCTCACTACCGCAACAACAAGAGAAAACCCAACTCCCAAAATTATGTCTTAGCCCATCCACAAGCCCAACAAGCCCCTCCAACCAAGAAGCCCTACACCGGCCCACACCCGTATTGCAACACTTGCCAATGCCACCACCCGACCCAAGCCACTTGTCGGGTGTGCACCAATTGCCACCGATTCGGCCACCTCACCCAATATTGTCGAGAAACACCTCGTGTGCAAGCCGCTCCACCACGGTTCGCACCATCAAACCAACCCAACCGAGCCATCCGTCGTGCTCCAACCATTTACACCACTAAGGCTTGCTACAACTATGGTGACCCAAATCAACTTTGAAACGCATGTCCTCGACTCGCCCAAGTTCAAGCTTACCAACCTCAAGTACCCCAACTCATGGCTCCTCCAACTCTTCAAGCTCAACCCATGGTCATGCAAGCATATCAAGCTCCAACCTCTCAATCTTCAACTTCTCAAATCCAAGCACCTCAAAGAACTCAAGGCCAAGCTTTCACCATCAATGCTCATCAAGCCCGAAACTCGAATGATGTGGTGAACGGTACGTTCCTAGTTAATAAGCACCATGCTTCGGTATTATTTTATTCGGAAGCCGATAGAAGCTTTATTTCCTTTGATTTTGAATACATACTTGATGTGCCCCGTGTTGGTGCATAGATGTCAGTAGTTCATATGTCTAATGTCTGTAATCGAGTCTGTAATATTGTTTGTGTATTTGTTAGTAAAAGCGAAGTTGTTGACAAGTTCACTTAGGCGAACTTGTTAACCAAGCGAAGTTGTTGACAAGTTCGCCTAGGCGAACTTGTTGAACGAGCGAAGTTAAGGACAACTTCGCCTGAGGCGAAGTTGTCGTGTATTTATATAGTGTTCGGCTTACTGTTTAAGAGTTAGAGTTTTGGTTGATCGAGTAGTTCAGTTTACGTGTAATTCAGTGAGTCGAGTGACGTGAGGTCGAGAGTCTGTAAGTATCACGGTTCGAGTTATTAATATAACGTGTGTTTTTTCGTATCGTGTTCGTATGTTTGTGAGCTTGTATTCTACGTCCGTAACGATCTACACAGGGATTCCGCACCTGTGTATATCGGGATATCTCGTGTGATCCGTCCAGGGAACCTACAATTGGTATCAGAGCTTTTGCTCGATTGTGTGGTTCGGGATATTCACGCGAGTGTAGAATTCGTCTCATTTCGGGTATTAACGGGACGAGTTTGTGGTGTTTTTGCTCATTCTAGCCTCCTACCAGTGTGTTTAAGCCTTTAAACCGTCAAAATCGTCGTTAAAATCCGATTTTCAGATCTGCAAAAAGTTTAAGTTCGTCAGGCGAAGTTGCTGTTCATCAGGCGAAGTTGCCGTCAGGATACGTAGGGTTTCAGCGAAGATATAAGGAGAAGCGAAGTTATTCACAACTTCGCCTACCTCCTCAACTTCGCCTAACTCAGCGAAGTTCTACTCAAGTTCGCCTAGCTCAGCGAAGTTTTCTTCAAGTTCGCCTACTTTCTAAGTTCGCTTACCCTAAGCGAAGTTATTCTCAACTTCGCCCAGTCACGCGAATTTAAGAAGAATCCAGCGAAGTTATTACTTAAGCGAAGTTATCCTTAACTTCGCCTACAGTACTGTTCAGAAGAAATTTTTTTTAACTTCGCCCTTTTCAGAATTTTTCGGGTTTCTTAGTCTTCAAGAAGGATGTCTTCGATCAACATTTCGGAGCTTGTTAAGATGGAAGTTGAAGCGGGGTCAGCTACAAAGGCCCCAAGGTTGCTGAAAGGAACCGATTTTGTCGCGTGGAAGGATCGGTTCATACAATACGTTAAGTACCAGGATGCGAATATGTGGGTATGCATCCAAGATGGATATATTCCACCAATCATGGAGTATGAGGGTCGAGACCAAATCAAGAAATACAGTAAAATGGAAGAGGAGGAGAAAAAGATGTATGAAGCCGAAAGCAAGGCTCATGCTGCAATCACAATGGCTCTTCCACAGGAGATCCTCCATACTTTCAGAAAGTATACATCAGCTAGAGAGCTTTGGGAAGCTCTTGAGAGCAGATTTGAAGGGAATGTAGGTATTCGGGCTTCAAAGATAAAGTTGCTCAAGACTCAATTTTCAATCTTTAAGTACTTAAAGAACGAATCTCTTGATGATATTATCACTCGATATTATCATCTAATGACTGAATTGAGTAACTACTCCATTTCCTACCGAGAAGAAGAGATTGTGGAAAAACTTCTCGATGCTCTCCCACCAAAATGGGAGATGTATACTGTACTGATGAGGGAAGACAAGGACTTCCCTACTTATGATCTTGAAACCGCTGTCAACAAGCTCAGAACTTTTGAGCTTAATATGGTAAGAAAAGAAACATCTATGGATCAGGTTCAAGATCCAGGCATGTACGGTGCGAAAGTAAACTCCAATACAAGTTCAAAGACTGATTCTGCCGCCTACTACTCGAAGGGTGAGTCGGGTGCCAATTCTTCACAGGAGGGGCAAGTGTCAGTAAACTCGAATGGGGATGTTTGCTTTGTTGCGGGTGGATCAAGTGGTACTCAACAGACAGCAAGCAAGATTAGTGGATCTTCAAGTTCCTCAAGCAATAATTACTCTAAGATGCCAATGAGCGTCAAATCTGCTGAAGAGCAGTTTGGCCTCTATGCTTCATTTATTGCTTCATATGAAAACTATATTCAAGGAAAGGTGGTTGATCCAGCGATGCTAGATGAAGACTATGACCAGATCGATGCTGATGATCTGGGGGAGATGGATTTACAATGGCAGATGGCCATGATAGTGAGGAGAGTGAAGAAGTTCATGAGAAAAACGGGGTGAAAGTTTGTTGGTGGCAGGCCAGGGTTCGACAAGTCTAAGGTGAGGTGCTATAACTGTCAACAAAACGGGCACTTTGCCAAAGAATGCAGAAACGAGAGAGTTGAACGTGGTCAAGGCAGGTCTGCACAGTACACTGGGAATAATAAGGAAGTCAATGCCATGCTGTCCAGAGAAGCAGGTGAATACAACTGGAACCTGCATTTGAATGAAACAAGTGAACAGGCAAATATGGCTAAGGTTGAGAATGAAGAATGTGAGAAGACTACCGGAGAAGAGAAAGCTACTGGTAAGGAAAAAGCTTTCATGGCAGATAACAATGATCAACGCTCCGAGGTAAGTTCTAAATCTATTTGTACTAAATGTGAGAATTTGTCTGAGCAACTTGCTACCATAACTGATCAGTATGTTCGTTTAGATGCTGAATTTAAAACTCTTAAAGAAGATCATCACTTTATGAAAGCAAGAGAAAACAGTTACAAAGTTAAAATAAAAGCGTGTGAAAAAGATGTTAAAAGCTTAAAAACTAAACTTGCTGAAAAAATTGAAGTAATTGATCTAAGTTATGAGGTTTTAGAAGAAAAGACTAAACTGATTGCTGAACGAGAAAAGAAGATTGCTGACCACCAGGTGAAAGTGGTGGAACTGAACCGGAAACTTGAACAGTTCAGAAATTCCTCAGCTATCCTTGATCTCCTTGTTAGTGATCAAGGTACCTCTACAAAGAGGGGAGGAATTGGTTATCACGAGGTTCCACCACCTTATAACCACAACTACACTTTTAACCCTAGTGTTCAGAAATCTGTTGATTTTGAAGTTCCTCAGACAGTTCCAATCAAGGTTACGAGTAAAGAACCAAGTGTTAGTAGTGGCGAAACGAGTTCGCCTGTTTCAAGTGAGAAAATTTCTATTACGAGTCCAGTCTCATCGGATTCGGATATGTTGTCCGAATCAGGTAAGACAAAAGAGAAGGTAGTGTTACCCACTGGTGGAGAAAAAGATAAAACTTCTAAAAAGAATACTCCACTCAACCCGTACGTCCCACCTTATGTGAGACGAACGGCCGGTAACACAGCCTCTACATCCAAAACAACATTTGAAAATAAAATGGAGTATAGGTGTTGTTTTAGGTGTAATAAGTTAGGACATCTTGTTGCAGATTGCCCTCTGACGCCGAAATTCAGAGGTATGAGGCCTATTAAAACTGAGCATAAGCCTAACGGTAATTTTAATACTGCTAAAAATGAAAACCCTTCAAAGTTCCGAAATGTAACTAATACAGGTTTTCACAGAAACAAACCTCAGTTTAACAATGCTAATAACCAAACCGCAAGATATAATACTTTCAATACACATAGGTTTGGAAGGCCTCACACTCAATTTCCAAGGAGATTTCCTAATAGGACTGACAGGAATTATCCAAATGCTAACTTTGGAAAGCAGAAGTACGGGATGTATAGATCCAAGACCAATTGGTCTTGGGTCCCTAGATTCTAATCCTTTGCTTTATTGTGCAGGAACAGTTGAACAGGGATGCCCACAGTCTTTGGATTGTAGATAGCGGCTGTTCCCGGCACATGACGGGTAACAAATATTTGTTGCACGACTTAAAACCTGTTCAAGGAGCGAGAGTTAGTTTTGCAGGTGAAAGTGGAGGAAGAATTACTGGAAAAGGGACGGTGTCCAATGGGAAAATGACACTTGAGAATGTGAACTTTGTAGAAGAGTTGAAGCATAATCTGCTGAGTGTGTCGCGGATTTGTGATAAGGAGTACACTGTTCATTTCACGAAGAATGAGGCGATCGTGTTGAAGCCTGGTTTTCAGATACCAGACGAGTGGATAGTGATGAAAGCTCCACGTGATACAAATACTTATGTGATGGATATGAGGTCTACTGAAATGGCCACGGGAGAATCTTGTTTAATGACGAAAGCAAGCGAATCGGAATCCGAACTATGGCACAGGAGGATGGGGCACATTCATCTTCGGAAGATGAACCACATTGTCAGGAATGGACTTGTGATGGGCGTTCCCTTGAAAAGTTTTAACTTTGAAGACAAATGTATTGCATGCAAGAAGGGAAAGCAACACAAGAAACCCATCTCACCAAGAAGGTCAACTCAATTGCCATTACTCTAGAACTGCTTCACATGGATCTCTTCGGTCCCGTGAATGTAAAAAGTCTAGGAGGTACTTCTTACTGCTTGGTGATCACTGATGACTACTCGCGATATTCGTGGGTATATTTTCTGAAATCGAAAGATGAGACTGCTCAAATGGTGAAGAATTTGATTACCAAAGTTGAGAACGTCATGAGTAAAACAGTTAAGTTCATCAGAAGTGACAATGGAACGGAGTTCAAAAATTTTGAGATGGAGATCTTCTGTCTTCAGAAAGGAATTGAACATCAATACAGCGCTCCGTATACTCCGCAACAGAATGGAGTGGCTGAAAGGAATAACCGAACTTTAATTGAAGGAGCCAGAACTATGCTGGCAGATTCGAAGCTTCCTGTGATGTTCTGGGCTGAAGCGGTTGCTACAGCCGCTATGTTCTGAATAGAGTGTTAACCGTTAAGAGACTTGGTAAAACATGTTACGAGCTTATGCATGGAAGGAAGCCCAACTTGAGTGGTCTTGAACCATTCGGGTCCCCTTGTTCGATCTTGAAGACAAACTCTAAATTTGGCGAAGTAGCCGATGAAGGAATTTTAGTCGGTTATGTTGTTGGTACACCCAACAGACGTGTCTTCAATACTTCGACTTGCAAGGTGGAGGTGGTGTGTAACACCGACATCACAAGTTACCAACCGCCAAAGCCTAGCAATGGACCTGCTGAGCTTTTCGACTATGTTAAGCTTTTTAAGTCGTTTAACGTACCGGATTTGGAAATTTCTGAAGAAGAAGAAAGAGCTGCGACGAAGATGATACTCGATGAGAAAGAAAATCTATTGCAAAGACAGCTGATTGAAAAATGTCAACCTTCCTCTTCAAACACTATCGGTACCCCTGCTGCCTCTGCTGAAGAAGAATTTATCAATCCTTTTCACTCTCAGCCAGAAACAACCATTGATGAGATCTCTTCTAATTTGGAAGATAATCTGCATGTCGGTTCTGTTCCGACCACGAGAATTCATAAAGATCACCCTTTGGATAATGTGATTGGTGATGTGTCCTCAGGTGTACAAACGAGAAGTAGCTTGAATGAACATACTTGTGTTTATACAAGCATTAAGGAGATAGGAATAATCAATGAATGCCTGTATACCTGCTTTATAAGCCAGATTGAACCGAAGAATTATCAGATGGCTTTAAAGGACAGCTCGTGGGTCGAGGCCATGCAAGAAGAGTTGGCTCAATTCGAGAAGATGGAAGTTTGGACTTTGGTTGAAAAACCAAAGAATGTGCATGCGATAGGCACAAAATGGGTGTTCAAGTGCAAGAGAGATGATAAGGGAATTATTATCAGAAACAAGGCGAGGCTAGTCGTTAAAGGTTTTAATCAACAAGAGGGGATTGATTATAACGAAGTGTTCGCTCCTGTCGCTAGGTTGGAAGCCATACGATTGTTTTTGGCGTTTGCTGCTTATGAAAAGATGAAGGTGTTTCAGCTAGATGTGAAGAGTGCGTTTTTGAATGGGAAAGTTGATGAGGTTGTGTATGTTGAGCAACCTCCGGGTTTTCCAGACCCGGACTATCCAGATCACGTGTACAGGTTGAGCAAGGCGTTGTATGGATTACATCAGGCACCTCGTGCCTGGTATGCAACTTTATCGGATTACTTGTTCGAGAATGGTTTTGAAAGAGGGAAAATTGATAGCACGTTGTTCTTCAAAAGAGATGGAAGCGACTTCCTGCTGGTACAAGTCTACGTGGATGACATTATATTTGCTGCATCAAAAGTCTCCATGTGTCAGGAGTTTGAAGCCGTCATGAAGAAAAGGTTTGAAATGAGTGCTATGGGTGAACTAACTTTCTTTCTAGGATTGCAGGTTGATCAAAAGAAGGACGGGATGTTCATTCATCAGACGAAGTATGTTCATGATGTGCTCAAGCGCTTCAAGATGGAGGACAGTTCTCCATATGATACTCTAATCTGCGTCAATCACAAATTGGGTGCTGAAGTAGACGGTGATGCAGATGTGGACCCAACTCAATATCGGGCAATAATAGGTTCCTTAATGTATTTAACTGCATCTAGGCCTGATATAATGTTTGCTGTTTGTCTTTGTGCACGTTTTCAGGCAAATCCAAAAGAATCTCATTTGAAAGGTGCAAAGAGGATACTGCGGTATCTCAAGGGCAAGCCGAAGCTGGGGTTGTGGTACCCGAGAGGAGGAGACTTGGAGCTGGTCACTTACACAGATTCTGATTATGGAGGGTGCAATCAGAGTCGGAAGTCAACAACTGGAGGATGTCAGTTTCTTGGTGGCAGATTGGTGTCGTGGCAATGCAAGAAGCAGACTTCAGTCGCAATTTCAACCTGTGTGGCAGAATACATGGCAGCATCCAACTGCTGCTCTCAGGTTCTTTGGATTCAACAACAGTTGCGCGACTATGGTCTGAATTTCTTACTTACTCCTATTTGCATTGATAACACAGCTACTATCTCAGTAACTAACAATCCCGTGAAACATAGTAAAACTAAACACATTGACATACGTCATCATTTCATACGGGATTGTGCTGAGAAGAAACTGATAATTCTTGAAAAGGTGGATACGCTTGATAATTTCGCTGATTTATACACCAAAGCGTTTGACAAATCCAGATTTCAAAACCTTATTGAACTGAATGGGATGATCAATCCCGAGTAACCATGCTTTTCTTGTGACTTAAAAAAAAAAAAAAAAAAAAAAAAAACGTCACTAATCGCTTAAAAATATGTCGGTTACATCAGTTTGAAGGACTTGTCTTCGGATATGTTTTGGTCCTCATTTTCTACTTGTAGATTTTGAGGATAGCCATTAACCAGATTACTGATAGTGACCGGGGCGGTTTATGATGAGTTTTTCGTTCTTTCGCTTAAAATTGGTCGATCATACTTAGTTAGAAGGACACATTCTAGTATGTGGTCGGTCCAGCTGATCCATTGGATCTTCGGGATAGCCGTTTATCTGAAGACTTTGTTTTATTCGGGGCGAATAATGTTTAAATTTTGAAAGAAAATGGGAAATGAAATTATTTTTCAAGTCTGTTACTTCGTAAGAAGTTCGTTAGCTATGTTAAACGGAAAATTGATCCAACCTTGGAAAATGATAGATATACTAATTCTGTGTGCTTAACTAGTGAAGTTATTAGGCTTAAAAGGCTGTAAGACAGTCATTGTATGTCATGGTAACTTTTTATGGTGCGTAAAAGTAGATGTGATACACACTAAATTTACTTGATTTTACGTGGAAACTCCTTAAGAGTTTTGCGTATCTTCATATATATCTTTCCGAATGATAGGCAGAAAAGCGATTACCCTTTCATACACGAGCCCATGTGTGTTCTGATTCCCGTGAAGATAGCATCTCAAGATACTGCAGTGATCCAAATTCGGGACTTGCAGTAAATTTCTACTTTGAAGTCTAAGTTTTATTAAAAAATATATATGTATATATATATATTTGGAGTTATTGAAACATTTTAGAGATGACAAAATATCAAGACCTCTCAATTTTAGAGTAAGAAGAAGAACGAGAACCAGAAGAAGAGTACTTACATGTTTAATCAGACACTATGGGTCGAAGTCAATTCGGGGTGACTTGGGGAAAGCCAAATACGCTTTGAGGATAGATAGGAGGCATCAATATTTCTGAGTTGTTGCCCACTTAACTTTTGAGGCTTAATTGAACCTAACTCGTATCACAGAAACGATGAAAACCACTTTAAGTTATACCTGCTTACAACCGGTCTCTATATGTCAAATATAGCTAAACACGGATCTATGTGACAGTCACGTAGTTAGTATGATTCCTGTTCGGATCTTTTCTAAAACGTAGCAGTCCCTATCGAGACTGAAATTTGATCCCTTATACTTTAAATTTTTTAAAGTTTTTGTACTTAGATAGTTTTATGATTTTTTAACTGGTTACTTAGACTTGATCATGTCATTTATTTCTTCTAGGAAAGTTTTATAACTTAATTGGAAAATTGTTAAAATTATAAGGTTTGATTTTGTAAATATATAGGCGATGTTGTTGAACAGGCGAAGTTGTGGTTAACTTCGCCTAGGCGAAGTTATCCGTAACTTCGCCTGAATAACTCCGCCCATATATAAGGGTTATCAACAGTCATTCCTGTTCATTTATCTCAATCTCAGCGAACTTATCGTATTCACAGCGAACTTATACTAATCCTTTGTGTTATCTTGTTCTTCGATTTCAAACTGATCTAAAGGTTGTTAGGGTTCGTTTATCAAATATCAAATATCTATAGAGTTTTCTTGGGAACTTCTAGTCCGGCTATATATCCAACTCCTCTTATTCTCCCTGCACATCATGAACAGCTAGTAACACATGTTTAACTAGTATAGATGGTCTATTTTTTAAACGGTGAAGTCTGGGTTAAAATTTTTGGTTAAGTCCAAGTGACTTATGTTTAATAATAATTGAAAACTTTTGACTATTCGCTTGTTATTGTGAAAGTTTGTTTGATATAGCTTTAGCTTTATTAAAAGTTTTTAGAAATAATCTTTAAAAGTTTTTTAGGATAAAAGATCCTTAAGAAAATTGCTCAGGATAGAATATCCTTAAAGAATAAATAGTTGGAAAAAATATCCTTAAAAGTTGATAAAAGTTTTATAATAGTATTTCCATGAAGGACAAATTTTAGGATAGAGTATCCTTAAAATAGGTAAAAAAATTTAGTAATAAAATAACTTTAAGGGAATAATCCTCTAAATTGAAATATCCAAATTTATCGCAACCAATACGATACATAAGTTAATTAACAGAGATCATACCAGAAGGTCTAGATAGACCTAAGTTACCATAAGTATTGAACTCTCAGTGATCCTTAAAGGAATAGCTTTAGGATTCGGGATCCTTAGAATTTTGATCCTCAGAATCTAATTTATGATACCTGATGCAAATAACTTATGATATTATATGGGATTAAACCCATTAAGCTGGGGATAAGCCCATAAAATAAACTAGGGACAAGCCCAAAAAATAAACTAGGGACAAGCCCGTGCAACTGGGGACAAGCTCGTGTAGTCTGGGGACAAGCCCGTGTAATATGGGGACACGCCCGTGTAATTTGGGGACAATCCCAAAAACTGGGGACAAGCCCAAACTGGGGACATGCCCAAACTGGGGACTGGCCCAAAGATACAGATGTTAACTGGGGACTCGCCCAAACCGGGATTTAGCCCAAACGTGAGATAACGTGAAAACGTTATAAACCGGTGGTATGTTACATCAACCATAATTCGTAGGATCCTCCATATAGCCGGAGACAACGAAATTGTCAGCCAATAAGCGTGTACTGGTCCCGCTGCCCCGAACTATATGTTGGATAGCATGCGCAACTGGCGATCATGAGAAAGGTGAAAACCTTTAAACCGTAGGGGATATGACCATCGGGGGTCATATCCAAACGTGGGCTAGGCCAAGGGAAATAAGATAATACCTCAAATGTAAAGGAGAGGTGGCCAACCTCTTGAACATCAAATGAATCATTATAATCCTGCATGGTTATTCAAAACTCGGGAAAGATAAAATGTTAAGAATATAATATCCTTAAATTAACAGTAATAATTCAAAAAGGATAAGTGATCAAAAAGATGTTATCGATTTAAGGATCCTAGATTATTTTTTGGATAATATATCCTCTCAGGATAGTGGATCCTGATCAAAAAAAATATTTCTTGAGGTGGATGACATTCCATGCTCTTGGTAACATGTTGCCTTCTATTGTGAGCAAATGATATGCCCCCTTTCCTGCTCCTGACTCAATCTGATAAGGTCATTCCCATTTGGGCGCTAGCTTCCCGTCAGCCGGATTTGTTGTGTTTTGGAAGGCTTTCCTCAACACTAAATCTCCTTCTTGAAATCTTCTGATTCTGATATTTTTATTGTATGCCCCAGCTACCCTTTGTTGATAAGCTGCCATTCTGATTTTTGCTAGGTCTCTGAGTTCTTCTAAAGTATCCAAGTCTTCAAGATAGATTTCTTCATTGGCTTCAGGGTCACGGATGTTCGTTCTTGCTGTAGGACCACCATTTCTGTAGGGATCACTGCTTCTGATCCAAACACCAATGAGAAGGGTGTTTGGCCTGTTGCATTTTTAGGCGTAGTCCTGTCTGTCCAAAGAACATAAGGAAGTTCTTCAGCCCATTTTCCCTTCTTCGATCCTAGCTTCTTCTTTAGATTGTTGATGGGGATCTTGTTGCTAGATTCTGCTTGACCATTGGCTTGAGGATGAACCGGAGTGGAAGTAATCATTTTGATGCCCCAACTGTCACAAAAGTTAGTGGTTCTATTCTCAATAAACTGGGAACCATTGTCACAAACAATTTCAGCAGGAATACCAAATCTAGTTATAATATTTCGTTTAATAAAAGATATTACTTCACTTTCTCAGACTTGTACAAATGCTTCTGCCTCAATCCATTTGGAGAAGTAGTCAGTCATAGCAAGCATAAAGACCTTTCCACCGGGTGCTTTTGGTAGCTTGCCTACAATATTCATACCCCATTTCATGAAAGGCCATGTGGAGGATATAGGATATAAAGGCTCCGCTGGCTGATGAAGGATGTTTGCGTGTCTTTGACAAGCATCACATTTCCTTGAATACTCCATTGCAACATTCTTCATTGTTGGCCAGAAGTATCCAGTTCTGAGTATCCTAGAAAATAACGCTCTTCCACCTGTGTGATTGCTGCAATCTCCTTCATGAAATCCTTGTGTACTTCTTGGATCTCAGGATCCTCAATGCATCTCAAATATGGACCTGCAAGAGATTTTCTATATACCATATCATTTAGCAAAATATATTGGGATACCTTGAGTTTGAAGGACTTGGGATTTTCTGTGTCTAGAATTTCTCCAGTCTGAATGTAGTTCTTGATATGATGGATCCATGATCCTTTGTTAGTTGAGGATAAAGGATCCCAAAGCACGATTTCTTTATCATTCGTTATCTCTCCAACTTCTTGTTCTCCTATTGCTGGCGAGAGAATGTGGATTATTGGGATTTTCAAATCCTCAGGAATCTTCAGAGATGAGGCTAAGTTTGCCAAGGCGTCTGCCCCTGCGTTTTCTTCCCTCGGTACCTGTGTAATACTAAATATTTCGAAGGATTTCGATAACTCCTTCACAACATCTAAATATTTCATTAGTTTCTCACATTTAACAGCATACGAGCCATTAAAGTGGTTAGTTATCAATAAAGAATCTACATAAACTTGAAGATACCTGATCCTCATGCACTTAGCTAATTGCAAACCTACGATCAAAGCAACATAATCTGCCTCGTTGTTCGTTGCTTGGAACTCACAGGCTATAGACTGGGGTAATATGTCCCCCTGTGGCGATTTCAGTAGGATACCTAATCATGTTCCTCTTACATTGGAGCCTCCATTGGTAAAGAGGATCCAAGGATCCTTAGTCTCTTCTAGTTGTTGGACTTCTAGATCAGCTTCATTTTGTATATCACTGCTGAAATCAGCCACAAAGTCTGCTAGTGCTTGTGACTTGATGGTTGTTCTTGGCTCGTACTGAATATCATATGCACTCAGTTTCACAGCCCACTTGGCCATTCTACCTGACAACTCTGGTTTTCTAAAGACATTCTTAACAGGATAATTAGTTCTTAAAATAATAGTATGAGTATCAAAGTAATGTCTCGATTTAGTGGAAGCCATAATAAGTGCAAAAATTAATTTTCCTAAATGAGAATACCTGGCTTCCGCATTTAAAAGACTTTTACTTACATAATTGACGGGGTGTTGTTCACCTTCGTGATCCTTCACAAGGACGGCACTTACGGCATTTCCTGAAACGGCTAGGTATAGATACAAGGATTCTCCATCCACAGGCTTCATCAGAGCTGGTGCAGAGGATAAGTAATCCTTTAAGGCTTTGAGTGGTTATTTCTGTACAAGGATCCTTTATTCTGGCCAGGGGATTCTTGCTTCATTTGAGTCCCCCAAATGATCCTTGATCCTCTTGTCATCTTCGAACCGTATGAATCTAAGTGCCCTGTTTTTGACTTCATCTAGAGACCTGCAAGGAGTCATCACAAGATCATCATAAAAGGGGGAGCCCCTATTTAGTCCCATCTTGAAGGCTTCTACAGCCGTAGCCATGTCAAGATTAGGGATATCTAGGGCCTCCCTGCCAAACTTCATGACAAAATCCCTAAGGGATTCATCATTGGGTTGGACAACTCTATATAAGTCACTAGTTAACTTCTCAAATTTCCTACTGCAAGAAAATTGGCTGTTGAACAAGTTAACTAAATGTGAGAAAGAAATAACAGAAAAGGGAGGGAGACTTAGCAGCCATTTTAATGCAGATCCTGTTAGTGTGGATCCGAAACCCTTGCACAGACAAGATTCCTTGAGTCTCTCGGGAATTGGATTGATCTCCATTCTTTCCCTGTATTGGGCTACATGCTCTTCAGGATCAGTGGTACCATCGTACACTTTCATTTTGGGGGTTCGAAAGCGTTTTGGGATCTCCGCATCACATATTGGTGGAGCAAATCTGGACAGTTTGTGCCTTCCTTCTGGTATCTCAGGAATTGGACGGATCACCCCCTGGTACGCTGGATATCATATCCTTGAGTTTTCGTAGTTCCTTAGCCATAGCTTGGTTGATACCTGCATCCTGCATGGAACTACGGTTAGCATCTAAGGATATAGGATCATACAAGTCACCTCTTTGTTGAGTGAAAGTCGGCATTCCAGAAGAGTGACTGATGTAAGAAGCGTCTGCTACAGGCGTTGGTCCACCAGAAGCTGTGGTCTGCATGGGGATTATCTCCTTCATGGACTTCTGAAGACCGTTGATGATGAACTCCTAAGGATCCTTGACCCTGATAGAAGGATCCTTGAGGCTGGAAGTTGTAAGATCCTTGAAGATATGGTCCGGAGGATCCTGGTTGAAGGATCAATGGTCCTTGTTGAAAGGTTGAGGATCCTTGAGCTGGTTGATCCATGGACCCGTAGTGAATGATAGATAATCCTTGCTGAAAAGTTGAGGGTCCTTGAGCTGGTTGACCCATGGACCCGTGGTGAAGGATAGATGATCCTTGCTGAAAAGTTGAGGGTCCTTGAGCTGGTTAACCCACGGACCCCTGGTGAAGAATATATGATCCTTGCTGAAAAGTTGAGGGTCCTTGAGCTGGTTGACCCATGGACCCCTGTTGAAGGATAGATGATCCTGGCTAAAACAGTGAGGATCCTTGAGCCTGTGGACCCATGGACCCATGTTGAATGATAGATGATCCTGGCTGAAACAGTGAGTATCCTTGAGCTTGTTGACCCATGGATTCCTGTTGAAGGTTGGATGATCCTGGCTGAAACAATGAGGATCCTTGAGCTTGTTGACCCATGGATCTATGTTGAAGGATGGATGATCCTGGCTGAAACAGTGAGGATCCTTGAGCTTGTTGACCCATGGATCCCTGTTGAAGGATGGATGATCCTTGCGAGAGCTGAGCCATGGATCCTGGAGTGGTGAAATCCAGCATCCTGGGCATCAGGGGAGTGTGATCCTCTGCTGGCCTCTTAGTCTTTTTGAGGTCTTCTATCTCACGAGTGATCCTTTTGTTGGTCTTGTTCAGCTGCTCCATATATACCTTAACCTGCGAAAACATAGATGAAACATCATTGTTAGTGTTAACCACCGGGGCAGCAGCATCGGTTTTCGAGCTCTGGAAGACTGGTATTTGCGTCTTGCTTCCAGCAGCAGCAGCAGTTCGTTGTGCTCCCGTGATTGGTGGAGGCATTGGTGGCAAGGTCCTTGTTGAGAGAGAAACCGATGATGGCATGGTTGATGAAGCAGAGGTTGATTGAGAGGCCATTGTTAGTGATATGGGTATGAAAAAAATCAAAAATTGATAGGAGTAATATGGATTATAGCACCAATTTCCCCACGGTGGGTGCCAAATTGTTTTGGACAAATATCTACTAAGGATAATGTATCCAAATCTATTATGTGAGGTTTAGGGCTAAAATGATAACAACGATTATATGAACGAAATAGATATGAACACCATGATTTTATCACGAGGGAAAAAGCCCTTAATTACGATAATCTTACTTCGGTCAAAACTTAACAAGGCAATCTTTGATAAAATAACCTCGGTCAAGGATTAACAAGATAATCTTTGGTCGAATCACTTTAGTCAAGGATCAACGATGTAACCTTTGGTCGGATAGTACGTGATTATAGTAATCTCCGGCACAAAAAACCCCCGGACGGTGAAAACTATCACCGTCAAGTATATTGATGGTAAAAATCGGTTTACAAAGGTGGAGATATGATCAAAGATTACAAAGAATATCTAAGTGTGTATGTGTATGAACTGCTAGAGAGAGTTCTTGAAAGAGTATTGTGAAATGTCTGCAGCTAATGGGTGTGTGTGTGACCTAATTTTGATCATAATCTCAATATAAACAAAAATAAAGGCTAACTAACTCCTATTTTTATGGCACTACTCCCACTAGCTTAGTTTTCACTATTGACCACGTGTTGGAGGTGCCTTGTAGCATAATATTAGGTAGACCACGTCCTTGAGCAGTTACACTTGATAAATATCAGCCTTCATATAAGAAACAACCGTTACAGCACCAAATACCTAGGATCCATGATCCTGACATAGCTCTGGGACTCTTTAGAAGGATAATTGATCCAGACATGTCTTCAAGAATAGCATATCCTCAGTACTCAGTTATTTATGACACACCAAGAAGTCCTATAAATCTGCCACTTCTCCCACTAAATGTGTTACATCCATTTGACCACGTGTTTGACAAGTCCAATAGCGAGATATCCGGTGGAAAAAGTCTTGGAGCCGTTATACTTATTAAATAACAACCTACACACAAGAAACAATTGTTAATAATACCAAGTACTGAGGACCACTGATCCTGACAGGATCTGTCCAAGGATAACTGATCCAAGAACATATTTCAGGATAGCGTATCCACAGTGACAAATTTTTGTGCCCTAACACTTAGTATTCGTTTTTAATCTATAAACGAAACCCCTAACTCAATTTGAATCAACTTTGAACGAATTAAACAAACCCAGATTCTATGGTTCATTTGATTTGGGGGTGTTCTTGGGACTGCTTGCATATAAAGTTCAAAGTCTGTTTCCTTCCCAAGTTAAGGCACCAGCCCAATGGCTGGTGCGCGTTTGTTTAAAACAGACAGAACCGGCCAGGCGCGGGTTCGAACCCCTCTAGACGCGGTTTGACATATTTTATTTTTTTATTTCTCTTTCCATTAGTATATTTAATATTACTCCTAAACATCAAGTAATAAATGTTATTTTTTGTCGGAACCAAACCTCTAAGCCTCAAGAAACCCGTTTTTTGTTATTTAGTTTTTCTAACACTTTTAAACAAGTTTATATTAATATAACTTTTAATAAACATAAATTGGACAAACCGAACCTCTAGACTTGTCGTTTTTCTTCATAAATCCTTCATATATACATATATATATATACATATATGTATTCATTTTAAAGATTCATGTACGTATTAATTTTTCGACTTTGATATCACTTTATAAACTTTTATTAACCTAAAGAAAGCAAATAATAATAATAATTATAATAATAATAATAATAACAACAACAATAAAGATAATCACGTTAATGATAATAAACAACCATAATAAAATGACAACAAGATTAATAACCTCATCGAGACCCAAAATCCGTCTTATTATTTTGTCTTTTATATTTAACTCACTTTATCGTTAACAACTAGGATTAATTGTCGACAAATCTCAGGAAGCTTGATTGTTTTCCATCCTAGAATTTTCTTTTATTATCTCGTCCTCGTTTATCCCACATTAAAGGTAAGTAAATTCACATCCCCCTTTTTTACCATTTTAAGTTTTGGGGGCGTTATGCGTTCACAATTAAATTATTGTTTTCACTACGATTCCACTATATGCGTAATTGAAATTGCTCGATTAGTTAATATGTGCAAATGTGACTATGTGTTTACTTTATGTTGGTTGGTATCCTCATCCTCATTAGTATGATCATACGCCGTCGAATTAACTCGTTATCAAAATGATTCGAGTGAAAAGACAACTTTTATATACTGCTATACTAGTTGTAGTGATTTACAATTATCGCACAGAATTGTCATTTTATTATTATATATACTCAAAATCATGGTTTACTTGCTCAACTTTATGTTGACAAAATATATATTTTCGCGCATGGCGCAGGTAGCTTTATCGGATGAATCAAGTATTGGAAGTAGATGAGACCTTAGGTTGCTTGATGATTGAAGAACACTTTTCTTGTTTTAAATTATTTATTATTAATTTGTAACATTATTGGTAAGATAATGGTTGTGCTTTTGAAAATTGATATATGAATGAATAATTTAGATATTGACACGTGTATTTTACTTAGTGTCTTCTGAGCTATGATACAATCAATGTCGTGCCCCGGCATGTACCGCCTTAGGTTAGGTTGGGGTGTGACATTTAAGATATGTCGTTAGTGGTGCCCTAGAAACATTCTTATTACCTCATACATGCTTATTTATTTATCTTATGTGTTTTATTTATTTGTTTACAGCTTGCATAATTACTTGCTAGATTAAGTGCTTAGTTAATTGTTTATGTTTATTGCCATGCACACACAACTCCGAAGCTATGCTTCACCTTCAAAATATTTTTATAACTCGGAGACATGTATCACTCTCAAAATATTTTTATAACTCTTCTCAAAATATTTTCATTTAATGTTAGTTGATTGATTTCATTATTGGAAAATTCCTTGAGAATTCTCTAGCCTTGTTTTTGCTCTTTTCAATTAAAGCTAGGGAGTGTGATAATATTCCCCGTCAAACTGGAAATTGTCATATGACCAACGCTTTAAGTGTGACATCTGCCCGATCCGACCCGACCCAGGTACCCGTTTCTCTGACCCGATCTCTTTCTTTTATTATTTAATATTTATACTTATATTTTATTTTTAATAATAATAATATATATTTCCTTCCCGCCTCTTTCTCTCTCTTTCTTTCCGCCGTCCCCTCCCTCTTCCTTCTCTCTTTCCGCCTTGTTTCCCTCTTTTTCTTCTAACTCTTTGCTTGTCCTTTGGTTCTTCCCGCCTAAGGATGTCTGCAGCTCCACGCGCCAGACTCCTTACATGGAAGCCTGCGTGAAGACATCTTGTTCCTGCGATGCGTGAAGAGAACTCTTCTCGCAGCGCGCTAAGAATGCATGTTCTTCCCGCAATGCGCTAAGAATGTATGTTCTTCCCGCGATGCGCTTAGAATTCTAGTTCTTCACGCAGCACGCTAAGGATTTGTGATTCTTCCCGCAGTGCGCTAAGGATTGTTGTGCCAGCCTTCGCGCTCGCGCACTCAGCCTTCCCGCGCTTAACCCTTGTATCTTCTGTTTATTCTAGCCGTTTGCTTTTGTAAATGTCTTTTCTTCTGAGCTGTTGACCTAACCTATCTAATGTCTGAATAGTTACTTTCGGCGCAGCATGCGTACCAACCCCATTGGTTGGTAGAAAAAGTGACTGACATTATCTTTTGAGATCTGCTTTTGCCATGCTTTAACCAGTAACTTTATCTGTCCTCTCCCATGCCTTTTTCTGTTCCCTGTCAGCTTTATCTTGCCCCCTGCAGCTGCCATATCTTTTGTTATCTTTTGTTTTGTCTTGTTCTGTTTGTCTTGGAATCTTTTCCCCTTTTTCTGGATTTATGTCTCCTAGGGTTTCTCTATAAATAATAACATTATTTTTCCTAACACTACACACACAAAACACTTAATCTCTCTTATTCTCTCTTGCTCCTTGCTCTCTCTGCCGTCCTCCCTCTCTGCCTCCGTCTTCCTCCTTGTTCTTCCTGCTTTTCCGGTAATATATATTATATATAATAACTTATTAATTATGCTAACTTATAATCAAGACTTAAAACAAATCATTAAAACAATAATCTTGTTTATAGGTTAACTTGTGCTTGCTTAAAGTTGGTTCTTGCGTTATCTATCATCGCATCTTTATCAAGTGAGTAATCTCGTATCTAATCCCTTTTTACTTTTAATGTTTTGGGATGTTCATGTGTTCGTACAAACTTAGAGTCTTAAACTTGTTTATGAACTTTAGTCGCGCAGTATCCCATGTGTTGAGGACGTTTACTTGGTTGTTTATTTGTATGTGTGTATCATTAACCGCTTTGTTCGGCCTATTCCGCAGTTTTCATGGATCCATTAGATGAACACGGGAGACCTATCGTTTACGGTTTTCTTTGTTTACACTTGCACAGATGTTTTCTCGTTTTTGTGCTCAATTGGGAGCACGGATTGAACTATGAACTATGAGCTATGATCTATTTAGGCTTGATCACAATCTGATTGCACCCTTGTTAAACACCAGACATACACGTGTTGCGCGCAGATTTATTGTTATCTATGTATTGTATTAAACTTGATTTCTCACCAACACGCAAGTGTTTGACGTTTATTTTAACACATGTTCAGGTTTGCAGTAGCTGTTTTGGAGCTTGTGGACACATAGGACGTTTTTACTTTTGGACCTAGATTAAAATGTATCAAGACAAGTTATTACTGTTCAAATATTTTGATTTATAATATATTGATTTATGTTGGTTTATTTATATCTTATGTATACGTTGCGCATGCGTGAATGAATATATTTATTAAATATTGACACCCAATAGTGTCACGAGTAATGAAACAATATGTGGCGCCCCGATGTATAATCCGCCTTTGGTCGGGGTGTTACAGATTGGTATCAGAGCTCGTTGACTTTAGGATAGGTGGTTAGACGTAACGGCCTAGAATACCTAAGAGTCCCTTCTCGCGCATGAGAGAAATCTCATGTTTGCACGCTTATTGTTAATTACTCGTTATTTATGAATATGCTCGCATTTGCGCAGTATATGATTTTATGTTTTATTTCGCGATATTTCGATTTTTGCTGAATTTCGATTTTTATTGATTTTTTTCTGCCTATTCGTTTGTTGGGATTTGAAGATCCGAAAAGTCATGGTGATACATGAATAGTTGATTTTCAATTTCCATTTACGATTATGTTCTGAGGTTGGAGACTTGAAAAGTCATGGTGATACATGAATTGTCAACCTCCAATACTCATTTTCTTGTATGTTTTATATTGAAGATTGAAAAGTCATGGTGATACATGAATCGCCAATCTCCAATACTCGTTTGCCCGTATATTTTAAATTGGGAATTCGGAAAGTCATGGTGATACATGAATTGTCGATTCTTGATTCGAATTTGTTACCTTTATTAAGTCTGCATTTAGGGTCATTTATTTTACTTTAACTTTTGACTGTAACTGACTCCGTGAAACCAAGCTTTATAAGATTAAAACTTTGCGCTAAAACCAAGATATTAACTAAAATTAAAATTTTTATAGAATGCCTCCGCTATCTCGCCGATTTCAGAGAAGAGAAGCCTCGCGCATGCGTAGACAGCAACGTTCCCAGGAAATGGCCGCCGCGATAGCCCAAGCCTTGAGCCAAAACAATACCTCCAGTTATAACATTAAATCCTTCAACGCGGGTAACCCTCCAAAGTTCACAGGACTTGAAGGAGCCACCGTGATGCTCCAGTGGCTTGAGAAAATAGAAAACACTTTCCTCCACACCCAATGCCCCTCAGACAGACGAACCCTGTATGCTTCCAGTGTCCTGGAATCTAGAGCGCTTACATGGTGGAATGGAGTAGCTCATGCGCGTGGCGCAGAAACTGCTTCTAGCATGCCCTGGGAGGAATTCAAAGAAATTCTGACGCGAGAATTCTGCGCTCCCAACGAAGTTAAGCGCCTGGAGGAAGAATTTTGGAATCTTAAGCAGTACAGCGGTGAAGCGCGCGAGTACGCGATGCGTTTCCATGAACTAAGCCTGCTTGTCCCTCACCTTGTTACCCCTTCCCGCCGAGCCATAGAGAAATTCCTTGGGGGTCTCCCCATGGAAATCCAAGATTCTGTATGGGCCAGAAACCCAGTAACCCTCTCTGACGCCATCGAGTTGGCCGCTGTGCTCAGCGACAACCATGTCAGAGCAGGAACCCTGTTCCTGCGGGGAACAGAAAAGACCAAACTCACCAAGACTGTTCCTGAACCAACAGAAACCAAACCAGAACCCTCAAACCGTAACAACCTCAAGCGCAGGCGCAAGGCCTATGCGCTTACCAACCCGCCCATTGTCCAGCAACCCACCTACCTACCGCCAGTTTACACGCCTAACCCACTGTCAACCTACCCAACACCTCCTGTAGTCCATAACTATGCCTTAACCAATCCCGCACTCCCTGCCCCGCCACTTAAGAAACCTTACACAGGAAATCAACCCTTTTGCCCAACCTGCAGACTTCACCACCCAACCCAAACCCCGTGTCGACAATGTAACCGATGTGGCCGCATTGGTCACTCTGCCGAATACTGTAGAGTCCCTCCCGCCAATCCAATTGCGCCAACACCACCAGTCTACCCGCAGAATCCACAACCAACCTACCAAAACCCACGACCCAGATCGTGCTTTAACTGCGGTGATCCCAGTCATTTCCGGAACGCGTGCCCAAGACTACAAGTTCAGATTACGCAAGCGAATCCGGTGAACCAGATTTCGAACCAAGTGACGCGTGGACGAGCTTTTAACATAACCGCGCACCAAGCGCAAGCGAATAATGACGTGGTTAATGGTACATTTTTGCTTAACGGATTTTATGCTTCTGTACTTTTTGATACTGGCGCCGATCGAAGTTTTATCTCTCGCGCCTTCGAGCAGAAGCTTGCGCGACCGCGCGATAACTTAAAAGAAGATTTTTCAGTTGAATTGGCTAACGGTGAAACTGTTTTAATTAACTCTGTGATTAAAGATTGCACGCTTAATCTTAACGAAAACGATTTCCTGATCGACCTCATCCCCATGCCTCTTGGGAGCTTTGATGTTATTATTGGTATGGACTGGCTCTCGAATAATCGCGCCGAAGTTATTTGCGCCAAGAAGTTGATTCGCATACCTCGAGAGAATGGTGATCTTCATATTTACGGCGAAAAACCCTCCAGTGGTCTTAAACTTATGTCTTGCCCCTCAGACAGACGAACCCTATATGCTTCCAGTGTCCTGGAATCCAGAGCGCTTACGTGGTGGAATGGAGTAGCTCATGCGCGTGGCGCAGAAGCTGCTTCCAGCATGCTCTGGGAGGAATTTAAGGAAATTCTTACGCGAGAATTCTGCCCTCCCAACGAAGTTAAGCGCCTGGAGGAGGAATTTTGGAATCTTAAGCAGTACAGCGGTGAAGCGCGCGAGTACGCGACGCGCTTCCATGAACTAAGTTTGCTTGTCCCTCACCTTGTTACCCCTTCCCGCCGAGCCATAGAGAAATTCCTTGGGGGTCTCCCCATGGAAATTCAAGATTCTGTATGGGCCAGAAACCCAGTTACCCTCTCTGACGCCATTGAGTTGGCCGCTGTGCTCAGCGACAACCATGTCAGAGCAGGAACCCTGTTCCTGCGGGGAACTGAGAAGACCAAACTCACCAAGACTGTCCCTGAACCAACAGAAACCAAACCTGAACCCTCAAACCGTAACAACCTCAAGCGCAGGCGCAAGGCCTATGCGCTTACCAACCCGCCCATTGCCCAGCAACCCATTTATCAACCTCCAGTTTACGCGCCTAACCCACTGACAGCCTACCCAACACCTCCTGTAGTTCACAACTATGCCCTAACCAATCCAGCACTCCCTGCCCCGCCACCTAAGAAATCTTACACAGGAAATCAACCCTTTTGCCCAACCTGTAGACTTCACCACCCAACCCAAACCCCGTGTCGACAATGTAACCGATGTGGCCGCGTTGGTCACTCTGCCGAATACTGTAGAGTCCCTTCCGCCAACCCAATTGCGCCAATACCACCAGTTTACCCGCAGAACCCACAACCAACATACCCTTACCCACGACCCAGATCGTGCTTTAACTGCGGTGATCCCAGTCATTTCCGGAACGCGTGCCCGAGACTACAAGTGCAAATCACACAAGCGAATCCGGTGAACCAGATTTCGAACCAAGTGACGCGTGGACGAGCTTTTAATATAACCGCGCACCAAGCGCAAGCGAATAATGACGTAGTTAATGGTACATTTTTGCTTAACGGATTTTATGCTTCTGTACTTTTTGATACTGGCGCCGATCGAAGTTTTATTTCTCGCGCCTTCGAGCAGAAGCTTGCGCGACCGCGCAACGATTTAAAAGATAATTTTTCAGTTGAATTGGCTAACGGTGAAACTGTTTTAATTAACTCGGTGATTAAAGATTGCACGCTTAACCTTAACGAAAACGATTTTCTGATCGACCTCATCCCCATGCCTCTTGGAAGCTTTGATGTTATCATTGGTATGGACTGGCTCTCGAAGAATCGCGCCGAAGTTATTTGCGCCAAGAAATTTATTCGCATACCTCGAGAAAATGGTGATCTTCATATCTACGGCGAGAAACCCTCCCGCGGTCTTAAACTTATGTCTTGCGCCGAAGCCCGAAGACTCATGCGGAAGAAGTGTGTTGCATTCTTAGCCCATGTGGTTAAACCTGCTGAAGAGAAGAAGCTTCGCGATATCCCTGTTGTGCGTGATTTCCCTGAAGTTTTTCCTGATGATCTTCCTGGTATCCCTCCCGCTCGTGAAGTCGAGTTCCGTATTGATCTTGTCCCTGGTGCTTCCCCCGTAGCTAAATCTCCTTACCGTCTTGCGCCCGCTGAGATGCAAGAATTGGCAAGCCAACTTCAAGAGTTGACTGCTAAAGGATTCATCCGCCCTAGCTCTTCGCCCTGGGGTGCTCCGGTGTTGTTCGTTAAAAAGAAAGATGGATCGTTTCGCATGTGTATTGATTACCGCGAGTTGAACAAACTCACCATTAAAAACCGGTATCCTTTACCGCGTATTGACGACCTCTTTGATCAACTCCAAGGTGCCTCTTGTTTCTCGAAGATTGATCTCCGCTCTGGCTATCACCAGTTGCGCATCCGCGATGAAGATGTCCCGAAGACTGCTTTTCGAACTCGTTATGGCCATTTTGAATTCTTGGTCATGTCCTTCGGTTTAACCAATGCACCCGCCGTTTTCATGGATCTAATGAATCGGGTGTGTAGGCCTTTCTTGGATAAATTCGTGATTGTGTTTATCGATGATGTTCTGGTGTATTCTAAGACCAAGGCCGAGCACGAGCAACATCTTCGGTTGGTGTTGCAAAAGCTTAGAGCTGAGCAACTCTATGCTAAGCTTTCCAAGAGTGAATTCTGGTCTGATGAAGTACAGTTTCTTGGCCATGTTGTGAACAAGATGGGTATTCATGTCGACCCATCCAAAATTGAAGCAATCAAGAACTGGATTACGCCATCCTCTCCTTCTGAGATCCGTTCCTTTCTGGGCTTAGCTGGTTATTACCGGCGCTTCATTTCGAACTTCTCGAAGATCGCTTTGCCTTTAACAGCTCTAACGCACAAAGGTAAACCATATATTTGGGGCTCGAAGCAAGAAGAAGCCTTTCTAACGCTCAAGCGTTTGTTGTGTGAAGCTCCTGTTCTTGCGCTACCTGAGGGTAATGATGATTTTGTCGTGTATTGCGATGCATCCAACCAAGGTCTCGGTTGTGTTCTTATGCAACGAGGCCAGGTTATCGCTTACGCATCAAGGCAACTCAAGGTTCATGAAAAGAATTATACAACTCACGACCTCGAACTAGGTGCAGTTGTTTTTGCCTTGAAGATCTGGAGACACTACCTTTATGGCACTAAGTGTATCCTCTACACTGACCATAAAAGCCTTCAGCATATCTTTGATCAAAAGGAACTTAACATGAGACAACGCCGATGGAACGAACTCATCAGCGATTACGAATGTGAGATCCGGTATCATCCTGGTAAGGCTAATGTGGTAGCCGATGCGCTCAGCCGAAAACCCTGCCAACTTAACTGTATCTTGCCGCGCACGCATCTTCACTTTGCGCCGATCCAAAGCAACCTTGAATCGCGCATTCGTGACGCGCAGCGCGCATCCATCAGTAATGGTAACCTTCGCGCCGAGTTAGCGTGTGGCGCGGAAGCGCATTTTGTCCCTAATCTGAGTGGAATTCTCTGCTATCTCAATCGCATTTGGATTCCCTTTGATGAGAATCTTCGCGCTGATATCCTGAGTGAAGCGCACAAATCTCGGTATTCTATTCATCCTGGCGCTGATAAGATGTACAAGGATTTGCGCATAACTTATTGGTGGCCCGGTATGAAAAAGGATATTGCTGTGTTCGTAGCTAAATGCCTGACTTGTTCCAAAGTAAAAGCTGAACACCAACGCCCATCTGGTTTGCTCGAACAACCAGAAATTCCTACGTGGAAATGGGAATGTGTAGCGATGGACTTTATTACCAAGTTACCTTTGACAGCAAGCAAACATGATAGCATTTGGGTAATAGTGGATCGATTGACTAAGTCTGCTCACTTTCTGCCCATTCGTGAAAACTACCGTGTTGAGCAACTCGCGCAGCTTTATGTCAAGGAAATTGTCTGCCGCCATGGTACTCCTTTGAGCATCATATCCGATCGCGATGGCCGTTTTATATCTCGCTTTTGGAAATCTCTCCAATTTGCGCTAGGAACTCGCTTGGACATGAGTACGGCATATCATCCCCAGACTGACGGACAGTCTGAGCGAACTATTCAAACTCTTGAGGATATGCTCCGATCTTGTGTTCTTGATTTTGGAGGTAATTGGGATTCGCACCTGCCTTTGATCGAGTTCTCTTATAATAACAGCTATCATTCCAGTATCGGTATGGCCCCATTTGAAGCACTTTACGGTCGTAAGTGCCGCTCCCCGATTTGTTGGAGCGAGGTGGGAGAAGCTCAAATCACAGGACCCGAACTTGTTCAAGAGACAACCGATAAAATCGCCAAGATCCGTGATCATCTGCTGACTGCCAGAAGCCGACAGAAGAGTTACGCAGATCGTAGGCGAAAGCCTCTCGAATTTCAAGTTGGTGATCTTGTTCTCCTCAAAGTGTCGCCTTGGAAAGGTGTTGTCCGCTTTGGGAAGAAAGGTAAGCTTGCTCCTCGTTATGTTGGTCCATTCAAGATTCTCGCGCGTGTGGGAAAAGTTGCCTACAGACTTGACCTGCCGCCCGCGCTCAGTAATGTGCATCCAACGTTCCATGTATCCAATCTCAAGAAGTGTTTAGCTGACGAGAACCTTCACATTCCACTTGATGAAGTTCAAATTGATGAATCTATGCATTTCGTTGAGAAGCCTGTTGAGATTATGGATCGCGAGGTTAAGCAAACCAAGCGCAGTCGTATCCCTATCGTGAAAGTTCGCTGGGAGTCCAAGCGCGGAGCCGAGTTTACATGGGAAAGGGAAGATCAAATGAAGATCAAGTACCCGCACCTGTTCTCTGCGCAACCTACTTCGAGATAAATTTCGGGACGAAATTTCTTAAAGTAGGGGAGACTGTGACATCTGCCCGATCCGACCCGACCCAGGTACCCGTTTCTCTGACCCGATCTCTTTCTTTTATTATTTAATATTTATACTTATATTTTATTTTTAATAATAATAATATATATTTCCTTCCCGCCTCTTTCTCTCTCTTTCTTTCCGCCGTCCCCTCCCTCTTCCTTCTCTCTTTCCGCCTTGTTTCCCTCTTTTTCTTCTAACTCTTTGCTTGTCCTTTGGTTCTTCCCGCCTAAGGATGTCTGCAGCTCCACGCGCCAGACTCCTTACATGGAAGCCTGCGTGAAGACATCTTGTTCCTGCGATGCGTGAAGAGAACTCTTCTCGCAGCGCGCTAAGAATGCATGTTCTTCCCGCAATGCGCTAAGAATGTATGTTCTTCCCGCGATGCGCTTAGAATTCTAGTTCTTCACGCAGCACGCTAAGGATTTGTGATTCTTCCCGCAGTGCGCTAAGGATTGTTGTGCCAGCCTTCGCGCTCGCGCACTCAGCCTTCCCGCGCTTAACCCTTGTATCTTCTGTTTATTCTAGCCGTTTGCTTTTGTAAATGTCTTTTCTTCTGAGCTGTTGACCTAACCTATCTAATGTCTGAATAGTTACTTTCGGCGCAGCATGCGTACCAACCCCATTGGTTGGTAGAAAAAGTGACTGACATTATCTTTTGAGATCTGCTTTTGCCATGCTTTAACCAGTAACTTTATCTGTCCTCTCCCATGCCTTTTTCTGTTCCCTGTCAGCTTTATCTTGCCCCCTGCAGCTGCCATATCTTTTGTTATCTTTTGTTTTGTCTTGTTCTGTTTGTCTTGGAATCTTTTCCCCTTTTTCTGGATTTATGTCTCCTAGGGTTTCTCTATAAATAATAACATTATTTTTCCTAACACTACACACACAAAACACTTAATCTCTCTTATTCTCTCTTGCTCCTTGCTCTCTCTGCCGTCCTCCCTCTCTGCCTCCGTCTTCCTCCTTGTTCTTCCTGCTTTTCCGGTAATATATATTATATATAATAACTTATTAATTATGCTAACTTATAATCAAGACTTAAAACAAATCATTAAAACAATAATCTTGTTTATAGGTTAACTTGTGCTTGCTTAAAGTTGGTTCTTGCGTTATCTATCATCGCATCTTTATCAAGTGAGTAATCTCGTATCTAATCCCTTTTTACTTTTAATGTTTTGGGATGTTCATGTGTTCGTACAAACTTAGAGTCTTAAACTTGTTTATGAACTTTAGTCGCGCAGTATCCCATGTGTTGAGGACGTTTACTTGGCTGTTTATTTGTATGTGTGTATCATTAACCGCTTTGTTCGGCCTATTCCGCAGTTTTCATGGATCCATTAGATGAACACGGGAGACCTATCGTTTACGGTTTTCTTTGTTTACACTTGCACAGATGTTTTCTCGTTTTTGTGCTCAATTGGGAGCACGGATTGAACTATGAACTATGAGCTATGATCTATTTAGGCTTGATCACAATCTGATTGCACCCTTGTTAAACACCAGACATACACGTGTTGCGCGCAGATTTATTGTTATCTATGTATTGTATTAAACTTGATTTCTCACCAACACGCAAGTGTTTGACGTTTATTTTAACACATGTTCAGGTTTGCAGTAGCTGTTTTGGAGCTTGTGGACACATAGGACGTTTTTACTTTTGGACCTAGATTAAAATGTATCAAGACAAGTTGTTACTGTTCGAATATTTTGATTTATAATATATTGATTTATGTTGGTTTATTTATATCTTATGTATACGTTGCGCATGCGTGAATGAATATATTTATTAAATATTGACACCCAATAGTGTCACGAGTAATGAAACAATATGTGGCGCCCCGATGTATAATCCGCCTTTGGTCGGGGTGTTACATTAAGCGCTTAACGTAATTGGCTAAACAGTTACATTCTTTATTGTGTTTTATTGCTTTTAAAATTTCTAGTTGGGTGGTGTAACATTTGTCAGTGTTTCATATTCATATTTGTATTTGTATTCGTTAAACCGACTCTTTTAGTCATTTCAATGTATTTATTTTTGTGATTTATCATGTTATATCAATTTCAATGATTTAAAGTTCGTATCCGTTCATATTATGTTCGTAGTGTTCAATTAACAAATCTCTGAGTCTATAAAATAATCAAAATTTCAAACTATACGAGTATAAACGTAAACAATCCAAAGATATTAAAGTATATCAAGTTTCAATCTAGTTATGTATATTGATAAAGTTCAAGGTTCAAAGAGTAAATAAAGTTTAAAAACAAAACATAAAGTTATTTAAAGTTCAGGGGTTAATTATGTAAATTGTATTTAAATTATAATAAAATAATATACCTATCCCTTCCCCCATCCCCACCACGTTTTTCTGGCAGAAAACCCACTAGCGGCGGCGTTTTTCTGGCGAGAAACCAAACAACGTTTTAACCTCTAAACGGTCCGTTAAATCATCCCAAACGACTTCTCAATTAACGATAAACATTATTATGTGATTAATTTCGTCATTTAACAACCAATTAACTAGTATTAATCACTAACCCATCGGATTATAATCAAGATCCTATTAACTCGATTTAAACACCAAACGATCCAAATGAAACTTTAAATAGGAGGCTAAGCTTCGTCTACACCTGCTGCAAAAATAAAATTACATAAACAAACACTCTTTAATCATCAAATCGTTCGTCAAAGTTAAATTCCGGACTAGCTCCGTTTACCATCATTCTAGCGACAAATCAAGTAAGTAAAATATGCATTCGTATTGTTTTTGGCCGTCTAACAAAATCCCTAACTTAGGTTCAACAAACATGGAACAAATTAAGAGAATTGAATCTAGTGTTTGAATGAAGAAGATGAAGTCAAAATGATTTTACCTATATTTAATAGTTTCCATCTTTTAAACACAAAACAGGTTGGTCTAGTGGTTAGTTCATTTTATTGTCGTTATAAGGACCCGGGTTCGAACCCGGGTTTGTGCATTTTTATTGTATATATTTATAAAGGCTTTATTTTATTTATTATAAACTAACTATATTTTTATAAACTACTATAAATCAAATAAAATCATTTTTAAGTTAAAGAAAGATTGTTTAGATTATTTTTAGCCTTTTCATCCAAACACCAAGCCTTTACAAACTCGAAATGTTCTTTAAAACTCGTAAAATAAATATATAGATGTAGATATATAATATCGTTGTAACATTATAAATTCTAAACCGGCAAACGTTTATACTAAAATATACCGGTAACGATAAAATCCCGTAAACATTAATATATTCAAATTTAACATTAATCTCATAAGTAATATTATAATAATAAACCATTAAAATTCGTTAGACGTAAATATTAATATACCTTAAAAATGTGTAGAGTATATATATAAATAATAACGTATGAACCTTAAAACCGACAATTTATTTCCGTAATTAGTTAGTAATTCTCGTGTTTCTTATCATTTTAGCTCGTAAGATTCGATCCTTTGGTTTCATATAACGCGCTTACTGCTTTATTTTCAAGTTGTCTTACAATTTCAAATGTGAGTTTCTCACACCCCATTTTTAGTATTTTATTACTTTTGGGGGTAACATATGTATCCTACAATACCCAATTACTTATGATTTTGCTTACAAACTACAATTCGTTACATGAACTTGTGTGTTTACTTGTTACTTGCTCAAAATTACTTGCTCGTTGATTACTTCAAGATAGTATATATGATCATGCCCCCCCCCCCCTTTGCGCTCAAGACCTTGTTGTTATGAGTGGAAAAGGGCCTCATTATCCAAGTACGTTGGTTGTTACCATCGGGAAAGGACCTTATTTGCTTTTCACAAGTTTTTGTTGGTGCATTTTGTGACCGTCGTTATGCAATTCTGACCAGCGGAGACGAAGTGGTGAAGTTAGAACAACTTCATTAGGACAACTTCGCCTACAGCCCAAGCCCGCGAAGTTGGTTTATTTATATATATGTGTGTCATGTTTAGGGTTGTTAATTCATAGAAAGTGAGAGTATTTGTGTAGCCGTCATTGTTCAGAGAAAAAGAAATAGAGAGTGTCGTGGGCAGACCCGAGGTAGAGCTCACCTCGGGTCGGCCGTGTTTTTTGTATTTGTTCGGTATGTAACGTGGTTTGAATATTATATAAAGGATCTGCAGATTCGTTTATCCCATTCGTGTGTTTGTTTATGTGTAATCGTGTTCTTCGTCTCTAACACCATAACACTCTGTTCCAGAGTTTCATTTAAAGAGGGAAAAGAAAAGAAAGAAAAATATGAGAGAAAAGAAAGGAATCTATGATATTTTGTCTCGTGTTCCCGAGTTTAATGAAAGGAAAGAAAAGTCTACATTTTATGTGTTCCCTAGTTAGAAGGAAAAGAAAGGAAAGTTACAATTTTACCATTATATCCTTAGGTTACTTCCTAGTGTCCATTACTCGTTTCTCTAAAACATAAAATTAACGATCTGAACTCGAAATATAGCTCATGAACATTCGAGCTCTTGTTTACATATATATGAATTTGCTAAAAAGGGAGGTTCAAAAATAAAATTCCCAAATAGAAAGGAGCAATTTCAATTGCAGGACCAAACATGAACCAGTTTAAGGATTCATGAAAATCAGAATCAAATCCACCATAACTTCAACTACATAATCAACATCAAAACATATATTATGCCCTAATTAATAATTAAATCAAGAAATTTAACAAAATCCTCTGGTCAACATGTGTAAGTTTCATAAAGTTTACATGACCAGTTTACTAATCTGCAATCAACATCTCACAAACAACTGAAAACAAAATCAAATAATTGATTCGATCGTGATCGTGTATGCTTGAAGCCTTGAACAAACGAATAATTAACAGAACAAGATGAAGAACTACCTTACCTCAGGTCGTTAGAGGACAGAATTTCACGAAGAATATACTCATTTGGAGATGATAAATGGAGATTGAGGCAGAGGGAAGGTATTTCGTGTACTCGTCCCGTCGATCACCTCCTCTCCTCTTCTTCCTTTTCTGTGGAGTACTCTGATGATGAGGATGAACAGCTGGTTGGAGAAGATTAGAATTATTTGACCTAAATAATATCAGGGTAATATTGTAATTATAACCCTTTTCTTTTCCTTTCCCTCCTATTCTCTCCAATTTGGAAATAAAGTAAATGGCATCAATTTTACCCCTTTTTCCTTTCCTTTCAATTCCTTTCTTTCCATTATAAAACTCTGGAACATCCCTTTCCCCTTAAATTCTCCCACTTTCATTTCCTTTCTCTCCAAAAATCAACTCAAGAACAAAATGTAAATGAGTCTAGGAGGATTCAGCACTCCTAGACCTCGTGCGGATCTCGTATCGATCACCATCCCACCGGGGACTTACAGTTTTCATGGATTTGTATGATTTTTATGTATTAGATCAAACTGTGTGAACTCAACAACTAATAAGTTAGTTAACATTATTTTATACATATGTTACAAGTATGCTTATTAGAGGATGAAACATGAGAAAACACTAGACATAGGGTTTTTAATAAAGTGTTATACATGTTTCATTTCCTTGTAATTTCTTATTTGCAAAAGAACTTGTTATTTGAATCATCAATGAAATAATGATAATATTGTCACCTAATAGTGTCATATGTGTTTTGAACAATCTGTACGTCGCACCCGGGCGTATTCCGATTTAGCGGGGGTGTTACACGTGGAAAACCATGGGATACCATGGGCACACCAACTGTTCATTTGCACAATTTGTTTTATTTGCGATATTTTGTTGGAGCATTATCATCTATGGTGATACACGAAATGCTTCAACTACTTATGTTTACATTCATTTACTCGTTGTTTAGTTTGGTCGGTTAAAACTCCATGTAACGCCCATGGGCAACAAACTCAATTTATTGTTGATATGTTATTTAGCTGGGCCAATAAAATGTCATGGACAAGCTCATGGGAAGCCCAACTCACACATTTCTTTTGTTTTGGTATGCTAACAAGTTGGGAAAATAAAATGCCATTGAGAGCTCAGGGAAACCCAACACATCGAAGAATTGTTTATTTGTTTGTATATTTGATTTCATTTGAAACAATCTATGATTTGATTTAATTACCCAACTACTCAATTACTCAATCACATTTGAATCAAGACTTACTAATTCGATCTATTTACATACTCAAAAACATTTTTATTCTCATGATTGAACACAAATCATTCACTCATCAAGACTCAGTTATCACAGGTCAATTTAAACACTTTATATCTTATCATTGGATTGGTTTTCTCATAATCATCTCATCACATTCACAAGTTATAAAAATGATAGACATTCTATTTTGGTTTTCATATATACATCTCATCCTATTTTTAAACTATCAAATAATTTCAATATCATTATTAGACAGTTTAATAAACAAATGGATTTCTCATACTCATGATATCACATATTCAACTATCAAATATATTTCAAATAACTCATTGATTATCAAGTAAATTCTAACTTACCCTTAAGTTATAAATAAACACTAGCATAACATAATCAAATTTCTCTTTCCTTAATAACTCATATGAAATCCACAACTTATCAATCCTCTCATGAAATCTCAACGTATTTAGCCATAGAATGTTTTCTCAACATCAAACAACATCAATCATTTAATTTCTATAACTGTCTTATGACCACATATATAGTCATGGAGATAGCTCCTGCGATATTTAAAATATAAACTCAATTTCCAAAACATGAATACAATCAATTCAATCATGTTCATTAAGTTCCTTGCTGATCATTTCAATTCATTTACCCATACTCATCCTCATAAAAACAACAACAAGCTCATGTTTACCAAACTTACCCCAATTAGACTTTGTTTTTTTTACAACTCGTTCAAGTCAACCTAGTCAAGCAATTTCAAATCAATTAATCCCAATTATCAAGTTTTTATATATTCAATAAATCAAGGTGTTTTAAATCGTGATCAATCAAATCAATCATAATTAAGTTTCTCAAAGAAGATTTTTATTGTTGTCGTCATTCTATCTAAACATACTTTGTCTTTTCAGTCATACACTATAGCGACTTTTATTTAATTTTGGTAGTAAACAATTTTTTTAACTAGAATAATTTATCCTTTTAGTGTTTTAGCTCATGATTAAAATTTATCTTATCTCTCAAAAGACAACTGCCTATGATACCGTACTCCTAGTATATTTCTCGTCCTCATTCATCATAATCCGTCTCAATATCATATATAAGGAATCCTTTCCTTTCCGACTTTTAAGATTTATGTTCTGTTACCAAAAGATGTTTTGAAAATTTTAATATTTTATCAAAACAACTCAAGAATTCAATTCATTTTTAGCAATATTTTATACAAATATAATTTACGGATCCGGATAGTGATCTTTCAAATTTTCGGATATTTCGGAAATCCGAAATATCCGAGTTATATATTTTTTAAACTAATAAATTTGTATATAAATGAATTTAGTTAACCTTTAACCTTCGTCAGCTAGTGACTTTAAAATACAAAGAAAACCTAAAACCATTTTCAAGTGTTCATCTACCCAGACACCAATCTCCATCTCAGATCCACAATCTTTACCATCCAAACTCCACCACCAACCACTAAATTACTTGCTGCAACTTCACAATTCACCACCATCACAATAACATTTCTCCACCTTGAATAACACACGTCCAAATTCAAAACCAACAATAAATATCTCAGATGCGAAACCACTTTTTCATCTACGTCATGGTTGTCGGATTGGTAGGTCACAACCTCCTCCTCCATCTCAGCCATACTATAACCCCCTTCTCAAATCTATCTCCCTTTTGGACCTTTTCTTTTTATTTCTCTACTTGATTGGGGCTAAATTGGGTTCAATTTTTTTTGGGTTTCAACGTTCGGATATCTGTTTTGTTATCTGAACGGATATCCGAAATTTTAGATACAGATTCGGATAGTGAAATCCACTATCCGAAATTTTCAGATATCCGAAACTTCGGATATTCGACTTTGAACACCCCTATGCATACGTAATTACCAATGTCCTCGCATGGAAATCATAGTACGTACAATCGTGTGTCATGATCTGGAACCAGAAGTAGTAGGGTAATGGTACAAATGTTAAGACGATAAAGACATGGTGGATATGCCGCTGATATATCCTATATATAAGTTCTCTTATGAGATTTTCATATGTAGCGTTGCACCGACTACACGAAGTTCCACGTTATGACTGTAACAACTCAGATTTTTATATTATTTTAATAATCGTTACCCGGCCCGTTTTATGTTCGAAAAATTTTATCAATTAAAATTTCCGCGTTCGTCGAGTAATTATTATATTATTCTTAGTGGTTTATTATATATTTTTTATATTTAAATTAACTTTCAAAATATTGCAAAATTAACCTTAAAACAAACTTTAACCTGTTAATGTATCCATTTCCAAACTTCAGGGACCAAATTGTAAAAAACTAATAATATTATAATATGCTAACCTATAACCCGTTTACCCACTATCCGATCCAAACCCGTGAACCGTATAATAAACCCGTTTACCCAATATCCTAGCTTGGACCTCAATCTTCGCGTCTAATATGGAAATGGAATCAATGTTTATGTTATTCATTCATTATTTGGCCTCACCGACATGTTTAATTAAGAAACGAAATCAAATCATTTGTGTTTAGCCTAATAATCAAGCCGGCACTATCAAAGAATCAAACCACTATATATGTTTGTTATTAACTCAATTAAGCGGGGATAAACGATCCAATACTCATCGTGAATCAAATCCTACGCTTAATTACGACTTAACAACCTGATTAATGTGGATCCCAATCGCGTCATGAAGTCGTCATATATTCATCTAATCGACCATCAACTGATTAGAGTTGGGGGTAATCATTATGTCTTTCTGAATCGTCCTTAATCCAATTCCAATAACCCTAACAATAATCAATAAATAATATACCAGATTAGCGAATTTGTAAAGCTAGGGTTCTTATGGGTTTGGGGGATTTAAGCAGTAATGCTTCTACATTTTTATTCTTGGGTTATAACCATCTTGTAACATCCCAAAATTATGAAGAATAAATAATTAATATATTATTTATTTATGATGGAAAAGTGTACTTGAGTTAATAGAAAAATAATAAAGTAATAAAAATGGAATGATAAGTAGGCTAATTAGATGGAAATAATTATGGACCAAAGAGAAAAGATGGGCCTAAGTTCCATGTGCTTAAGGGAGTATAAATACCCATTAAACCTTAATCCTTTCCATTTTCATCCGTCTCTACACCATAGCCTACACCATCGAAAACACACACTTCTCCAATTCCCGTTTTTGAGAAAACCTACCACAAAGACACAATGATTATCGAAGATTTAACTGTCGGTTTGGTCTCAAATTTTAATTGTATGTTCATGGAATATAAATGAAGATTCCCAATGATCAGATCTTCGATCAGAGGTCGGGAAGTCTGGTTTTTATCAGCAAAACCGTAACAGCTAAAAATGGAGTTTTCCGGAAACTGTTTTAGTTTTCCGGCGATTGTAGTGGCGGATTCCGGTGGCGGCAGTTGGCGGAGCTGGTAAATCCTGGCGAGAAGGTTCCGTGGCAGCTTGAATCACTCAAATCGGAGTTCGTTTGATAGGGTTTTGGGCTTCTCGAGTGATTTCAAACAAAAATCTTAAAGGTACGTTTTTGTTAAAAAAAACTTACTTTTCGTGCACGCATTTGCATGAAACTTGGTAGGATGATAGACCGGGTCATGATTATTGATAAAGTAATGAACTTGATAGTAAACGGGTTAGTTGTTTCGTTTCGGGTAAAACGAGTAGTGTTCGATTTGTGAAAAGGGCGGGTAAACGAAGTCGGTCTTGCATGAAACTTGGTAGGATAGTAAATCGGACCATATTAAATGAGAAAAATGTAAACTTAATGTTAAAAGTCGACTTGAGGAATTCGTAAGTATATACGGTTCACTTAGAAATCCTAGATCTAGCTTAAATACGTTAAAACCAATAAAGGTTCAAGCTTTATGGATAAACGGACTAGATCTTAGTCAAAAACTGGAAATGGAAATGTTTAAAAGGCGATATGATACTATGATAGGAGATTGGATGTTAAAATATGTAGTAATAATGATAATAAGAGCATAAGTACCCAACAGTGGGTGCATTCGAACGAAACGAGTGTTTGAACGGAATGCATTCGAATGGTATTCGAATAAAGGATTCGAATAGAAAAGAAAGAAAGAAAGAAAAGAAGGAGAATACAAGTTTCGTTCAATACACGTTTTACTTGAATACAAATTCCTTCCCTTCTATTGCAAGCCTATTCAAGTGCAATCGGTTCGAATGCAATTATATTCAAACACAAGAGTATTCGAATGCAATGAAATGTATTCGAATACAGATTTATTCAAATACAATGGTATTCAAATACAAAGAGTATTCGATACAAATGTATGTATTCGAATAACAGAGAGGACATCCGAATAGAATAGACCAGACTTAACTGTTTTGCTGAAATCTAAATAATGCGATTAGGGCAAGTATTGATACACATAATTAATGTATAGTGAGCCGAGCCCAGTTAAAGAGAGGAATAACCTTTAACGGCGATCGTAACAGGACACAGGTGAGTTTCTAGCCCCATTTCCTTGTTATGTATTCGGGGCTGTGTGCATACTCAATGTGAATAGTTAATACACTTACCTTAAGTGGTAAGTGTATGATATGTGAATGTTTATGAATGATATATGTATGAAGTACATGATATGTGAATGTGTATGAATGATATATGTATGAAGGGTATGATACGTGAATGTGAATAAATGATATAAGAATTATGTATGGAAGTATTCTATGAAAAGGGCATGCGAAAAGATGTATGTATGATTGGAGAGAAGGAAAGGGATCAGACCCTAATAATATCTGAGATAGAGAAGTAAGGGATCAAACCTTAATAATTCCTAGATATAAAGGAGGGGGTTTAGACCCTAATAATATCTGAGATAGACAATGAAAGGGAGATCAGACCCTAATAATATCTTAGATAGAAAAGGAGAGGGATCATACCCTAATAATATCTGAGATAGACAAGGAAAGAGGGATCAGACCCTAATGATATCTGAGATAGAAAAGGAAAAGGATAAAGGAAGGGATCAGACCCTAATAATATTTGAGATAGAAAAGATGTAACAATTCGGTTTTTCCAATTTATATTAACTCGACCCGTTACTATATTCGGGAAATTTATCCAAGAAAAATATCGCGTTTATCGAGTAACTTATCTGTTATTATATTAATATCTAATTAAATATATACTATATAACTATAACTTCCAATAGATTACAACTTTTACCCCAAACTAAATTTTTACCTCATTATGTTTCCACTTCCAATCTTCAGGGACCATACTGCAATTTCTATTATAATTATTATATTAAAACCCATCCTGGACTCGTTTACCCAAGATCCGAACCCAACTCGTGACCCGCTTATACAATTTCGTTTCTTGGACAACAATTCTCGCACCCGATATAGAAAGTGAATCAAGAATCATGTTATACTTACCATCTTAGGCCTAACCGACAGTGTAATTATTTTAAAACAATCGTTTGTGATGCGAATTTCTTATTATAGTTAAGCCGTCATACCTAGAAAATCATTATACATAATAACGAGCTCTGTAATTCAATTCAAGGTGTACGCATAACCTTTAGGCCATCGCCAATCTTTCCACTAAGTCTAATTATATAATCGAAGTCGCAAGGTGGTGTTTCTGGATCTCAGTCTAGCCGTAACCCTTGGTCCGTCGTCTGCCCCTTTCAGATCATCAATAGAAGTAATTGATCATATGGTTTGAATCGCGTTAATGCCCTGATCAAAAGCCCTAAGTTTGTTTGGATTAATTTTACTCAGATTGATCAATTGAATTTTCTAGGGTTCTTGGGTGGGTTGGTTGATCTACCTTTCTGTTTATATATTATTTTTCGTACATAATAAACAACTAACTGGTTAGCACAGTTGGTTGTGGCTGTGTCTCCGGTGAGCCGGCTGCCAGCGCAGGTTCGATTCCCGGCACCCCATTTCTTTATTTTTGTTATGTTTTAAACATATATTAATAAATCAATCATTTTAAATATTATTATTAATATTAAATATATAATAATTATTCAGTATTTCCTTTAAAACCGTCATATTAACAAGTTGTTTTCCGAATTTTGGTTACACGCCATATAAATGTTCATAAATATGCAATAGATATTTTTTAAATTGATAAAAGTCTTAATATATAAATATATATATAAAGGAGTTTTATCTACTATGATCTTGATAATTAATATATTTATAAAATAGTTTAAGTTTTTATAAAAGTTCAGTATTTAATATGTATCTTCGGATGCATATATGAAAGTAAGTGTTTGTATGTATTGTATGTTGCCTGATTAACTATAGCTCACTCAGCGTAGCTGACTTTAGTATGCACGCAAATGAGTAGGATGAGGCAGCTAGCTTGAGAAGGGCACATGGCAAGAAAATAAAAAGCTGGCATCCGAAAACTTATAATGTTTTAATTATGAAAGACAAAAGATGTTTGTTTGAGACATGTTTATGAAATGATATGAAATGTTAAAGTTTCATTTAATCCGCGAAAGTTTTAATTAACTCTGATATTTAGAACTGTGTTTATGAGTAAATCCAGCACCAAAGTAGGGCACCGGGACCGGGGCCTTACAAGTTGGTATCATAACATAAGTTCTAGAGAATTAAGCATCCTACATGCTTAGACTCGAACAGAGACTGAGAGTTAAGTAAGAAAAGAAAGAAGATGTTGTTCAAGAAAGCCATGTGTTTCTCAAGCAAGCTCGGTAACGGTAAGTTGCATGAATAATTTCATGTAAAGATTTAGAAATATATGTACATGCATGTTAAATGAAAGTGGAAGAATATGTGATGTTAGCTTAATTGCTAAATAAAGAATGTGTGTATGCTAGCTTAATTGCTAGGGAAAAGAATGTAAGTTATATAGATGTTTGCATGATTGTGTAAGTTGTAGCAACTAGCACAAGTGAAATCATGAAGGGAAATATGTAGTACCTGAGGACTAATGTAAAGAGTTAATTACACTTGGCCAATGTCATTAACTACTTACATTACGAATCATGTGCTAAATAATTCCTAGAGTGATAACGTTTGTGTTTCCTTAAAGATAAGATAGATGACTGATACGAAGAAGGTCGTACTGGATGCTGTGGTAACACAAGTTCTAACCAGACACTCTTTTTGAAGAAGGTGACAAAGAGATATATAAAAGTAGTAGGACTTCAACTTTAGGAAGTAATGAAGAAGGATCACCCTTGGAGCTTGTAGTCAAATAGAGTGGAGTTGCTAAATTGTTTCGCACTACAATGCCAACAAAGTTCGCTGAAGCATCAAAGGCAGCCCGAACTGGGAAGTTTAAGTGGAAGCAACATGTGAGATGCAAAAATAAGCCAACTAGAATGAGTCAAGACATGAAGTATGCCTGCAATAGTTAATTCCATAAGGGAACTTGATGGGATCGTGAGTAACGAAGAGAATGATGATAAAATCAGAGATGATCGAGAAGGACGGGTGAATGTCAAGGCATCCTAATTGAAAAGGAATAAAAGGACGAGGCTACATAGTGTAGCGAATATGAAAGGAAGACGCTAAGAAGAATGTAGTTGTGGACCTGAGAATTTATGGAAGAGACCACTAGCGATACTTTTGTTAAAGTATGAGAATGGTTAAGAATTGTAAGGTAGAACTAGAGGGACGTGAGTTCCTTGTTACTCTTTATGATTGACCTTAAGAGATTTCGATGTCGTTTGGGAATGGGTTTGACGTTTGAGTTTAAAGCTCGTATAGCATGTAAGAGTAAGTTGATAAGGTTTAAGTCTTTGGATGGTGGCACAATGACAGTTTATGGTATTAAGGAAAGTTCAAGGGTTAACGTCATTATGATGATAAAAACTAAAGGTTTGTTAAGGCGAGGGTGTAGTGCCTACCTGGTGTATAATGTCAAAGCTACGGTCGAGACGAAAGAAATGAAAGATGTTCCTGTAGTGTGTGACTAACCAGAAGTGTTACCAGAGGACCTTCCGGGGTTACCACTGGAATGAAAGATAGAATTCCAGATAGAGTTAATACCAGGAGCACAGCCCGTCGCGAAAGCACCTTACCGCCTGGAACCATCCGAGATGAAAGGGTCAATGTCAAAACAGCAAGAGCTCCTCAACGAGGTGTTTTAATGCCAGGTATTTCCCTGCATGGTGTACCGGTGATGTTCGTGAAGGAGAGAGACAGGAATATGAGAATGTGTACAGATTATTGTGAGTTGAACAAGCTTACAGTGAAGAATAGACATTCGTTGCCACAAATTGATTATTTGTTAATCAAATGCAAGGTGCTAGTTGGTCATCAAAAATAGACCTCAAAGCAGGCTATCATCAGTTGAGAATGAAAGAGGCAGACATCCCTAAGACAACGTTTCAGACATGATATGAACACTAAAAATTCTCGTGATATCGTTGGGATTGAAGAATGCTCCAACAGCATTTATGGTTATGATGAATAGGGCATGCCATCCGATATTAGGACAAATATATCATTGCCTTCACAGACGATAGTTTTGATAAGTCTGACCATGCTGAACAATTGAGAAAATTGTTGGAAACGTTGAAGAAGGAGTAACCGTATGCTAGGTTTTCAAGGTGTACCATTAATACATGTCCTAAGAGTTTGGATATCTCTTCAAGCAGAAAGAACGGAATACGAGGCAAGAAGATGGGTAAGGCTAATAAAGGATTATGATTGTGAAAACAAATATTAGCCTGGTGAGGCGAACGAGATCGCTGACGCGCTAAGTCGTAAAGTTAAAGAGGTTATCACCACGATTAAGTTGTATAAATTAGTTAGCACTTCGGATTTCATAAGCGAGATCTGCGAGACACAATAGAATTTATAAAGAATGAGAGTAAGATGAAAAAGAAAAGAAATGAATTATCGGGTTACATAGAGATTTGAATGATAATACTTATGATGTGAGAATCAGATTTGGTCGCATGTGGATTCGTTAGACATGCGAGATCCACTAGGATATAACAAGACTTGTGGATAGACTACTAGTGGCCGAGTATGGAAAACACAGTGATATCATATGTCAGTAAACGTTTGACTTGCTTGCAAGTCAAGGCAGAA
This sequence comes from Bidens hawaiensis, assembly GCF_021521415.1. Classification (NCBI taxonomy): domain Eukaryota; kingdom Viridiplantae; phylum Streptophyta; class Magnoliopsida; order Asterales; family Asteraceae; genus Bidens; species Bidens hawaiensis. The sequence goes on from NW_027491920.1 coordinate 394,213, forward strand.
CCTTCGAAGCTTCATGGAAAGGAACAACTATTAGAAACACGAGAATGGAGATAGGAATGCATCGCTAAGGATTTCATAACTAAGCTACCATGTATAACTAGAAACCATGATACTATCAGGGTGATTGTGGACTATTTGAAGAAAGGTGCTCACTTTATATCAATACGATAAGCTATCTCGTCAGAAATGTTAGTTAAGGAGTTTATTAGCAAGATTGTGACAAGGCATAGATTGTCGTTGTCAATTGTGTCAGACATAGATAGTCGGTTTACGTCGAGGTTTCAAAAGGAAGAATTTGATTACAATGAAGGCAGATACTGATGAAAGTGAAACCCTTAAGTATAACTCAAATGAAGACGAGTCCATGGTATGTGATAATTGTGGAAGAACATGATACTTTGCCTACACAGACAAGAACAAGTGTTACGAAGGTGAAACCGGCAGTAATGCAGCAAGAGGATGAAAGAAACCAAGGATAAAAGATGGAAAGACATGCGAGGAAAGCATGGATATGGTTTAAACTCAGGGTGCAAACGAATCGAGCCGAGCCCGAGCTTAACTAGGCTCGAGCTCGGCTCGTTTAACTTACACAGAGCTCGAGCTCGAGCTCGGCTCGTTTCGAGCTCTATTTTCAAAGCTCGAGCTCGACTCGTGAATGGATTTTGAAGCTCGAGCTTGGCTCGGGCTCGGCTCGTTTACTATTTATCAATTATTTTTTATATAATTATAATTATTATTTTTTTCTATTATAATTTTATGTATAAAAGAATATATATTATTTAGTTATTTTTATTTATTTTTTCATAACATTATTTTTATTAATTAATAATTATTAAATATATATTTTTTAAAAAAAATATAAATGGCAGGCTCGTTTAGGCTCGCGAGCTGGATCGAGCTCGATAAGTGAAGCTCGGGCTCGGACTCGTTTTTAAACGAGCTTATTTTTAGGCTTGATCTTGGGCTCGGGCTCGATAAAGCTCGGCTCGAATGAGCTTTTTAACGAGCCGATCTTGAGTAGTTCATGAGCAGCTCGGCTCATTTGCACCGTTAGTTTAAACTTATGTTTATTTGAATTGAGTCTTAACACGACTTATTAGTGTTGTGAAGGATAATCATATGATCATGAGAGGTAAATCATCTAGACCTATAAAGACAAAATGGTATTATGAATGTCCATATGAATGACAAAGCATGCCTAGAAAGAAAGTCGGTTAATATCAATAGTTATGATATATCAGGCAACCTGATCTACATCTTGACTAGTCAAGAAAAAGGAAGATGTATCATCATGGACTTCACGATCAAGCTACCTTGGACAGCTATAACTCATGAACCCTACATGTTGATGCAGAGCTGAGAATGAAAGAAGGTTCAAGTGGTGACTTAAGGAGTTCTCCGACAAGTTATGCAATGGATGTGCAAAAGAATTTCAAGAAGTGTTCTACCTTAAGGGACGGACAAAGGGATTTCAAGAAATAATCATTAACGAGAAACTGGAAATGTTTCCTTATGTTTTTAACGTATTGCAAGCATTATATTTTCTAAAGGTTGTAATTGGACTGAGTGGTCATTCAATGTTAAGTGTAATGATAGTAAGTGCAATGTTTCTATTTAAAGGACAAGAAAGGAGAGCCTTCTTGTGGAACTGATATGCACTTGCAAAGTCTGGATAAGGAAGCTTATCATCGAGGACTTCATAGACAAGCTACCTAAGAAAGCTAAAACTAATTAACATCACTCGTTGATTGTAAGACAAAGGATAAACCGGTAAGTCAGGAAGCTAAAGAAATGATGTGAATACAGGAAGTATTCCTTTTTACAAGGACTAAGTAGGTATCGAGGACGAAACCTCTTATAAGTTGGGTAGACTTGTAACATACTGATATTTCGAAGAATAAATAATTAATATATTATTTATTTATGGTGGAAAAGTTTACTTGAGTTAATAGAGAAATAATAAATAATAAAGATGGAAGGATAAGTACGCTAATTAGATGGAATTAATTATGGACCAAAGAGGAAAGATGGGCCTAACCATGGGCTTAAGGGAGTATAATGTCACACCCTAACCTATGGAGGAAATGTTGGGGCGTGAACTGATTGTCACAGCTCACAAGATTACTATCTTGCAACATTATAAGTTTCAATATCTATTTAATAATTTCAAATAAAACAATTACAGTTAAGTACATCAAGTATAACGAAATTACAACAATGATTAATTAAGTTTGTATCCTAAAAAGCATCTCTACGTGATCTTCATCTTGCTAAACAACAAAGCTGATAACCTGCAAATGCGTATAAAATATATTTTTGTCAACAACACATGTTGAGTGAGTAAAACACCAGTTTAAGACACAACAGTTATAGTATATGATATATAAAGAAAGATGCAAACTGTTCCTGTGAGACAAACAGTTAAACCATAGCACATACACAAATAATCAACCATAAGGAAAGGGCTAAACCGTTGCCATGCGAAAGGGCATTGGTTACCAAAAATGAGGTGTCGGTGAAACCATTGCAATGCGTCGGACGCCGGCCACTACGACGGTCGTATGATCATACTAGACTGAGAATATGTTGGAGCTCTCCGAATGCGGTTCAAATAAAGCAAGTAAGCAAACAGCAAGTTAGGCATAAACCGATATACACAAAAGGATTAAACAGTTGCGATTTTGAATACTAGATAATAGATAAATATGATACGATACGCATATGTCCCCAAAAAGGTTAAAAATAAGTAAAAGGGGGAGTGATTACTCACCTGATAAGAGGAACAAAATTAAAATGATGTGCGAGAATGATGAACCCTTCGGGATGCACCGACAAGGACTCCTAATTAATAATATAATATTAGTTAATGGAAAATTATATAATACATATAAAGAATTTTAGGGTTTCAATTGATTTAAGTTTGGCTGTGATTAGAACGTTATTGACTAAACGATTGATTCCCATAATAATTATCGTTGCAAAGATTAATATTATTGATTACCATTTATTTATTAAAGTTGTTACTTTTAATATTTATAGAATTACCTTTATTCACTTGATATGATATATACTCAAAATTGTAAACTAATAACTTAGATAACTAAATTTGATATATAAAATATACTTTTAGTTATCCGAAAATAATAAAATACAAGTATATAAATAAATTATCATAATAATAATGGATAATTATTTAGTTATAATATGTAAATATATAAATAATTATTTTGTTTAGATCTTTTAATACAAATCTATTTAATACGTTTAATATATATAATGTATATATGTTTATATAAAATAAATATAAGCAATTTTATAAAACGTTAAATGACAAGAAACATGGATTAAAGTGTCGGGTTTTATATAAATAAAGAGGGTAAGTGTTAGTATTAAAATATACTTATAATGCATACATGTATATATATATATGCGTAACGAAAGTTTTTTTAACGAGATTTTGACGAACAATGTAAATTAATGATGTCAGTTTTCATAAGAGATTGTTTATTTAATATATAAAAATAAAATAGTTATAATAATTTAATAAATATCCAACCCATTAAAAGAACAAAAAATAAAAATAAAATACCAAACCGCGTCCAGGGGTGCTCGAACCCGCAACCCCTGGCCGGTTCAGTGAATTACACCCACACTACAACACCATGCGTACTGGGGATGCTGGTTGTATTCAAACGCAAACAAAAATCAAGAATACAGTTGGGCCAATTTCCCCCAAATTGAATAACCCTAAATCACAAAAATGCTCAATCCGTTTGATTTCGCTTAGTTAACCATGAGGTTAATATAGGATGAAGAACGATGAACTGTAATACATAATTAATTACCTCATTAGTTGTTAAACAGATGGTTAATTGATCCAACAATTGCCGGCCAAACGCGGACCAAGAACACCCCATAAACGCTAAATATAACCCGATTATCTATGGGGGTTTTAATGACGAGGGTTGGAGGAAAGGATCTGCAAGTTTAATTGTATTTTGGTGTTCATTGTATTGTATATTGATGAACGGGTTTAGGAAGGTCAATACGCGGTATAACAGATCAAGTTTCCTAATTACGATTGTCGGTAAGGACGTTTTTGGTATGATAGAATATTACAATGATCAATTCCAGAAATGCTACGAGAATTAAGGGCCAAGAAAGAAAACGGGTATACGGGTTTAGTGAAATGGATCGGGTTAAGGGTTAATGGTTTAAGAGTGTAATAAACATATAATATATATATATATATATAGTTTTCACTTTTGTCCCCAAAGTTTGGAAGTAGATACATTAACGAGTTAAAGTTTGGTTTAGGGTTAATATTGCAACAATTTGAAAGTTAATCTACATATAATAAATATATAATAACCCATTAAGAATAAAATAATAATTACTCGATAAACGCGGTAATTTTTTTTTTTTTTTTGATGAAATTTTCCGAACCTAAAACAGGTCGGCTAATGATAATTAAAATAATAAAAATCCGAGTTATTACATATAAATACCCCTTAAACCTTAATCCTTTCCATTTTCATCCATCTCTACACCATAACCTACACCATCGAAAACACACACTTCTCCAACTCCCGTTTTTAAGAAAACCACCCACAAAGACACAGCGATTCCCGGAGATCAAACTGTCTGATCGATCTCAATTTTAACTGAGTGTTCATGGAATTAAATTGAAGATTACCACCGATCAGATCTTCAATTAGAGGTCTGGAAATCTGGTTTTTATCGCAAAACCATAACAGCTAAAAACGAAGTTTTCAGGCAACTGTTTCAGTTCTCCAGTGACTGTAGCGGCGGATTCCAGTGGCGGCAGTTGGCGGCGCTGGTAAATCTCGGTGAGACGATTTTGTGGCTGCTTGAATCACTCAAATCGGAGTTCGTTTGATAGGGTTTTGGGCTTCTCGAATGATTTCAGACAAAAATCTTAAAGGTACGTTTTTGTTAAAAAAAAAAAGCTTACTTTTCGTGCACAGATTTGCATGAAACTTGGTAGGATGATAGATCGGGTCATGATTATTGGTAAAGTAATGAACTTGATAGTAAACGGGTTAGTTGTTTCGTTTCGGGTAAAACGAGTAGTGTTCGGTTTGTGAAAAGGACGGGTAAACGAGTCGGTCTTGCATGAAACTTCGTAGGATAGTAAATCGGACCATATTATCTAAGAAAAATGTAAACTTGATGTTAAAAGTGGACTTGATGAACTCATAAGTATATATGGTTCACTTAGAAACCCTGGATCTAGCTTAAATACGTTAAAACCAATAAAGGTTCAAGCTTTATGGATAAACGGACTAGATCTTAGTCAAAAACTGGAAATGGAAATGTTTAAAAGGCGATATGATACTATGATAGGAGATTGGATGTTACAATATGTAGTAATAATGATAATAGGAGCATAAGTACCCATCAATGGGTGTATTCAAACGAAACGAGTGTTTGAACGGCATTTATTTGAATGGTATTCGAATAAAGGATTCGAATAGAATAGAAAGTAAGAAAGAAAGAAAGGAAGAAAGAAAGAAAAGAAGGAGAATACAAGTTTCGATCAATACACGTTATACTCGAATAAGAATTCCTTCCCGTCTATTGCAAGCCTATTCGAGTGCAATCGTTTCGAATGCAATTATATTCAAACTCAAGAGTATTCGAATACAATGAAATGAATTCGACTACAAAGATTATTCGAACACAATGGTATTCGAATACAATGATGTCCAAATGCAAATGTATTCGAATAACAGAGGGGACATCCGAATAGAATCGACCAGACTTAACCGTTTTGCTGAAATCTAAATAATGCCATTAGGGAAAGTATTGATACATATAATTAATGTACAGTTAGCCGAGCCCAGTTAAAGAGAGGAATAACCATTAACGGCTAACGTAACAGGATACGTGTGAGTTTCTAGCCCCATTTCCAAGCTATGTTTTCGGGGCTGTGTGCATACTCAATGTGAATATTTAATACACTTACCTTAAGTGGTAAGTGTATGATATGTGAATGTTTATGAATGATATATGAATGAAGTATATGATATGTGAATGTGTATGAATGATATATGTATGAAGGGTATGATACGTGAATGTGTATAAATGATATAAGAAGTATGTATGGAAGTATTCCATGAAAAGGGCATGTGAAGAGATGTATGTATGATTGGAGTGACGGAAAGGGATCAGACCCTAATAATATCTGAGATAAAGAAGTAAGGGATCAGACCCTAATAATATCTGAGATAGACAAGGAAAGAGGGATTAGACCCTAATAATATCTGAGATAGAAAAAAAGAGGGATCAGACCCTAATAATATCTGAGATAGACAAGGAAAGAGTGATCAGTCCCTAATAATATCTGAGATAGAAAAGTATAGGGATCAGACCCTAATAATATATGAGGTAGATAAGGAAAGAGGGATCAGACCCTAATGATATCTGAGATAGAAAAGGAAAAGGATAAAGGAAGGGATCAGAACTTAATAATATCTGAGATAGAAAAGATAGTATGTATGTAGAATGGAAGTATGTATGTATGTATGTATGTATGTATGTATGTATGTATGTATGTATGTATGTATGTATGTATGTATGTATGTATGTATGTATGTATGTATGTATGTATGTATGTATGTATGATGTATGGAAGAAAGGTAGTAAGTAAGGTATTTAATATGTATCTTCGGATGCATAAATGAAGGTAAGTGTATGTATTGCATGTTGCCTGATTAACTAGAATTCACTCAGTGTAGCTAACTTTTAGTATGCACGCAGGTGGAGTAGGATGAGGCAGCTAGCTTGAGGAGGGCACAATACAGGAAGATAAGAAGCTGGCATCCGAAGACTTATGATGCTTTAATTATGAAAGAAAAAAGATGTTTGTTTGAGACAAGTTTATGAAATGATATGAAATGTTTGAAGTGTGATATTTAAGTGTGATATTTAGAACTGTGTTTATTAGGGGTGCACATAATTAGGTCCGGACCAAAAAAACCCGATGAACCGGCCCGAAAAAACCTGATCCCGAACCGACCCTAATTTTAAACACAAGAAATCGGTCTTTAAAATATACCCAAAACGGGTTCGGGTCGGGTTCGGTCCTTTACCCGTGAAAACAAAAAAAAACCGATGGACTGATTTAATATACCTAAAAAATAGCAACCTGGAACATAACCCTAAAAAATAAGTATGTGGCGGCTGAAATTGAACGTATGAAATGTAATTTAACTTTCCATCAAATTACTATTGCAAGCTGTTCAGTCAATTTAGTTTTGGTTTTCCATTCTATCAAAATCAAATTCCAATTTATCAAAATCAAACTGCTACTACACACTGCTATTGATATCTTTGTTTCACCATGTTTGTATTCGACCCTTATCATCAATCACTTGATTACCTGCTGAAGACTAACGGATTGAAACTTGCAGTTGAATCCTCTTGAAAGTCCTTGCCCGATGGAAAATATTGTAGGTATTTTTTGGTTTCGGCCATATGTGCAAAGCACCGACAGACCGGTTGGTTGAAGACGGATACCCGATCATGCCCATCGGTTCTGGCTTCGGTCTTGTAATTTCAGATGGATCAGTCCTCGGGTCGGGTCGGGTCGGGTTATACACTTTGCACAGCCTTAGTGTTTATGAGTAAATCCAACACCAAAGTAGGGCACCGGGACCAGGGCCTTAAACATCTGAACACACCAGCCCAGTGGCTAGTGTGTGGGTGTTTAATTCTGTTGGATATTTTTTTTGTTGTTGTTCTATTAATGGTTTATATATTAAATAATTATTATAATCAATTTTAAACATAAATAAAGTATAAACCGGCATCATTAAGTTTCGTCTTTTGTCATAATCTCGTTAGAAGCTTTAGTTTACATATATATATACATATATATATATATATATATTTGTATTTATATGTATTAAAAGTATATTTTAATAATAATAAATCATCGTTATTCTGTTAAAACCCGAACCTCATTATTGACGTTTTTAGTCGTTAATCGTTCTTACAAATTTTTTATATTAATATGTATTATATATATATATGTATTATTCTTTTTAAATAGAAATATAATAAAATGTATTAAACGTGTTAAACGAATTAACTATATTTCTACCATTAAATCTCGTTTTAGACTCAAGATATATAATTATTAAATATTATTATGTGTATTACTACATAATATAATTATTTATTTAAATATTTATATAATTTTATTTTATTTATTCTAGTAATTATAAGTATATTTTATGTTAAAGTTAGTTATATAAATTATTAATTATTAAATTTGATTATATATTTATCACATCAAGTGAAAGCAAAGGTGATATTATAAATAATAAAAAGTAGTGTTTCTTATAAATAATAATCAATGATTTTAATCTTTGCAATAGTAATTATTATAGAAATCAATCGTTCAAAATCCATAACATTATAATCATAACATAACTCAAATCACATCGAAATATTAATTCATTAAATCGTGTTATCTCTTTTATAATTAATTAATATTACTATTATTTAACTAGGAATCATTAATTGTTTATCTCGAAGGATTTATCTTTCTCACATCATCCTCGTTTGTATTTTCGTTCATCTAATCAGGTGAGTATCTCACTCCCTTTTTTTTACCTTTTTTAAATCTTTTGGGGACATATGCGTTTCTAATTGTTTTATTATTTAATATTCAATTGCAGTTGTTAATCATGTTTGTATACCAATTTATGCCTAATGTGTTATATGCTTACTTGCTTATTTGGTTGAATTGTCGTAGTATCCATTGCCCAGTTCAACTAGCATCGTGCGTATCTACAACTTATTTACTTGCTTATGTAGTAACCATCGCCCAGTTCATCTAGCATCGTGCGTAACTATAACTTATTTACTTGTTATGTAGTATCCATCGCCCAGTCAATCTTGCATCGTGCGTATCTACAAATTATATACTTGCTTATTTGGTTAAATTGTTTATCTCACCAGATACAGTTGGAACTTTTATTTTTGGGTCTACTAGTACTGAGTTGTGCTCTGAATTTGAGGAGGTGATGGAGAAGATATTTGAAATGAGTTCGTTGGGGGAAATGACAACGTTTCTAAGGTTGCAGGTTCGTCAGAGTTAGACGAGAATTCTGTTGCATCAAGGAAATTATGTTGAAGATATGCTTGCGAAATTTGAATTTCAAGACTCAAGGATACGACAACTCCTATGGCGGAAAGACCTCTTCTGTCCTCTGATCCTGAAGGGAATCCCGTAGAACAAACGTACTATCGATCGATGATCGGGTCCCTGATGTATCTCACCGCAAGTCGCCAGACATCATGTTTGTTGTCTGTCAGTGCGCCTGTTTCCAGGCTAACCCTAAACTCTCTCATTTAATTTTTATTAAATGTATTTTTAGATATCTTAAAAGGCAACTGAAGCTAGGTCTTTGGTATCCCAAAAACTCATATTTTGATCTATATGCTTTTGCTGATAGCAATTATGGTGGAGATGATATTGACAGGAAAACCACATCTGCTGGTTGTCAGTTCTTGGGCGATCGTCTTATTTCATGGCAATCAAGAAACAACAAATGGTATCCACATCCACTACCGAGGCTGAATATGTTGTTGCGTCAGCTTGCTGCTCACAGGTTATATGGATGCAACATCAATTGCTGGACTATGGTTTGAAATTTCTTGACACCCCTATCTTTTGTTATAATGATGTTGCTGTCGCTATTGTTAAAAATCCTGTTCAGCATTCAAAAACCAAGCACATCGATATTAAAATTCATTTTATTCGTGACTGTTACGACCGTAAATTGATTCACCTTGAACAAGTTTACACTGATAATAATGTGGCGGACTTATTTACAAAACCAGTCGGAACAGCCAGATTTAATATGCTTGTAGGATTTCTTAAACACTTCGTTTCGAGGATTTAGTCTTTTTTTAGGTTAAATTTGTACATATTTTCTAAATTTGCACAAATTTAGTAGGAGAAAAATTAAAAAAATTTAAAAAAAAGTGTGTGTGTGTGTTTTTTATTAAGAAAAATAAAAAAATTAAAAAATATATATTTATTTACTTTTGCTTAAAATTATGTCGGTAGCTTAAGTTTAAAGAACATATACATGTATATGTTTGGTCATGTCATCTACTTGTAGACTTTCATGATGGCCATTCATCTAAAGACTGAAAGCCATTAGAGCGATTGTGATGTGTTTTAGTTTCTAATTCTCTCGCTTAAAATTATGTCGGTTGTTCTAAGTTTGAGGGACATGTATATATATATATATATGTTTGGTCCTGTTACCCACTTATGGATATACGGGATATCCATTTACTTGAAAACATAGAGTGACTAGGGCGACTGAGTTTTAAACTGTCTTCTGTAACTCTATGGGAAGTGTTCAGTAAACAGCTTTTTAGGAGCTTCAAAATATTTTCAAATGAAAATTGATTCAACCCTTGGAAAATGATAGAAAAATTGATTTTGTTTTCGGGTGAAGTTATTATGCTAAATTTATTGTGGAGAGTCATTTTGAATAAATGTGCATGTCTCCACATACATCTCTCCGAATGATAAGAAGAAAAGTAATTAGCCAGTCATACACGAGCCCGTTAGCATCTTGATCTCCAAAAATATTATGTCTTTGTTCTTTTATTAAAAAAAATTGAGTAGTATATATAATATTGTATTAATAAATGTTGGTTTTAAAGCTTAAAGGGTCAAACTAGAACTACAATGGTGACGCATTCAAATTTGTTTTAAACATCCTAAATGAAAGGCGTGTAAGTCCGGACGGCTTGTAAGCCAACGTTCAACCTTAAAGCTTAAAAGTTTTCTTGCTATCTATAAAGATTTTTATCAAGCACTAGGGGGTTGGAGCCAAATTGGGGTGATCTGGGGAAAGCCAAATACGCTTTGAGAAGAGATAGGAGGTATCACAGGTTCATGAGTGATGTCCATCTAAGATTTATGCCAAAATTGAACCTACCTCATATCACTGACGCAATGAAAATCTTGCTAAGTTTATTATACCTGCTATCAACCTGTCTCTTTATGTCATAATAACGCTGAACATGAATCTTTGTGAAAGCACCTTAATCAATATGATTCCATGTTCGTATGTTTTCAAAAAGGCAACGGTTTTATCATAACTGAAATTTGATCTCAAAATTTGCGTAATTACAAGAAGACTAAGTGATTCACTTTGTTTTTATTATTGTTTTTGGTTTTATTTTATTCCATTTATTTTATTTTCACTTCTTAATTACTCTCGTCGAAACGGATGCTATAAGAAGTCGATTTTTAAAACCATGGATCAAGCGTGTGTTGGGCTTAAAACTTATGCAGCCCATGTATCCTTAAAATCTGGTTAATTCAAATCATCTTAGGCTTGGTCCTCATCTGGGATCTCGGCCCATCTGGGTTCTCGGCCCGTCTGGATTTATTTTAGTATAAAAGTCCTGGATCTGCATTATTGATATCACTTTTTCAAATCTCATATCTCTCAATAATATCTCCGGCCAAAAACCCTTAACATTCTTTGCTAATCAAGATTAACCAGCTCTTGTGTTTCACATTATTTTGTGATCTTCGTTCATTAACAGGTAAAGGGACAATAAGGACAACATGTTCGGTCTATTGGTGTTTGTTTGAGATTTGCATGGTGTTCATATGATAGACTCTAATTAGGATGGATATCTGATGTGGTTAAGATCTGTGTTGGAATGTATTAAGGGTATTTGCAGGTTTTGATCATCAATGGTGATTTCGGCCAAATGGAGAAGACGACCCGATTTCGATGTGAATCTCAAAGGGTTTTTTCTCTTTCAGATAGTTTGACCGAGAACGCTTGATCAAACTATGAGTTCTCGGTTGATTTCATTGACCGAGAACTCCCCTCGTAGACCGAGAACTCCCTTGATCTCGGTGGGACTGGAGAGAAAAATCAAACCAAACCAAAATCTCACTGTGGCTGGCTTCCCGCATGCGTAGCAGCTATCGCTTCCCCCAGTTTCTTTGGCATGGCAATTCATCGTCTTGTGCCCTGGCTTGTTACATTTGGCGCATACAAGGCTTGCGCATTCACCCCCGTGGTGATACTTGCATCTGCAGCACCATGGGTGAGGCCCGTTGTACACTTTTCGTGGTGGCTCCGCGGCTTGAATCGCGTAAGCCTTTACGCTCTCCTGTTTCTTGAATGGTGGTTGCTTGGAGTCGGACCCTCGGTGGTGAGAGTTCCATTTCCTCTTGGGATCAGAGGTTCGTTGCTCGATTCCGCGCGCAGTTAACATGCCCGCACGGACCGTATCCCTTGTAAGGGTGATGGCCCGCGCTACCGCCTCATCAAAGGTTGGAGGCGCTGCGGCGTTGAGCGGAACCCTAACAACATGAGGTAACCCAAAGATATACCTCTCGATCTTCTTCTCCTCCGTGTTTGCCATATCTGGCACCAACTGGCAAAGCTCGTTGAAACGGTTGTTGTAGGCGTCGATATCAGTTCCTACCATGGTGTGGTTCCAAAATTCCTGCTGTAGACTCTGAATCTCGGCGCGAGAGCAGAACTTTTTCATCATCATCTCCTTCAGCTCCTCCCAGGTCCTGTGGAGAGCAACTTCTCGCCCCAATGTTTTCGTTTGAAGCTTCCACCAAGACGAGGCCGCTTCTTGAAACATGCAGGTCGCGTAAAGGACCTTTTGGTTTTCACTACATCCACTAATAGAGAGAACTGTCTCCATCTTGTCGATCCAGTTATAGAGCCCAATGGCCCCTTCGGTGCCCTTAAATGGCCAAGGCTTACAGGCCATAAATGTCTTATAGGAGCATCCTTTGTCCAAAGCTCCTGATTCGGGTTCTGGGGTTTCGGTCTCCTGACGACCCTGACTTGATTGGGCCTTGCTGGCCTCATGCGTTGCGATCGCCTGCGCGATTATTTCTGCGAGTTCCTCGGGCGTCATGGTAATTCCCTTGGCTCTGGTTGGAGGCATTCTCGTTTTTCTTAAAAAGAGAAAATATATCAAACTTAGCGCATGTACCCTGAGCACATAGTGTTTTTCCTTAATGTTCACTAGACATTGTGTGACCCATGTTCCTAAGTGCGTGTGTGGTTTCTTTTGAAAATATTTTCTTTGCAAAATATTTCATGCGATTCCCCTACGGTTATAGTCTAGGTTAAAACTTCTTTCCTAGTTCGCTATAACCAGTGCTCTGATACCAATGTGTCACACCCGGCCCTAAACGGCGGAAACAGCCGGGCTCGCGCGAGTGGGAATTGATAGTCAAGCACGGGTCATTGCAAACATTTAAGAAAAATAAAATTTCCATTGCGCATGAAATGTCTAGTACAAAATACATTACATTTAGAATTACATAAAAACATCCAAGTATGAAAATCATTGAAGATTTCCGCGCCATATCCCTTCACACGGCGGGAACAACTGCACGTGTGGAAGGGATAGAACTAAAATCTTCCAAAAAGCAAATTTTATGGATGTTCTGCGTGAAGTGCTCTATGTGTGACTCCTTGCGCTACTTACCTATCACCTGAAAGACACGTAAAAACATTTGAATCAGTATAAACTGAGTGAGTTCACAAGTTTTGGTGACTTGATAGATCGTATTGCATCATAATCTTGATAAAGCCATATTGAAACATATTCCTGATAACATTGTTTAAACATATGCTTGATAAATCCGTATTGAAACATAGTTTTGATAACATATTTTTGATAAAACCGTCCCGCGGGTCACGCGCAGACATTCCTGAAAACCGTGGCGCTGCCACTATAATAATTTAGATATACCGTCCCGCGGGTCACGCACGGACGTTCCTGAAAACCGTGGAGCTGCCACTATAATAATTTAGATATACCGTCCCGCGGGTCACGCACGGACGTTGTGCCGGAAAACAAGGCGCTCGTCTTTGTAAGAGGTGCGACCTCTACGAGCGGGCTCAATCCCATAGTACTACCCCGTGACATACTAGGCACCCGTCTTTGCAAGGGGTGCGACCCCTACGAGTGGGTTGATCAAACACAGTAGTCCCTACCCTTAGAGTTCCAATGGTAAAGTGATCACTTACTCGTATCGCACTCACATCGAAAACCATAGATAACCGTTTGCATTGCTCGAAAATATTCCATAAAGAAACATAATTTAAACACATAATCGTTTTCATTACTTGTAAGAGTACCATGATAAAGCATAATTTAAGTACGTGTCCCTCGCCCCGAAAACAGTTTAAAAACAGTGAAAATAGTGAAAATAGGGGCTGTGAGACTCACCTGTGATTCTTGTTAAGAGATTAATCGGGGTTTCGGGTTTCTTGGTGTTAGCCTCGAAATTGGGAGTCTAAAATATGATTAAATAACAAGAAATATGTATATTAAGATCAAGAATTCGAAGAATATAAGGGTTGGTCAGAAAAGTAAAGTTTCGGCTTACCTAGCGAAGGAAACGGAGATGGAAACGGATGCTTGGGAGAGAATTACAGATTTTAAGAGAGTTTGGAGTGTTTTTGTGTGATGTTTTTATTCAAGGATTGATACATATTTATAGGCAAATTCAAGGGAACACAATCCCTTGATTTAGGGGATTAAAATCTTATCATATCTAGGTGTAATGATGACAAAGTATGGGATTTATTATTATTTATTTAGGGATGGGGGTGATAGTCCTAAGGAGTGGTTAAAAAGATTCTGATTGATTTTGACAGGACATGCAGGACAGTGGTTGGTGGGAGTAGGTACGGCTGACAGCTGACATTTCGTGTTATGGTATACTTTTCCTGGTACTGTTGTCAGTGTGTAGTCAAAAGGTAACAATATCTGAAATACGCTACTGGTCCCTTCTGGGCGGGGGAAATCCCCTTACACTTGAGAAATAGACTAAGTGTTTTGTGCGTGTAGCCTTGCGCGTATAGCTTTCTGCGTGTAGGCTGTTTCTTTGCTGCGGGTAGGTGCGTAACCTTCTCGCAGTCAGGGACGTTGAGTTTCATTTGTAGATTCTCCATGAGGTCTTGGTATTTCAACATAGTGATCAGTTATGTTGAAGTCAATTCCATCCTGGAGCTTCAGACAAACTAGCTTTCAATGTTCCCGCCATGCGGGGAGGTTAGCCCCCTTTCCGCACGCGCATAAATGATTTGGGATGCACCCGCCTTAGCATCAGGCGGGGCGTCCACCCATATGGCAAAAAGTTAAGTTATATGAAAACATAAAGCCAAAACATCCGCGCATGGCGCATATAACATGCACGCGCTGATTCTAACATGGCGCGCTCGTGCAGGGCGCATATAACATATTTGCCTAATAATTAGGTTGATTACTTGGTTTATGGGATTGGGAAAATACCGGGTGTCACAGATGAGATGATGAGCAACCTGAAGGGAAGGAAGAAGGATATGTTCCTCATGTATCCTAGGTTTCTACAGATGATCTTTGATTCGCATTATCCTGACCTTGTTCAATTTGTAGAGACGCTAGATCTGAAAGCCATGGGACCCAATACGTTTGGGTTGATGAAGCAGTCTAGAAAGGGGTCAAAGGTCGTGTACAAAGGCCTTCACCCACTAGTTAAATTTGGAAGGTTTGCTGAGACCGAAGCTTCTCCGGCTAGTGCTCAAGTTGTTGATGAGCACGTGATATATGCTCAGAGGTTCACTGTTGCGTTTGAAACTATTTTAGACGATGATGAACTTGAAGACTCTCCAGTGCAACACATGGAGATTGAACACCAAGAAGCTGAAACCGCTCGTACTGCTGACCAATTAAAGGATTTTGAGAAATTCAAAGAATAACTCCAGTCAACTACATTGAAAACTCCTCAATCAGTTACTGAGACACAAGAGGAAGATATTCTTGAGGAACCAGCCGCTGATCTTATTCCGCGAAAGTGACGAAAGAAAGATCCAAAACCCGACGTGCTGGTTACTGAAACTACAACAACAAAAACAACAAGCCAACAACCAGAAAGTGAGTCAGAAATAGCTGAGACTCACGTTGATACAAGCCCATCCTCAGCTGAAAAGTCAAGAAAATATTTTTGAATACATTGCTCAAGAGTTTGATTTTGAAGCTGATGTTCCATTCTTTGACAAGCCATAGGGATCATCTAACCCATTTGGTCAGTCGAGCTTCGGTGCTACTGAGAAAATTGCTCACATTCTTGCTATGCAAGATAAAATTTTGCAGGACAAGGGCAAGGGGATTACACTTGAAGTTGAACCCGTATATGTGCAAACTTTGCAATGTCGAGTCTTTGAACTCGAACAAGATTCAATTGTGAAGGATGTGTGCATTCAAGAACTTGAAGCCAGCAACACATATAAATATTCAAAGATTAAAGAGCTTCAGTCTAATATGGGTGGTCTTACTGCCATGTACATGGACCTCCAATAGAAACTCATTCAAAAGTTTGGAGATGAATTTAAAGGCAGTGAGACGTTGCATCAAAGACACCCGTTGTTGATCAAGGTGATAGTTCCAGTGGTCGTCCTACCACAAATATAGATGAATCTGAACCACTGGAACATTATTTCTCTGTACCTCCAAGAACAGATGAACAATCCAACAGACTCCAAGAAGATTCTTATTATGAAGAACACTAATCAGAATGTAGAATCTTCTAACAATCCAGATAAGTTTATCCTGAACTTACAACATGGTTTTTATGACAAATATGGTGGTAGGTCTGGGATTATGTCATGGGGATTCAATGTTGATAAGTCTATGTGGTGGGTGAAATGAAGGTCCGGGACCACTAAATACTACAAGAAGATGAAGGATTTTGGATCCTGGATGAAGGTGGATCTCAATGACCTCATCAATGCTCCATTCCATAATCCAAATCATGACAAAAGAGCCACCAACTTCTGGAACTTTTTGAAGAGGCAAGTTGATCAGGGATTCCCAAATATGACAACCGCTGAGTCATATTTGAAGAAAGCTAAGGGTGTTCGGGATCCAAAGATTGGAAATACATTGGTGAATGTGATGTGGCCCGCTACCAATAAGGCTACTCATATTCCTCTATCTACTTCGATTCCAGAAGGCTCTCTTGATGAGATGAAATTTTGGACATACGACAGTGAAACTGCTACTGTTGTTGTTCATCTGAAAAATGGGGCAATATCGTTTTGTTGACCCGCGTGATCTATTGAAGTTTCATGAGCGAGACATAAAGCATTGAGAAATTTTCAGATTATTTGCCAAACCATTATTTGAAACTGCTGCTAAAGAATATACAAAAATGGTGGCATCAATAATCAGTACGTGTTTGTGGTATGGCAGATATAGAGAGGCTGACGCTAACATTATGGAAGACGATTGAAAGACAAAGCTACAAACCAAGGGGGAGATTGTTGGGTCTGTATTATTTGGTTTGTACTTAGTTTGTGTTTTCTTTGGTATGTGTCTTGTATGTATATGTAAACCGAGATAATGGTAATCTCTGTGGGCTTGGGCTGGTTATGGGCTAGGTTGTGGTTTCCCTATGTATAGATATTGTAAGTAGGGTTTTGGGGTTGGCGGTTCACTTTGCTAAGTTGAACAAGTGTTTGTGTAAAGATTTCTTAAGCATCTGACGTTAATATACGTACGTTTTGAAGCATCATTGTGTTATTCACGTGTTCTAAGTTGTGTGTCTTGAATCATCTTGTGTTATATTCCGCAATAACATCGAGATCATTGATATCATATCGAAAGATCCGTTCTTAGGACTTACATTTTCATTGATGATATCTTAATCTATTCAAAATCCGAGAGCGACCACAAGAATCATTTCCATGCCATCCATGATCTGCTTCGAAAGGAGCAATTGTACGCCAAGTTTTCTAAGTGCGAGTTTTGGTTGAAAGAAGTTCAGTTTTTGGGCTATATTGTCAAGGACAAGGGTATTCATGTTGATCCTATGAAGATTGAAGCTGTTAAGAATTGGAAGCCACCTACTTCTCCCACCGAAGTTCGATCCTTTCTTGGTTTGGCGGGTTATTACCGCCGTTATATTCAATTTTTTCCAAAGATTGCATTGCCCCTCACCGCTTTAACACACAAGGGTAAAACCTTTGTGTAGGGGTCAAAGCAAGAAGAAGCCTTTCAAACCCTTAAGGACATGCTTTGCAATGCTCTTATCCTTGCTCTTCCCGAAGGTAATGAAAAGTTTATCGTTTTCTGCGATGCTTCTAACCAAGGTCTTGGTTGCGTTCTCATGCAACGAGGCAAGGTGATCGCTTACGCTTTGAGACAACTCAACGTGCATGAGAAAAATTACACGACACATGATCTCGAACTTGGTGTTGTCGTATTTTCCTTGAAAATTTGGAGACACTTTCTCTATGGTACGAAGTATGTGGTGTTTACAGATCATAAGAGTCTCCAACACATTTTTGACCAAGAAGAACTCAATATGAGACAACGTCGATGGGCCGAGTTGTTTAGCGACTACAAATGCGAAATTTTCTATCATCCTGGAAAGGCGAATGTCTTCACTGACGCTCTTAGTCGTAAGAAACCACTCAAATCCATACATCTTACTTGTGTTCTGGTTCAAAATGATCTCGAAAAGCGTGTTCTCGAAACTCAACATGAATTTGTCACCGAAGGCGATATGTATGATGAGATGTCGTGTGGTGCTGAAACCCAAATCGAAACTAAACCTAATGGTCTGCTTTATTTTCTGAACCGCTTATGGATCCCCGATCATGATGATATTGGCACATTTATATGGACGAAGCTCATAAGTCGCGATATTTCATACATCCCGGTGCAAATAAGATGTACGCTGACCTTCGTTCTATCTATTGGTGTCCTGGAATGAAGAAAGATATCGCCTTGTATGTTTCTAAATGCCTCACGTGTTCCAAAGTAAAAGCCAAACATCACCGACCTTTTTTCTTATTCGAGCAACCTCCCGTCCCCGAGTGGAAATGGGAAGGTATTGCTATGGATTTTATCACTAAACTTCCTTGTAAGAAACATGATAGTATTTGGGTAATCATGAATCGTCTAACCAAGTCGGCTCATTTTATTCCCATCAAAGAGACGTATTATGTTGATCAGTTGGCAAGTATTTACGTTGAGAAGATTGTTTGTCATCATGGAACCCCATTACCTATTATATTCGATCTTGATGGTCGTTTTACTTCTCGTTTTTGGAAGTCTCTTTAATCTGTTTTGGTTACTCGATTGGATCTTAGTACTACTTATCATTCTCAATCTGACGATCAATCCGAGCGAACGATTCAAACTCTAGAAGACATGCTCCGTTCTTGTTTCCTCGATTTTAGAGGAGATTGGGATGTTCATCTACCGCTTATCGAGTTCTCTTATAATAATAGCTTTCACTCTAACGTTGGTATGGCACCTTTTCAAGCATTCTATGGTCGCAAATGTTGCTCCCCAATTTGTTGAAACGAAGTTGGTGAACCTCAAATCACTAGTCCTGAACTAGTTCAAGAAACTACTGACCGTGTTGCTCAAATCCATCAAAACCTCCTTGCTGCTCGTAGTCGTCAGAAGAGTTTGTTGGTGCATGATGCCAGTAGTTCATTTATCTCGTGTTTATTTGTGTCTGTAATTGTTACATTGTTCGTATTGCGTTGAACGTGTTAGTTTGCTTTTGTGTTTAGCGAACTTGTGGAATAGCGAAGTTAGGGACAACTTCACCTAGCATGTTAGGCGAAGTTGTCGTTATATATAATCCCTAACTTCGGCTTATTTTGGGTGACTTTTGATGGCTGTGTTTTGTGACCTACATGTTACGTGTTTTGTGTCTTTTGGTCATTGCAATATAACAAGTATCCCATCCCTTTATATTCGTGTGTTTACGTGTGAGTTATGTGTTAATCGTGTTAGCACTCGTATCGTATACATAGGGGATTCCGTACCCTCGTGCTACTAGATACTCCTGCGTAGATCTGGCTGGGAACCTACAATTGGTATCAGAGCATTTTGCTCGTGATTGTGTGGTTTGGGATTATCACACAAGTGTTAAAATTGTTCCGTTAGACCATTCACGGAACTGTTTTGCGTTGAAACACAGCTCCTTTGTTAGTTTCTCTTCAATACTCATCAATCTCACCTCTCCGTCTCTCTCACAACCTACAAATCATACGTATCGAACCTGTTGATCTACGCAGTTCCATTGTCGAAGTTGCCGTCAAACGAACTAGGGTTTTTAGCGAAGATATAGGGTTTCAGCGAACTTATAAAGTCAGCGAACTTATAAGGACTGCGAAGTTGTAAGATAAGCGAAGTTATAACCTCAGCGAAGTTGAGGTCAAGGGCGAAGTTAGTCAAGAGCGAAGTTGAGGCCAAGGCGAAGTTAATCAAAGAGCGAAGTTCTGATAAGCTCGCTGATCACTGTTCACAGTTTTGTATTTGGATTCTAAGTCTCGTTTCGTTCAAGTATGACTTCAATAAACATCACAGAACTGGTAAAGATGGAGGTCGAAGCTGGTTCAGCAACTAAAGCTCCAAAACTTTTGAAAGGAACTGATTTCGTTGCATGAAAAGATAGGTTTGAACAATATGTGAAATATCAAGATGCAAAGATGTGGGTCTTCATTCAAGATGGGTACATTCCACCGACTACTGAGTTTGAAGGTCGTGAGAAAATTAAGAAATACAATAAGATGGAGGATGATGAAAAGAAAATGTACGAAGCAGAAAGTAAAGCTCTAGCAGCCATAACAATGGCACTTCCTCAAGAGATCCTCCATACCTTTAAAAAGTACAATACCACTAGAGAGTTGTGGGAAGCACTAGAGAATCGCTATGAAGGAAACGTTGGAATTCGAAATTCAAAGTCAAAACTGTTGAAACAGTGTTCAAGTACCTTAAGAATGAGTCGCTCGATGAAATAATTACAAGATATTATCACCTAATGACTGAGTTGAACAACTACACCATCAAATACACAGAGGCAAAAATTGTGGAAAAACTATTGGATGCTCTACAGCCCAAATGGAAAATATACACAGTCTTAATAAGAGATGATAAAGATTTTGAAACCTTCAAGTTGGAAACAGTGGTACCTACAATATTCAAGAAAAGTTACAATATCAAGGGCTATGCTGAATCGAGGAAAGGTATTATATGTTGGTTGTATGACGGACAGCTAAAATTGTTTGTGATTAAGCGATATGATTGGGTTCAGTATTTTAATAAGGCATTGAGATCGCTTAACACCTTGCCTGAGTGCGAGGTGAAAGATTTAGCCCGATTGAGATTGATAAATAGATTTTTTTATCTCAAGCTGACTTGCAGGTACTCAATGACAAGAAGATTTTTTATATACCTGTGTGGAAAGACGAAGCAAAGAAGTACCAGAGGGTAGTCTCCGTCTGTGTGAGACAGGGAGTTCATGCTTGAAGACAGATGGTGCATGATTTTTTGGATTACGAGACACGTGAAAGATGATAGAGATATGAAGCTACTGCCAAGGGGGAGTCTGTTGGTGCATGATGTATATAAAAATATACAACTTTTTAGCATCAAATAATCTCTAAAAACTGCAACTTCTATAGTATAATATAGTTAAAATAACTACTTATCATGTTAAAATATATTTTCAGGTGAATCCAAGCCTCAAATGAAGAAACGAATGAAAAGACAAAGAAAACAGCAAAACATGGGGCTGTGTTTCAGGAAACATGGGGTTGTGCTTCAGGAAACATGGGGCTATGCTTTCAGGAAACATGGGGCTGTGCTTTTGGAAACACGGGGTTGTGTTTTCAGGAAACACGGGGCTGTGCTTTTGGAAGCACGGGGCCGTGCTTCTGGTCACTTTTCAGAAAAGACAAAAAAATCTACAAGAAAAGACAAAATAGTGAACACCTGGACACGGGGCCGTGCTTTTGGAAACACGGGGCCGTGCTTACCTTTCAGAAACGACAAAAAGAAATAGCACATGTCACTAAAAAGCACGGGGGCGTGCCTCAGGAAGCGTCGGGCCGTGCTTACCTTCCAGAAACGACAAAAAGAATTAGCACATGTCACTAAAAAGCACGGGGGCGTGCCTACGTAAGCACGGGGCCGCGCTTCTCACTCCAGATTGCCTATAAATAGTGGCTCATGTTGCACTCATTTGGTGTGCCTTGAAAAGAATTCTATCCGGTTTTCTCTTATAAAAACACACACTAACACTCACATAGAAGATTTAGTGAAGAGTTTGAAGGCTTGGAGGTCATCACCATCAACCATCATCATCAACCATCATTACCATCATTAAGAAGGAAGATTCATCTACATTTGGTTAGATTGTTCCAAGTTTAATCATGTATTTGTTATCATCATTCATCTTAATGTTTATCATCATGCTCATTATGAGCTAAACTCCTTTTACCATCTAAAATTTATGAAGAAGCTTTATTTTACTTGATGATTATATAAAACATGTGGGTTAGTCTAGTAAAGTACATGGTTATATTACAATTATCTTTTGATAAGAAATGTTCCCCCATATTAAATCACTAATTCAAAGTTGGTGGTTGTCAATCCCATTGGCAATCATTCATGATCGATTCATGTTCTTGAAAAATAAAAATACTTTGATACATTATCGAAACATGGATCCTTATATTGTACTTAGAAATGATGAGATATAAGTTATTATGTATTTCTCTAAACCTTGGTAATCCGAAAATGGCTTTTCGTAGGATACCAAATTAGTTAAAGAAGTCATATGTTAATGGAATGTGTAATTATAACCTACATAAATTAACCAAGGGGAGGTTGTGTGAGTTAACTACAACCACCCGAAGTTGTTAGAATTGGTATTTGAGAAATCGAAGTCAATCCTAATCTTTCTACTTTACGAAACTACTTGCCAACTTAAATTGACATTATTGAGGTGGCATGACATTAAGAAAGGATGGACATTAAAATACACATGCTACCTCCTTCATGCCAAAGATGCTCACTTAAGGCTTAAGGAGCTATCTATCATATATTATTACGGCAAGTCTACCACATGTTTATATATCAATTATGAATGCTAAAATGGAGTGGATTCTTGATCTTAGATGGTAACCTTCACGTAATTGAATTACTCGTTTAGAATCTCTTGTCTCGATCAGCTATATATTATATACAAGTATTTACATTTTATAAAAAGTTCAAAATTAACCCCAAAAATGATTAAAACTTCCTATTAAAGAAAAACAACGATTTATTATTAGAAACATTTGTGTCCACGGATCGATACTTGGTTCTTACCAATACTATTCTACATATACGATAGGTACACTTGCCTATTTTGCATGTGTTTAGTCTTTGTAGAAATCACTTTTATAAATTTAAAACACGATCTTGTGCAAAAGCTAAATATCCAATCTATCATATTTTATACAAGCCACAAGCACACATCAGTGCATGATGCCAGTAGTTCATTTATCTCGTGTTTATTTGTGTCTGTAATCGTTACATTGTCCGTATTGCGTTGAACTTGTTAGTTTAATTTTGTGTTTAGCGAACTTGTGGAATAGCGAAGTTAGGGACAACTTCGCCTAGCATGTTAGGCTAAGTTGTCATTATATATAATCCCTAACTTCGGCTTATTTTGGGTGACTTTTGACGGTTGTGTTTTGTGACCTACGTGTTACGTGTTTTGTGTCTTTTGGTCATTGCAATATAACAAGTATCCCTTTATATTTGTGTGTTTACGTGTGAGTTACGTGTTTATCGTGTTAGCACTCGTATCGTATACGTAGGGGATTCCGCACCCTCGTGTTACGAGATAATCCTGTGTAGATCCGGCTGGGAACCTACAGAGTTAAGCTGATAAGAGGCGTAAACCCCTAGAGTTCAGTGTTGGTGATTTTGTCTTACTCAAAGCTTCCCCTTGAAAGGGAGTTATTCATTTTGGAAAGAAAGGAAAACTAGATCCTCGTTTCGTTGGTCTTTTTGAAATCCTTGATAGAGTTGGTCTTGTTACGTATTGACGCAAGCTTCCTGTTGAACTCTCTAATATTCACCGGTGTTTCACGTTTCTAACCTCAAGAAATCTCTTGCCAAGGGTAATATCCACATACCTCTCGATGAAGTTAGTATTGACGAGACCATGCATTTTGTTGAGCAGCCCATTGAGATCATGGATCATAAGGATAAAGTTACTAAGCGAAGTCGCATTCCTCTAGTTAAAGTTCGTTGGAATTCCAAATAAGGCGCCGAGTTTACGTGAGAGCATAAAGACCAGATGAAACTCAAATACCCCCATCCTTTCGTTGCTGCTGATACTCTAATTTCGAGATGAAATTCCCAAAAGTATGGATCACTTTAACAATTCGGGTTTACCACATGTCATTTGTAACCGTTACCCGACCTATTTACGGGTCCGGGCTTGCTCATTAATAATATTTCCGCATTTATAGAGTTAGATTGATTATTTTATTAATATTTAATTATTTATAATTAAATCTCTTGTGCTTTTACATAATTAGCCCAAAATATAAAGTTTATCTCCTCTTGTGTCCATACTCAAATCCCAGGGCCCAAATTGTAATTTTTATTATAACCCATATCACCAAACAGATACCTATGATCCAAACCCGTACCCACATTTGTTTCTTGAACCCGAATTCAACAATCAGTTAACTTGGACCTTAATATTCGTGATATATATGTTAATTGATCTCGTAAATATATTCTTTACATTGTTTTCGGCCTAACCAACGATTCCAACATGTTACTTATATCAGCATTGATTCGTTTTTCCTAAATACGTGACCGACATATTATTAATCTTGTTGAACACGATCATACATGAGATAGTTCAATTAAAACACAAGATACGATCTTTAACCCTTGGCTGACATATTAACCTTCTGTTTATTTAAGTTATTTTGGCCATTTACCCACTCGTCCGTCACCTCTCATCGCCGGCACTGTCACGTTCAATTAAACCTTTTCCGGTCATCAATCAAGGTAAATAATTAGTGGGTTTTGATAACGTGATCATGTTGAACAAAAGCTCTATGGTGGATTTGATTAACTGTAACGGGCTTGATCAAATCAAGTTTGCTAGGGTTTATGATCAACTGATTTAATATGTTTATAAATGATGGTTTCTAAACTTATTTGCACGTCGCTTGTAGCCCAGCTGGTTAAACCTTATGAGTCACGGGGGGGGGGGGGGGGGGGGGTCGCGGGTTTAACCCCTGCTACACCGGATTTTTAGCATTTTGTTTATATTTTCTTTTTAAATCACTTAATAAATATATTATTAATAAAAATCATTAACTAAAACTATTTTATAGAAAAACGACTTAATAATACTTATTTTTCTCACGTCTTTCGTTCATGTATGCATATGTAAGCATACATATATATATATATATATATATAATAATAACATGAAAGTTAATATTTTGATATATATATATAAATAACAAGTAAACTATATATAAATATATGATAATAATATTTTAAGATATATTTTACTTATAACAAACTAATGATTTTACATATTATATCTTTATATATTATTATATTCATTATGATTAAAAAGGGGTATAATATTAACTTAATAATAATTATAAATTATCGAGTCGTCATAATTGATCTTGTACATTTACTCAGCTTATTCGTACTTCTCTTTTTCCTTATTAGGCTTTATCGTCAACGCGTGATTCCCGCATTCTTAGTATTCTCATTCACCTTTGTTCGTCTTGAGGTGAGTACCACATTCCCCTATTTTACCCGTTTTCTACGTTTTGGGGACATATGTGTCAACCTATTTTCTCTTATTTATACATATACTCAAACTGCAACTATTGTCTTATGTGTTAACAATTTTATATCATATTTGTTATGTGACTATGTGCTCATTGTGAACCGCATTCGGAGAGGTCCAGCATAATCTCAGAATAATATGATCATAAGCCAGTCTTTATAGCCATCATGCTTCTCGACATCTCATTTATCTTTACTCGTTGGTTAATTTGTTTATCTCATATGACTTGTTGCACTATTTATTTTTATATATTACATGTACATTAAACTGGTGTGTTGCTCACTCAACCATGTGTTGACAAATCTACTTTATGTTTAACGCATATGCAGGTGATCGTGTGACGTGAAGTTACTTCAAGTTTGAAGATCACTTAAGGAATAAGTTAGAGAATTTAACGGGACTTATGTTTTTATGAATTTTGTTTGTTTGATGCACTATTGTTTTTGTTTGGATATTGTATTGAATATTTGTTTTATTTGAATTTATTAAATAGATATTGAAATTTATAATATTGCATGATAGTAACCTTAAGAGCTGTGAGCAATCAGTTCACGCCGCGGCATTTCTGTTGTACGTTGGGGTGTGACAATTCTGGAGTCGGGGGAGAGTGGAATTTTTTTTACATTTTATTTTACAAAAGGTCATGTTGAATCATATATCTATCCATAAAATACAAAGTCCCACTGGGTAGACTATTAGAAGGACTTGACAAAGATGGATCACTTGATAGAAAATCACACTCCTTATAGTCTTGAGTATTGATATACCCCTAGAGGGAATTGAACCCTCGTTTTATCCGTTAAAGAGGTTCAACAAGCAATCGATATTTTATGATCAATGGTGTAATACTCTTTGGAGTAGCGGTCCTTATATATCGTACTAACAATCGAAATAGGGTCGAAAAAATCTCTATTTGACATGGCTTCTTCTATAACTGTGAATTCCATTGGACCCAGAAATGATACAATGGAACCGTCCGTTGATGAATGGTTATACAATGGTGGTCCTTATGAACTAATCGTTTTACACTTCTTACTTGATGTAGCTTGTTACATGCTTTGGTTTTTGTGCATTTCATGTAACAGGTTTGTATGGCCCTAGAATATGGGTGTCCGATCCTTATGGGCTAACAAGAAAAATACAATCCGTAAATCCTTCGTGGGGTGTGAAGTGTTTTGATCCTTTCTGGCTCGCCCCCGGCTACGTGTCCTTTGGACCCTTCGCCCGCCCGCCACTAGTGGAAGCAAGCACCTTGAAGGGAATTTCCATCACGAAGGATTCAATCAAACGAATGACATCTTATTCTGTAAATCCTAGTTATTCTTAGCATGATATTGGGGAATCTCATTGCTATTACTCAAACAAGCATGAAACGTATGCTTGCATATTCGTCCATATGGCAAATCGGATATGTGATTATTGGAATAATTGTTGGAGTTTTTTACCATAATAGGGTGAGTGGAAAAATTATTTACCAAAATAGGTGTTTTGAAACTTACTTACCAAAGTAGGTGTTTTATTGGAATCTTAAAGTTCTTACTCCTATTTTTAGTGGATAAAAAGTAATTCTTATTTTTTTAAAATAAAAGACAAGTGAAACTTATTTAATATTTTTATATTCCACATATCTGCATGTAGATTATGTTTTTTTAATAAATCTATCATTAAATATATTTTAAATAATACATTTTTTTCGAACTGTATTAAAAGAATATAGTTGTTTAAGAAAATTGTTGTTTACTTTTGTATTGCATCTTTTATTAAAACCTTATTCAAACAAATGTTTTTTTGTTTTCCTAAAACATTTAGTTAAGAAGTTTATAAATGTTTTTTGTATCGCGTCGTACCAGTAACGACATGAACAGATACCGACCGAACAACGTCGATATCGGCATTGATATCGACCGAATAGTGTCGGTATCAGCATTGATATTGATCAAAGAACGTCGATATCGGCATTGATATACTGTTGCGGCATGCTTGTTTTATCAATGTTTCGATCCATTGCAACGACCCATTAGTTTTACTCTTGAAGTTTATATAGTTTTGAAAAATATTTTTTGCATTTTCAGATGCAATTAATTATTTGGAACCAAAAAAAAATCAACTTGTTGACCTGATATATTAAACAATTATGATTCATGTATAATTTTTTATTCATGTTTTATATGTATATTGTGTTTACTTTTTACATATTTTGTATGATATATGATAAACAGATATAATAAACATAACTATATTGATGTAAATTTTTTGAAATTAATAGCCATTAAATTTTATAGCTTTAATACTATTGACATTTTTGTATAACAATTATTTAAATTAATTAAATTAGGAGTGAGAAATGTAAGATTCCAATAAAAAAACCTATTTTGGTAAATAGTTTTTTCACCCATCCCATTTTGGGTAAAAAAACTCTAATTGTTGGTGACTCAAATGATGAGTTAGTCAAACCTATTAAACATAAATTTATTTCAAGATTTATGGGTTTGATTTATGGGTTTTAAAAGGGCATTTAAACAACTTATAAGATATAACATTTGTTTCTAAATTTATAAAGTTAATTGATTAGGTGTTTCAAACTTTTAAATTTAATATATTTATATAAAGCCAATTATTATAAAATTAAAGATTTTAAAATTTTAAAATGAATTATAATTAATTTTTTTGTGTGTATTGATTGATAAATACCCGTTAAATCAATTTATTATTGTTTGATTAATATTGTACCAATTGGGAAATTGGGAAATCAATTTATGATTTTCAATAAATAAAACTTTTAATTATATATATATATATATTAAAAGAGAACTTCTTGATGCATTGTGACATGTACTTTGTGCTTTAAAACTTTTCCATGCTTTACAGATTGTACTATATACTTCTTTTGCTGTACAGCAGCATCTCATGCTTTCTGTATATACCACGTGTGATTACAAATGTTAGATTACACCACAAGTGTCTGCTTCTCCCTCTCTTTGGTATCGTCTTTGTCTTTACGCCTCCTAGCTTCTCTCTCTTTCTTCATCTCCGGGAGAGCTGTTACGACCATCTTCCACCAACAAGGTCGCCACCGTCATCTGTTGCCGGGTCCCATTTGGAAACCCTAGGCGGTGTCGTCACGGCGAGGGTCCGGTAGTTTGTTGTGGTGGGAGAGCTGGTGGCTGACCTACTATGGCCTAACTTTTGCCACTTCCTTTACGATAATCTGCTCCGGTGAGTAGTTAGGGTTTACAAATTGTGTATTAATTTTTCTCTTTTTGCTTATGTATGATTGGATTCTTTGTTTTGTTTTCTGGGTTTATGATGTGGTAAATGCAGTTGTCGTTTGTGTCTTGAAATCTCTTCCATGAATACAAAAGCAACTGATGTCAAAAGCTAAAGTTTTCAACTTTTAAAGTTATGTCTTTCATGAGTTTTGACTGTGTTATAGTTGGTGTCCGGTTTTGTTTTTGTTAAAAGTTTACATGTGTTTGTGTAATTTTCTTTTTCGCATCATATTTTGAGATTCGAGAGTTTATCCATGTGATTATTGAACTATCTAAAACTTTGAAAACGATAAAAAAGAGCCACTTTTAGTGTCCAAAGTGTCATGATAACATATAATTCAATGAGGAAATTTGTATAAGATGTACCATGAATTGATGTCAAGATTAAAACTTTCAATTTCAAAACTTTACCTTCTATGAGTTTAGCAGAGTGTTACATTTTTTGTGTGTTTAGTTTTATTTATGAGTTTAGAACTCAATGACGACAAATGACAAGTTGCAATTTTTGAAATGCTAAAATGAGTCTTAAAGTTGTACAAATAAATCAAGAATTTACTGTGTTATTGATACATGAAAAAAATTAGAATGGTGTTCAAGGTTGTGAACAAATTCATTGTTACAGTTTCAGATATGAGGCAGTGGATTGGGTGTTCATGGCTAACCTACTTGTAACACCCCAACCCGGAACAGGCTAACGTGTTACTATTACAGATATCAAATCAACGCCACAATCCAAAATACAACAAAAATTAATGCAACCTACGTCATATTATTAAACAAAATGAATTAACTTTTATAAGCTTGAACTTCATTTTTATCTCTCATCACTAAATTCCCCGAATCCCGGATTACCTGAAAACAAAATAAGAAAAACAAAACAAGAAAACACGGCTGAGCCAAAAATTGCCCAGTAACGGAAAGAACAATAGTATAGGTAAAAGCACACATAAGACAAAACACATACTGAAATAGAACTGAAACTATTGCGGATATAAAACCACGTTTTAGACCGAACTATAATTAAATGCGAAACATAATCCGATACACGATCGGGACGTAATCTGAATATACTCAAATTTAACCAAATGCATATACACATATCGAAACGGACCAGAAATATAGCGAAACAAAATATAATTACTAAAATACACGACGATGATGTTAAAATAAATAGGTCGTGAAATACGGAAGCACCCAGAGCCTAAACAGAGGGGTACACAGCTAGCTAGTCCATGCACCAAAGAGACGGTGTGGGTGGCGTGCACACATTGTTCCATCTCAAACAGAAGTCAGGAGTCAGGAGTCGGAGCTAAGATCGATCTATACGCCTCTAAGTGGCCAAGGTACTACATGAGTACTTTCAGAGACGCCGTGAACTTTGATTACGCACTGTCACGATAAGTGCCATGTCAGGAGTCAGGAGTCGGAGCTAAGATCGATCTATACGCCTCTAAGTGGCCAAGGTACTACATGAGTACTTTCAGAGACGCCGTGAACTTTGATTACGCACTGTCACGATAAGTGCCATGTCAGGAGTCAGGAGTCGGAGCTAAGATCGATCTATACGCCTCTAGGGGCCAGAGTGCTTATACAAGCACAAGCTAGAGACGCCGTGAACTTTGATTACGCACTGTCACGATAAGTGCCATGTCGTTGACGCCCCAACGACAAGTCAGAAATGCTCGGGTAACAGAGTACTGAAGCTAAATTCATATAACTAAATTCGAACAGGAACATGCAACAATGAATACAAAATATATATAACCTATTGCATGTTAAAAACTTAATATTAAACGTATCATACGGATAAACTGAACTCAATCTGAAACTGAAAAATAACAAAAATCCGCACTACGAAGTGACGGACATAGAATATAATATAGAACCAGTACTATGAGTGAAGAAAACTAAAACCCGTACTACAAAGTAACGGAATATAAATAATACTAAGAGGAAACAAAGACGGAAACCGTACTACCAAGTAACAGAATATAATTGATACTAAAAGTAACAAAAACAGAAACCGTACTACGAAGTAACAAGAAACAGAATCCGTAATGAAGTAACGGAATATAATTTATACTATGAGTGACAGAAACCAGAAACCGTACCTTAATAGTCGATGAGTAAGCAAATAAAGCCGAGCCGCGTTACGTTGTACTAATACCTACATTTTATTTATTTCAAAAGATTTGCTTAGATGTGTTAACTTGTTTAGTTCACTAGTTGACCTGTGTTCTGGCGATAGAGACTTTTATATTTTTACATCTCTCTTTTCGTTCAGTTAGAATTCTCAAAATACCATTTATTTTGTTTACATGAAATTATTTGTGGTTTAACATATGTTCCTTCAACAAAACAGATTTCCCGGTTTTTAATTAGTTTGAAAGCTACTCATAACTTTATTATTATTATTATTATTATTATTATTATTATTATTATTATTATTATTATATAAACACATGCATATCACTTACGTATACAAGAAACATGACTATCTTTTGATTCTTTAATTACACATTCTAAATCATGTAAATACAGTAAACGAACCAGATTATCGATGTTATTAGTTTGTGTATTTTCTTTATAACAAAGTTTTGAAATTCGCTTTAGTCGCCGGAACAAACAAACGGTTATAGACACTATAACCGTACAAGTATTCGTAATCAGATTGTTAACAGTTACCTCAAAAGCCAGACCAAAACGAACGTATCAGAAAGCGAGGGCGGAGGAAGTAACCGGACGCGTGACGGTGGCTGCGTATTTAACCGAATGAGTTGCCACTTTGTCACGTAAATATGATATCAAAAGAATGAAACTGACTCGGGTTGGTACTTGTCTCTTACTAAATTGGGGAGATCGATGGCAGCGGCGGTGTATTCCCGGAAGTTTGCAGAACGGTGGTGGTGCACGGTACTTGACGGTGGTGACGAAGTGAACTTGTCTCGCGACACGGAAGCAATGAAATTTGCAAGGATAGCAGCGATGAACTACTACAGGTCCGTGACGGTCCGTCGGCAGTGGAGTCACCGGCGACCGCTTGAATCAGAAACAAGGTAGGGTCACGTAGAGAGAGAGAGGCCAGTGGTGGTGGTTTAAAACAGTTGCGGCGGCGGTGGTTTTCAAGTAACGGCAGAACCGAATATGATGGCGGTAGGGTTTTGTGAGATTTATGTTGGAGTCTTATCGCGTTTGTGTATATATATATTAAACGAGTTATAAGCGTGATCAAATTCCTAAATAAGTTGATTGTTTGTTGCTCACGTTTGAATTTGAAACAAGTTGATCTAGATGATGATTGGAATATAAAATAATAAACATATGCTCAGTCATGAGTTTGAAATCATCTAGGTTTCAATTTTAAATTATTATTATTATTATTATTTTTATTCCCATTATTATTATTATTATTATATCATATTTTGTAAAACTAAAATTTACGGGTATTACACTACTGCTGCCCGGTTCTTTTTGGGAACCCCGAGTGGCGGTGGTGGTTTGGTGGTGTTTGCCGATGGTGAGCCTCTTAACTGTATCTAATTACAAGCTGAAATGATTAGATTATTCTCATTGTAGTGGCGGTTTTTTGGATGTTTATGGCTTGAATTGTGTTCAAGTGTGTGATCGGCTCTATTTGCTTTGTGTTCTTTTTGCGGTAGTTGCCGAAGTATGTCTATTTTTAGCCTCTTTAATGGTGTTTCTACACTTTGTTTCCAGCTATGTACATGTTTACTTCATGGTCAGTAGCTTGAAAACGTTGGTAAGTAAACACTTTTGTGTTGATAAACGCTATGATGATGAATTTCACTTCATCTGAGCCTCCGAAGCTGTCTCGATTCATTTTTTCTTTCTGCTATGATGATCATTCGACACTGATCTGAGCATGTGGTTTTCACATGTATATGTTTTGAGGTTTATTGGTGTTCATTGATTTTTTTAAATCCATTTGTGGGTTATCATACAATTTACCTTGGTGATTTGACGTTAACAGTTGGTGTATGATACTACTCTTTGGAAGTAGCTGTTGTGGCATAATTTGCGAAGGTAAATTTGGTTTTTTTTTTGTATTAATAGGTTCTAATACATATCTTTTACAAAGTGAATGATTCTCCTTAAGATTTTGCTCATTCAGATTTCCTTATCTTACTTTTGTTGGTTGTGCCCCCAATATATAGTAATCCGGAAGATGCAATCAATCAATCTGAACAAACTATTGGGACATTGTCACAGTTTATGGATCAATTCAAGGTTTGTGTTCAGAATGTTGAGTTACATGATCTCCCATAGCGACGTCTCAAATTCAGTTTAAACTTTAGATACAAGATATTTCTTTTGTTTACTTCTGTTGGCTGAATGGATGGACATACTGTCAAATGGTAACTTGCTTGATATGTAGTCTTTTTTTTAAATGTAGTTAAGATATTTGACATTTTATTTTGTGTTTTAGTGCAGGGTAGAATATCAGGTTACCAGCTAATTCACATGCAGTCAGCTCTAGAGAGGCTGGTTCGTCATTGTCGGAGGCACAAATATTGTTGGGAGGCGTATTGCGTGGTGCTTCTGTTCTTCGCGCAGCAAGCTGTTTCCTTAACCATTTAGTTTATTGTTTTTATATGTATTGTTCGTAATTAAAAACTTATATCATTCAGAAGGTTTTTGGCTTTACGATGTGTGATGTGTGGGAGACCGAGATTTGTGAGAAATTGGGTGTGAGAAGGGTAGACGTTTAGTTTTGCATTTATGTCGTAACACAAGATCTTAAGTACCATTTCTTATTCTGATTGTTCTCTTTTTAACAATTTAATGGCGCCTCCCCACCCTCGCAACGCGAGGGGTCGTAATACTAGTTTTTTATTAAAAGTCAACATAATAAATTGTGATTGGGGAAAATGACACCCATTTGAAATTATAATAAATTGTGATTGGGGAAAATAAGAACACCTATTTGAAATTATGAATCAATTAATAATTAATGAAATTAAATAAATATTAAATATTAAATAAAAGAATGTGTTAAATATAATAAATTAATATTTTAATTATTATAATCAGTTAGATTCCTATCCATATATAATAAGATTTTCAAAATTTGAATTGATAGGTCAACAAAATAAATTAATGTTAGTGAAACTTGGTAAAGGGTTTATAATAAACGAACTTTTATATAACTTTTGAAACACTAAAAAATTATTTTGACTTTGAAAATAATTAAAGGTTTTAAAAAATATATTAATGTTCGAATTTGCATAAAATGAAATTGCGTTTAATGAAAATAATTCAAACAAAAAATTGAATAATAACAAAACAAATGTTAATTAACATATTAAAAAATAAAGAAACCTAGGTTAAAACAAATTTCTTAAAATTGCAAACTTAGAAATAATAGTAACAAATTGTGAATAATGAAGATTTATATGTAACAATTTATAAAAATAAATAGTAACAAAATATAAATCGTATGTATAATAACTTTCCAATCAATAAAATATTTTGACTTATATACATTAACTTGTTTAATTTTTTTATAGGCTACAATTTGGAATTTTGAAACAAATTAATTTTTAAATTTCTAACTTTTTAAAATTTTAAAATTTGAATTTATTTTGATATAATTGAAAATAAGTTATAGTTTTTATAAGAAACATAATTAGGAAATAAATCAATTTTTGGACTATTTAAATTTGAACTTTTGTTGAAAAAATTGGAAATAAGTTACAAATTTAACAAAAAATTATCCATATATATATAACTAATAAGAGTTAAAAAAAATTCAAACTTTGAAATAATAAGGTAAAGAAAATATATAATTCAAACAAAAAATTAATAATAATAATAAACCAAAGACAAAATAGCAAACTCATCCTTTATGTTTGCACGGTTTTTCAATGAACGTCATTTGGCAAACTTAATGACATAAATCATCCTTTACGTTTTAAAGGTCTATCTGGGTATATCCTTTGGACCTAACCCGGTTAACTTTTCTCGTTAAAGCCAATCATGTGCATAGCACATGAGGGTAAATTCATCTTTTACTCTTTGAGGGACTATTTGTGTTTATAACTTAAACTTTGAGATAAATATAAAAATATTTAAAGATACATAAAAGATATATTTTGTCCTCTCTCCCTCTCTATAACCTGCACTCTCTCCCTCTATAACCACCATCACCGACTCCGGCCACCACCATCCCCTATCACTAAATCATCTCCGGACACCATATATCTGAATATCATGATTAAAAACAATCGGATCTAGGTAATGAACCCTAGATCTCGCACCTCTGGACTACCGCCGCCGCACCACCGCACCTCTGGACCACCACAGCCGCACCGCCGCGGTCCGAAGCTTCCGTTTGGATATGGATTTACATGCCAGCAGCTCCCGAGAACTCCGATCTATACACAAATAAGTTACGCCGAATTCTCCACGGCCTAATTCTCTTTCTAATGCGTACTTATCTTCAATGCTTTCCTTTGATTTTTCAACTAGAACAGTAACAAGTGATTTCTTTGTGTTGCCGGCGTTAGACTTGAGTTTGTGGTTGGTGTGATCGTGGCCGTTGGATGACTTAACGTCTTCTCTAGCGACGGCGGCCGGAGATCTGCAGCAGTTGCCCATGGAATTTGGGGATTTAAGTGAAAACCCTAGATAGATAGATAGATAGATAGATCAGGTGAGCTAGCGAGGGCTTTTGCCCAAGATTTTAAGTCAATTACACAAATAACCCTTGAGGGGGTAAAAAGACTAAATTGCCCTCGCATGAGGTGCACATGACTGGATTTAACGAGAAAAACTAACCCTCGTTAGTGAAAAGGATGAACCGACGTTTTTTGAACATAAATGATGTTTTCTGTCATTAAGTTTGCCAAAGGACGTCCATTGAAAAACCGTGCAAACGTAAAGGACGTCTTTTGCCATTTTGTCTAAACCAAATGTTAACTAACTCTCTTAAAATTGCAAATTTAGAAATAAATCGTAACAACATGAAAGAAAATCGTCAAAATATAATTAAAACAACTCTTTTAAAATTGCAAATTTAGAAATAAATCGTAACAAACTATCAATAATGAAGATGTTATACGTAACAAATTATAACTAAAAAAGGTAAAAAAAAATGTTGATTATAAAAATGACAATCTTAAAATTGTGAACTTATAATTTCTGACTAACAAACTTTTGAACATAGTATATTTTCTTACGAATTCGATTCGTAATAAAAAATAACAACTATAAAAAAACACAAAATGCTAGATGAAATACAAAAAAAACTAAAATAAAATAATGATAATAATAATATACCATCGCGTTTGTCAAAACTAATACTTTCAATCTGTTATACATGAAAGTAGATTTCAATGTAACATGTTGATTTTCTAAAGCACAATGCCCAGACATAAGATTGTAAGGAAAATTCAATGATATATATATACAAAACCAACAACCAAAATAAAAAAACTTACATTGGTTGAATTTAGAGTAGATAGAGTGAGTGATGGTTGATGGTGCATCTGCATTTGCGTGTTGACTACATTCTAAAAAAGAACCAATAGGCAAACCCACAGAAAGAATAAGAGCATATCAATGAATAAGAACAGATGATGAAGATTGTATAATAAATATAACTTTTTTACGAAAATATAAATTAATGGGATATGATTACCAAAAGTTAGGTGACATTTATAATTCTTTAAATTGTTAATATTTAGTATACAGAAATTAAAATTAGTGGGATACGATTACCAAACATTAAGTGTGATTTAATTATTTGTTACTTATTTTCAAATTGGTGCATGTCAAACCTTCTGTTTGTTCTATACAAACCAGAAGATTAGAATGTAAAATGTGAAGCATCAAATGATTAATTTAACGAAACTTGAGTTTTTGGATATTCGGAAATTAGCTTTAGTTATATATATATATATATATATAGCCCGCAACTGAACTAATTATATTAATATCTTAAATGGCAATAAAAAAAGGTCAAAATGATACAAATTATTAGTTTACATGAATTAAACCATTACAGATACACTATCACATGAAGAGTGTTCACATTTAAAACCAAGTCTTTTTTGTAAACTAACTTCATCTGTACTTGAACTACATCATTCACATGAATCCTTAAAATGAGATCTCTTGTTCATAACGAACATGCAGGAATCTAATACATTAGTCAAATTAGGTGTATTAGGAACAAAAATCACAATATATAAACACAACTAGTTTGATCCTCCCATGTTATGGGATTTTATTTAAAGTTTTTTTTAATCGTTTTGCTATTTTGTGATGATTTATTTTAGTTTTTAACATAATTATGTTTTAATTTAATACATATATATTATTTGTTATTATATTTTAACGTTTGGGTTTTATCAGTTAAGATGTTTAGGTTTTTTAGATTTTTAACGAACAAACATAAACGAACACGAGCATGTTGATTTTTTTAAATGTACAAACATGAACACAAATATTTATCTAATGAAAAAAGGGCGTTGATGTAGTTGACAATGGTGGGTAGTATCGGAAGTTAACCGACGACGGAGATTATAGATCAGCAACGGAGAACATGTAAAGCAAATAAATTAAATTATGATTTGATGATGAAAGTGTTTATCAATAAATGAGATCTTATAACCCATTTGAGGGTTATTAGAGTTTGGTAAGACCCATAACCCATGAAAATTATTCTTTGATGATTAAGGGTTATTTTACAAATAAATGAGATGTTATAACCCGTTTAAGGGTAATCCGGGTTTGGTGAGACTCATGACCCGTGAAAATTATTGTTTGATTATGAAATAGTTTTACAAATAAATGAGATGTTATAACCCATTTAAATACTATCCGGCTTTGGTGAGACTCATACCCGCGAATTCGGTCAAATGCATGAGAAGCCTCCATTTATAAATCAAGCAATTTGGTGGCTCTAGAGAATGAGGGGAACAACCTAAGAGCGACATCAGGAATTTTATGGTAGGCAATAATATATATAGATAGATTTAGAGTAACAAACAGATTAAACATCATATTGGTTAACCAATAATTAAAAGAAAATCATTCCTTTAAACCCAAAATAGATTAAAACATAAATAGATTAATAGGAATCGATTAAATATCAAATCTATTAACGGTTAATATAAAATATCATGCTAGTTAAACCCTAAATCCAATAGCAGTGAATCAGCTTGATGTTCTTCACAAAAATCTATTAAACACTATAATATAAATCATAGTTGATAATTGAAAACGATGAACATATTTGATGTTGTTTGGATTATGAAACCGGTAAATTATGAAGAACCGTTTGTAGACGAAGCAAAGAATTTGGTTACAAACGATGAGGAGCGTTATGATTTTTGAACGAAGCATGCGTCTTTTAAAGAAATGATGTTGCTTTAATAAATTAGTTAGATTAGATTCAGAAATTGTTTTATAAAAAAAAGAAACAAATTAAAATAGTTAAAAAATACCATATATTTTGCATCCTCCTCCTCCTCCTCGAAGAAAAGAAAAGAAAGAAAATGGCTACAGCAACAGCAACAGGATCGACGGCGCAGATGGAGAGTGAAGTGGTGGGGAAACGGAGGGGAATACCGGCGGCGTCGTTTGTGAAAGACGTGGAAGCTTATTTGAATCAATTAGGGCTTGATGTCAACTCTGCTCTAGCCTTCCTACAAGAAAGGTTGAATTATTATTATTATTCACTCACCATTTTACCGAAAAGTAAATCACCATATTTGAGACACTATATAATAATAGGTAAAAGTGAAAACTGTTCCTGTGATATATACAGATAAGCCATAGCACATAACAATCAAACAACTATAAAGAAAGGGCTCAACCAATCCATATAAATGGGCATTGGTTACCAAGCAAGGACTAAACCGTTGCCATAAAAATGGACATCGGTTGCCGAAGTAATCAATAACGTTCGAATAAAGCAAGTAAGCAAATAGCAAATTAAGCACACTGATAAATACACAAGGATAAACAATTGCGGTTTGAATACTATGTAATATGAAAATAGATAGTTACGCATATGTCCCCAAATCGGTAAAAATTAGTATAAATGGGAGTGATTACTCACTTGATAAGAGGAACGAAATATGCGTGCGGATGATGAGAAAAGATAAATCCTTCGGATATACTATCAAGGATTCCTAGTTAAAATAATATTATTTCAAGATTTAATTATATATGATATAACATGATTTAATGAATTAAGATTTCGATGTGATTTGAATTATATTTGGTATTAGGATAATTATTGATTGATCGAATCTATGGTCATTGTTATTAATAGTCTTATTAACTATAAATTCCCCAATAATTCCTCATGATATAGTATATAAATAATTACTTAAATAATTTAATTAGTATAAGATATGCTTGAAATAATAAAATCTAAATTAAATATACCACTTTAAATAAAATAATTTAGTTAAATATAATATGAGATATACTTTTTATTATTTGAATATATATAAGATACTAATATAAATATATATATAATCATAATAATAATAATAATAATAATATGTAATTATTTAAATATAATATGTAGTAATATGTAAATAAATATTATTTAAATCTTTTAAAGAAAAATCTATTTAATACGTTTAATGTATATATATTTATATATACATAAAAAAATAAGTATAAGTAAGTTTATATAGGCGTTCAACAACAAGAATCCTAAAATGATGGTGTCGGGTTTAAATAAGTTAAAGTTTAATAAAATATATATTCACAGTACATACACATATTTACTAATATAGATATTTATATAAATGTACACGGAACTTAATGAGATTAATTGATAAGAACGTGAATTAAAAGTGTCAGTTAACAAAAGAAAATATGTATTTAGTACCTATTGTTAATCATAAGTAGTTAATGAATCATTAAAAACTATTAAAAAATATTAATAAAAATAAAACCCAAAAAATGCCATGGCCAGGACTCGAACCCGCGCCATTGGTCGGCCCAAGAGAATCACGCACACTAGCCACACTAGTTGGACTGGTTAACCAGTTGTTGATAACTTGAAAGCGATATATTAAATATTAATAGTTCAGTTCCCCAAATCAATCGTGAACCCTAGAATCTAAATTGATTAAATCCGATTATATTTGCTTAATTAATCATGGGGCAATTGAAGTATGATGAATGACGGTCGTGTTACGTACTTTGATTACCTGCCATACTGATGAATTGATGAAGAACAGCTACTGGTGTCGTCGGCCACAAACACGAACAAGATTGATAGGCTGATTAGAATGTAAGGGTTAAGGTTCGCTGGCTTGTAAGGATTGAGTTTACCAGTTTAATTTCATTATTACGATGTTAATAATTCTGATACATATACGAGTATAGTATTGCGACATATTTTAGTTAATACATATAATAATTGATATTGTTTCTTAATTGCCATTGTCGGTGAGAATCCTTTATGCCTAATGAACGATTTACAATAACCAATTTCCATATTTAAGACGAAGATTAGGGTACAAGATATGATCTGGGTAAACGGATATACGATATGGGTCAAGGGTTTGGGTAATGGATCCGAGCAAGTGGTTAGTCGATCATAATATATGGTATTTTGCATTTTAGTCCCTGAGAATGGAAGGTGGAAACATGATTAGGTAAAAGTTTAAGTTTGGGTTAAAAGTGTCATAATGTGAAAGGTATAATTGTATATTATATAAAAAAATTAAACAATAATGTTATGGTAATTAGATAGCTCGATAAATACGCTAGTGTTTATTGATATAATTTCCCGAATATATAAACCGGTCGGATCATGAACATAGTCACATAAATCGCGGTACGCTTCGGTACGGGTACACGGTTCGCTAGGCTATACGAATTCGGTACAGAGGGGGGTAGGTTCATTTCGGTACGCTTCGGTACGGTATACCAAGTAGTCTGGTTTGATATATGTCTAATGTATTCTTATGCCTATAGTAATAAAATCTTACCAAAACACAAAACTGAAAAATACTTCTAACTTCAAAACAAAATCTTCATTACTAATATACAAGGTACCACCATACATGAACAAAGTTACATAGTACAAAATAAGTTCAAACTTTAAAACAAAACATAAAGTTCAAATTTCAAAAGTTAAAACAATAAAGTTCTAATCTTGTCTTTTCCTTTTTCCTCTCCCATTTTCAACCCCTTCGTCATCAAGATCTTCCCACATCATTTCATCCAATCTAGCACTTAAGCCTTCTATGTAAGCGCTTTCCGGATTGATATCCCACTTTTTGTGCGGGCCCGATTTATAAGATTCCGAAAAACGCGATTGAAGTCTAATGTTAAAGTGAATAAACTCAAGTTTATCCGCTCTCTTGGAATTTAAACGATTCCGCTTCACGCTATGGATATAGGAGTATGTACTCCAATTTCTCTCGGCCGAAGAGCTACTAACTGGTTGTAAAAGTACCTTTTTTGCTACTTCGGCTAATTCGGGTGTCTCCGATCCATACGTAGCCCACCAATCAATTGCATCCATAACGACAGCATCGGCTTGCGTTGCGGCTCTTGCATATAATCCTTTCTTTATATGAAAAGTTGCAAATTGTTGTTGCAACACTTTTCGTTCAGCCTCATTTTCAGAAATTCTTTCAAACGCCTCCATAACACCAAGTGTAACTTCTTTGTCATCGTTAGGAGCCTTTCTACGTTCTCCACCGGGTGCCAACTTCTCTAAATAGTATCTATCAT
Organism: Bidens hawaiensis; assembly: GCF_021521415.1. NCBI lineage: Eukaryota > Viridiplantae > Streptophyta > Magnoliopsida > Asterales > Asteraceae > Bidens > Bidens hawaiensis. Next base: position 435,949 of record NW_027491920.1, read on the forward strand.
AAAATCTAGGACTTAAAGCAAAGCATAAACAATGAAGAGGGATTGTCATCTTATTCCATCGAGCCACAATAATATCGTTAATGTCAGGGAAATAACTAGAGAACTTATTTTCCACCATAATATCTTTAATTTCGCCCACCATGTTATCCATTTTCTCATAAATTTCTCCCATTCTAGGTACTTCACCATCACAAAATTTAACTAGCAAATAAATTGGTTTTGTGATGGCTAATATGTTCTTAACATCTTCCCAAAACAAGTCATCATTGATGGTCTTAACCATAATTTCCCCAGTTTTTTGACTATTTTCGTCCCCACTTTTCATCAATTCCCTCCAAGAATTGAGGACGGTAACTGTTGCTAGTGCCTCTCGACATTTAAATAACCTTCTCAAGAGAATATAATGTGATGCAAAACGAGTCTTTGCAATTTTCAATAATTCAATCTTTGAGTTTTCTTTGAAAATTGCTAAAGCATGAGTGTGGTTAAGGAAATACTTAAGAACTTCCTTGCCTCTTTTATAAGTGTCAAACATCCAAAAAAATGCTTTTGCCATGTCTTTAAAAATCAGATTTAACGTGTGTACGCAAAAAGGGGACCAAAATATATGTTTATATACCTTCTCGATCTCTTTTCCGGCAGCCTTGCAATTCGCCGCGTTATCCGTCACAACCGACAACACGTTGCTTGGCCCAGTCGTCTCAATAGCTCCAATAAGAAAGTTAGCAATCTCCTCTCCTTTTTTCTCCACCCCTAAAAAATCCTCCGCGTACATGAACATTGCACCATGGGAATTAACCGCAAGTACATTGATAAGTGGACTCCTTTTGACATTAGACCACCCATCTGAAACAATCGATACTCCTTGGGTGTACCACGTATCTTTAACGGGTGCTAACTCCTTCTCCACATCCCTTACGCATTCGTCAAGTAGTATCGTTCTCGCATTTTCACTTGATGGTGGCTTATATCCAGCAGGTGCATTCCTTATGGCATCTATCATTTCATGAAAGTGTGGAACACATTAAACGGAATTCCGTTTGCACACAAGCCTCTCTCTATCTTCAAGTCCACCACGTTTCTCTCTAACACGCCAAAAGTTTCAGCAATGCCTTTCTTTGAAGGTGCACGAGTGGATAAAACTGATTTTTTTAAAGTCTTTCCCGAATTCTCAACCTCTTTTACCTTGGTAAAAAGCCTTTCGTACAGCCCTCTATCTCTAAGTACCGATGAGCATCTTTTAATCTCAGCCTTTTTGCCCAAAGCAGCCCCGAAGAAATGAACGTGAATTCTCGTGTAAGTGCTTGTGAACTTCTCCTTACAGTGATTGCAAGTCCACTGTTTGCTACCTCCGGGATTCTTACTATTTCCCGCACCAAGGAATGTTACTTCACCAAGTAGTGGCTTAGATGAATCTTTGTCAATTTTCGATTGACTACCACCTGATGATGCTGCTGATGTTGATGATGGATGAACAGCCTCATCATCATCAACATCAATGTAAGTATGTTGCGTTTCACTTACATGTGTATCGTTTTCATCTACTGTTCTTTGTGATTGAGATCGACTTCCAAAAGCCATTTGCAATATTGGGCAGAACCGCAGAAGTTACAGACTAGAAGTTACAGATTGTTTTTTGAGTTTGAGTGTGAGTGTGAAATTAGAGAGGAAAGAAGTGGGATTTTATAATAATGAAACCCTTTATAATAATAATAGCCTTTATAATAATGACTGTGGAGTGAGAAGTGTGAACGTCGTTCTTAATTTCCCGCCTAAAAATATCAACAACGCAATAGCGATTTCAATTAACAGCAATCACGAATTATTAATCAAATCGAACGACGTACCAGGCTCAATTGAATTGCGAATTAGGGTTTTATGGATCGAATCGTACCGGCGACCGGTCAACTGACGCAATAGCGATTTCAATTAACAATAATCGCGAATTCATAATCAAATCGAACGACGTACCATGCTCAATTGAATCGCGAATTAGAGTTTTATGGATCGAATCGTACCGGCAACCGGAATCGCGAATTCTCCGGCGAATTGCGATTGGGTACACATCGTACCAATTCGAAATTCGTGGCTAGGCTAGCGATTTATGTGACTATGATCATGAATATTATATATAATAATTGGGAAAACCCGAGTTGTTACATTACGGCCCTAGATAGATCCATCAATTGATCAAAAATTATCCTTGATGTTGATTATTTTTGTGCAGGCCAGCAAAAATATCACATACGCTAAACTTACAAAAAATTTCCAAAGAGTTTTGATAAGAAAAGTAGAAAGGTGCATCACCATTTTACCAAAAGGGAAACCGCTTACACATCTTTCGTTCCTCAATCTTCTCTTCCGTCACGGTAAGTTTTAATAATTTAATTTCAATTTGCAACCGAATTTCAGTTTTCAGCAGACAATTCTTAGCTAATTTTGTGTTTGTGTTTTGTGATGCAGCCAGGGAATCCTGTGCGGGAATCCTGTGTAAGCTCATCTTGTCAACTCTAAAAGGCAACTTTTCTAGAACTATTTGAGACTTGATTCTTTTGGTAAATTATGACAATCATGCTTCTCATTGTGGTGCCAAAGTAGCCTGTATAGACTTAGGTGTTGTTTGTTTTTTAAGAGGTAAAATGTTTACAGTCTGCGGATCACATCTGCAGGCATCTGTAGCAGAAGAGGTGGACCAAATCTCTGCAGTCTGCAAGAAGAAGACTGTTTGTTTTTTAACGTCAGCAGACTGCTAAAAGTTATATCTGAAAGATATAAGCAAATAATTCATAAACAAACCGCACCGAACAAACTAATGGAAATCAAACCTATTAAAATTCTTAACAAATCAAACAAAACCACAATTAACATTAATCAACAACCAAACCAAAATCTAAATTAACATTAATCAACAACAAAACCTAGACATAAACAAATCAAACCTACTAAAAACGCTTAACAGAAATAAAGAAATGTGTGGTCCATTTTCTAGTGAGAACATCATACACATGAAGGGAGATTTTGTGACCCCATCTAACCCTAAAATCAAAACATATAACCCAAGGACAATTATACAAACTCAAGTAAACAATCAATCAATGAAGGTCCAGAGACGAAGGTCCACCGCCAACAGCAGTGGCGTCGCCGAATAATATGAGGCAAGGGCCTTGATTCTTGGTAAGCATGATGGCAGTGAGCGTGTGGGTCCAACGAGGACCGGGAGCGTCACCACCTATGTGGCCGGAGGGCGGTGCCGGAGGTGGGAAGAGGGGGTGACGGGAAGATGGTGGGAGATATGGGGGCTAGGGTTTGTGGAGATAAAGGTCTGCTATTTTGAATAGGTGAAAGAGTTTAGAATATGTGAGAAGTGAGTAGTCCATATCTGCGCCAAGAAGATGGCGCCCAGATCTTTTTTAATGAATTGTCTTCCGGAAAACAAATAGTCTGCAAACCTCAATGTCTGCGCGGCGCAGACAAAAGATGTCAGGAAGCTCTTTTGGGAAAAGACAAACACCCCCTTATTATATTCTATTCAACTTTCATTTATTAATATCCTCTTATATGTAACATTCGTCTATGATATATTTGTAACTTTTGACCGGCATCCTTCCGCAAAACTCGCGTATTTCTATCGACATCTTCCCCCAAAACTCTTTTTTTTTCATATACTAAACATGCTTAATATTAAAAGGATGTCATTATAACTGTTAATAGCATATAATGAACCTTTTTCCAGCGAGACAAACTGTATCGTTATCACGCTTAAACATAACTAATCTTATCGGCATGGTTAATTATTTTTTTTCCTGTACTTTGGAATAATAGAAATTTACCATCAAATGTTTGTCAAAGCTAAAGGTCATTATTTTGAAGACAAGTTGTTGCTGCTACATGCTGACTTATAGCTCAATGCGATCTTGCCAAACGGTAGTGTTTCTATTGTCACAATTTACTAATTCTTGGTCTTCATTCTTGTCAGGTCAAAACCATATATGGATCATCCTTTAAAGAAACCTTAAGCATTTCTTTAACCACATTGAACAAGAGCATCATAAACACTTTTTTTTCAAATTATTTTATATGCCTAATTTAATTCAATTGATTGTACAGTTGGTATTTAAGTTTGAATATTATACTATACCAATGGACGGTACTGTAACGAACCAGCGTTTAACTTCAAAATATTAAAAAAAACTTAAATATGCAATTGTGTTTAACTTAGTTTATATGATAATGTTATAAATTTCTTATGTGTTTTATCCCAAACTATACTGACTACAAATTTGACTATGCAAAATGCCGGTACCTTAACAAACAAACCCCTACTAACCAAATTCCACCTGTGTCCCTGCCGTAAAGCGCAGACTCTTTTGCTAGTGTGTGTATATATAGTTAATGAATTTATATAAATGAAGTTATATTTAAAGTAGTCAAAGGGTCAAAGGGTGAAAGGGCCATTGCAATTTGCAACTCAACTTAACAACTTATTTGTTGTTATTTAACATAGAGGAATTTACATATATCCCCTTATTAACTTCATTTATTACATATATCCCTAACCCTTAAACTTAAATTACATATATCCCCTTTCTTAAACTTAAAACTATCATTTGATTCTACAATGACAATTCTACCCTTACTTTAATTAAAATTTACAAGTTAAATATATTATCACATCTACATAAGATGGGATAATGGAGAATTGGGATAGCAGTTAAAAAACAAAATCTACAGAAGATGGACTGCACGTCAACACACCTCCCTGCCTACCATCATTATCTCATGCCTAAATTAGATAATTACCACCAATCTATCATCGATTGTGTCTGATCTAACCTGAATCATGTGGCTTTGTTTCGTCAGAAAACATTGAGCTTGGCGGCGAAACCCGATGAGCCGCTATTGTCGTTGCTTCAGTCTCGTCATCCTGCCACCGTCCCACACCACCTGTTTATCAGCCGCTGCTGTCGGAGACTTGGCATCAGCCGACCGTCTATCTGTCTTTGTCTTGCGTCCCCATAAACGAAGGTCAAACTATTGGAATTGAATGTTTGCAACATCGGAAACCACTGCTAGCTATATGAAAACCCAAATATTTAACTAACAAAATTGATTGTTATATTCAAATTAGGTTTAGGTTTGGTGATCCGGTGCAAAAGGGTATTTTTGTCAATAATTGAAGTTAATAAGGGGATATACGTAATTTTTCCTTTTAACATAACCCAAATGTCAAATGTGCTACAAGTTTGTAACTTTCAAAACATAAAATACCCAAAAATGTAACTTTGGTTAAAGTACAGGGACTATAATTATAACTAACACTATCAAAAATAAAACGCAAGTATAATTTTGATTTGAAATATAAGTGGATTTTCCTTGTTATCCTAGATGTATGTATACTCATAAATGAATATTATCCTATTATTCCTTGCATGCATATATATTTTTTTGTCGACTCCATAAAATCCAGAGTTTGTTTTATATAGAATCGAATCGAAACCCTAAAAACCCACATCTTATTATTATTATTATTATCCTCAGCCACAGAAACCCATCACCGCCAATCAATTTAAAACCTCTCATCTTCAATCCCCACATAACCACTTAACCCATGGCCATTACCAATGCACCCGAAACCACCCGCCACAAACCCCATCAAACAATGGACGATTCTGACAAGGTTAAAAGCTTGAAATCACTCAACGACAGGCTGCATAAAGAGACCATTGAGAAGCGTACACAGGTCGATTCGTTGGCTGAAGAGGTAGGTCCCAGCAGAGCCCAGTTGGTCCCGCAAGACTCACCTTGAACAGGGACGTCTGCGCAAAGGCCATCTGCTCCCGCAGGACCCACCATGCTCAGAGAACCTTACGCGCAGTACGCAAGCTGTACACGCAGGGAAAGCCTCCCAATGGTGAAGTACCCCGCCTGTTCCCGCAGTTGCGGATACAAGCCATCAGGGAAGGCTACCCGCAGACAGCAGGGCTACACGCACAAGACAATAGCTACTTCAGTAGTCACATGAAGGAATGAGCAAGGCGGGAACAATCCCGCCAAAATGAGCCAGTCCGTATGATTCTGAAAGATCTCTTGTACTATACCTACCAAGGTATGGATAGGACAGACAATCTGACCAGAACAGCCCATGAGCCAATCACAGGGTGACAGCTCACCGACAACAGTACGAGGAGGAGCACCCTCTAGTACTGTTTGTCACTATTAGCCGCTGCCTACTCACCAACTCTTACTGAGGGGCATTCGCAGCCTACAGTTGGTATAATAGTGTTACTGTTGGCCGTAACCTATTCACCAACCAGCATGGCCTGCGTATAATCCACAGTAGGTGGGACGTGCATAATCTACAGTTGGTGGAATAGTGCAGCCGACTTTGTTACTGTTGGCCGTAACCTATCCACCAACCAGTATGGCCTGTGCATAGTCCACTGTTGGTAGAACAGGAATACTATTCAGCCGGCTGTACCTTCTAGGAAACCTACCTTCGGCTATAAATACTCCAACATCTTGGAATGGTAAGATCATCTGCTATCCTGTTATCTAGCAATCTCTTAATATACACTTATATTCAGAGCAATCTAGTCTGATTCTCACGCCGGAGGGTGGTCACAAGGAGGAACCCCCCCCCCCTTCTCAGTGACGAGCTTACGGTGTTTGTTTTGCAGGTCCCCTGAAGAACAACCGTCTCTGTTGGACCTCATTCTCGTGGGAAACATTACTTAAACCCCAGATTATCTATAATCTGTCCAGGGTTCACTTAGTGTTTCTTCATTGGCGCCATCCGTGCATAAAAGCTAGAACTAATTTAGTTTTTTCAAATTTTCTGAAGAAATGGTTAACGTTACTCCGGTCCAAAAGCCAGTAACCGACCAAGAAACCCCGGTAACAACCCCAGCAACTGGGGGGAACACCGGCGGTTATACAATCCTTACGAACACTACCCCGACTACCCAAGCCGGGGCAAGTGCAGTAAATATTCCACTGGGGTTCACCGATACCCAGCTGGAAAAACGAACGAGGGTCCCTCGCCAAACACTAGATCAAGTGAAGGCGTGGGCCGAAGCACGCCAGAAAGAGTTCCAAGCTGAATTGGACGAACGCTTGCATTCAGTTCAACAGGCTGACGAATTCGGCAGTACTCGCCAACACCTCATTATGAACAGCGAGGGCGAGTACTCGGACGACGAGAGGGAGGAGTCCGATACCGACGCAAACCCTCGCCATAAGGCGAAAGGGAAGCGTAAGGAAACGGACTCCCAGCCAAAAAGGAATTTTGGGGAAGCCTTTAAACCAATAAATGCGGAGAGAAACCCGCGTGACTTCTCCAAAACCTTTAGACCAACTGCTACGAATGCAGGAAAGTCAAAATTTGCAAGGGACATTGCGGAAGCAATTGCCCCGAAAAGTGCCAAACAAATGTCCAACATTGGCACTTATGATGGTCTATCCGACCCAGACGACCATTTGAGGTTAATCGGATGGTCATGGAGAACGATGAGCTGAAGTCCGAGATGGGTTTGCTGACGGAAGCGTTGGTGAGACTGGAGATTGAGAAAGATATGGTTTTTGTGTATTTGAATGTGCATTTGAATCAATTAATGGAGCGTTTGGAGGGTGAGTTGAGGAGGGTTTTGGAGGACAAGAGTGAGATTGAGAGGGTTAAGCGCGAGAAGGAGTCGGAGATTGCGGGTTTGAGTAAGCGGTTAAGCGACTTTCGGGTTGAAATTGGTGAAGAGAGAGCGGTTTCGGCTCGGGTTAGTGATGAGAGGGATGAGATTAAAGTTTTGTTGGAGGGTAGAGTTTTAGAGGTGAATGAATTGAAAGTGAAGGTAGCTAAAGTAGAGGAAAAGGAAGCTCGGGTTTTGACGGAAGTGGCGGAATTGAAGGAGGAGTGCGATAGATTAAAGACGGAGAGTTTAGCTGGTGCGAGACGGGTTGAATTGATATTAAAGGAAAAGGAGGATGTTTAAGCGAAGTTGGTTGAATCGGACAGTGTGGTTGATGGATTGCGGAGGGACGTTGCTAACTTGGTTGAAGAGAAGAAGGCGATTGCGGACGAGAAGGCTGCAAAAGAAGTTAAGAACTCTGAGTTGCAAGGTTTAGTGGATGAACTTAGGAAGGTTGTAGAGAGGATGAGAACCGAAGAGGGCGTATTGTGTGAGAAGGTTGCTGATTTGGAGAAGAAGTATGCTGCAAGTTTGGATAATGAAGCGGAGATGAAGAGTAGAATTGATGATTTGGTTGAAGAGAAGAAGGAAACCGAGAGGCGGATGGAGTGTTTAGTTAATGAAAAGAGTTTGGTTTCGAAAGATTTGCAGGGTGCGATGGACGAGTTGCAACAGCAGAAGCTTGCGTTTGAGCAGATTGTTGAACAGAAAACTGAATTGGAGAATGGTAAGACACATGCGGAGAGTGAAATTGTCAAGAAAGACAAACAGCTGACTGCGTGTAAAGACACGATTTCGTCACTGGAACAGTCGAATTTCGAACATGTTGAGAAAGTTAAGGAGTTAGAGATCGAATCAGGAAGCAACAAATCGTCACTTGATCAAGCTACAGTTGAGAAAGATGAAGTTATCAAGTAACTTAATGATCAAAAAGCCGTAACAGATGATTTAAACCAGACGATCTTGTCAATGAAGATGGAAGTTGAAGATTTGAACCAAAAGTTATCAGCTTTGACAGCAGACAATGAGGAGAATTTAGGTGAAAAGAACCGATTAACCGATCAATGTGCAGGGTTGGTTAAAGAAGTAGCTGATCTAGAAGCAAGGTTTGGTGAAACCCGAGCTGAACTCGAGGGTAAACTAAGTGCAGCAGAGGCAAACTCGAACCAGGTGTTGAATATCTTGAAGAAAACAGTGATGGTGTGTGATGGAACCGGTGATTTTGATCAAGAAAACGGCGTGGAAGAAGAGATTAAAGAGCATGTTGCAGGGATTGAAGCGATTAAGAGAGCTTTGATGGATAAAGAGAATAGATTGGAAGAGATGAAAATGCAGGTTGAGTTGGTTAAAAGCTCGGCTAAAAAGGAGAAGGGGTTCTGGACTATGGTGTCATCTGCAACGACATTGTTAGCTGCGGCTGCTTCTCTGGCATATGTGGCTCGAGCCCATTGATTCGGTCCAAGTTTTGTGGTCGATTTTATAAATTTGGTTACTGTTACTGAAAGGGTTTACTGTAAACTCGGTTTTGGGGTTATATAATAAAAGATCTTTTTGTTAACTAGTGGTTCACTTGTTTGGTTTGGTTAAGGGGTGTTTGGGATTCCTTATTTTCATCAACTTATAACTTATAAATTTTTTGAAAAGTTAATAAGGTGTATAAGATGTTTGGCAAACCGTAAGGCCTTATGGATTTTAACTTATGGTAAAGGCAAAATAGAGGGGTTTTGAAAAGTTAGGAATATACAATTTATTAATTTAATGAGTTTGATTTACCTATTACACCCCTCTCACCCTTAAACCTCATTACACTCCTTTTAAAAAAGAGTGTCCCTTTGGTCATTTTGGTTTTCCCCAACACATAAGCTAATCCAAACATTTTTTTCAAAAACATCTTTTCAAAATTCCATAAGTTTATAAGTCCTTTTAACTAAAAGTCCTTTTTCACTTAAATAAGCAATCCCAAACACACCCTTAATATGCTTTTATAAATGTATCAGAAAAATTAAAACTGAACTATAGTTTTCATTTTAGTCGATTATCGTTCACTAGCCAGTTTATTTCTACTCATATAATTCCTAATTATTTAGTTATGGGTTTATAAACTCACTCTATACAAATCTGATACATATTTACTTTCACGTTATTCAAAAACATATTTACCTAGGAAACTACACTAATATTAATCCTACACAATTGCAAGCCTCTACTTGCTTCATTTGCTTGCATGTCATTAAAAATGAAAGTAAGGTTCAAACATATATGTTAAGAGTAAAGTCTGGTTTGCGTCCCGAATGAACGATTCGTGTAACTTCGTTTGAGTTAGTTTGCATTGGTTCAGTTATATTGTTATGTTTGTTTTTTCCTTTTCATGTCTCCTAATCTCCTATATAAAACATGCGTTGTATTGTACTTATTCAGGGACATTGGATAGGCCTTGGTGATTCAATGATTCTATATATAATGAAACATATCAAAATAAAATCATAGATGTTTTTGTTGGTCCATAAAATCTTGTAGCGTTACAAACCTTTTGAAACTTCCTTTTTGATGAGCATAATATCATAACAATTTCTTGTTCAGCAAAGAAAATAACAATCGGGTTCACTGACTTTGTATTCACAAGTTTTTATTCTTCTTATTAATGAACATGTCCCTTCCAGGCGGTTCATCGGATAAACAAACCATGCACTCCTTGCAACGTTTGATTTATCTTAAGGGTGGCAATCTTGAATCATGGGTTGAATGAGTTGTGTCAAAATGTATAAGATGGGTCAGAATTGGTCAAACTAAAAAAAGAAAATGATTGAAACGGGTTAAAACGGGTTGACATTTCTCGGTTTTTTTTATTGGAACGAGAAAAATGGAGGAAACTTTTTGGTATTTTTACTTTTTAAGTTTTTGATTTATATTTCGAGTTATAATTTTTTAATTATTTTTTTGAATTTTTTGGTGAGGGGTTTTGAAACGGGTTTTGAAATCTCAACCCATTTTGATCAATTTCAAAACCTCTCACCAAAAAATTCAAAAAAAATAATTAAAAAATTATAACTCGAAATATAAATAAAAAACTTACAAAGTAAAAACACCAAAAAGTTTCCTCCGTTTTTCTCGTTCCATAAAAAAAACCCGAGAAATGTCAACCCGTTTTGATCTGTTTCAACCTTTTTTTTTTAGTTTGACCCATTCTGACCCATCTTATACACTTTGATACAACCCATTCAATCCATGGGTCGAGATTGCCACCCCTAATTTATCCAGTACTCAGTAGAACAAGTTTCTTACATATTGCGACCGAGTAAACAATAAAATGGATGATTATTCTATTACTTTTTTAATTCGGTCACTTGTGTAAATAAAAATATATTATTTTTTATTTTCTTAAGTAAATGATAAAATGCTTGATAAGGCTGCCTTTGAATTGAGGGGGGGATGTCGCCGGCTCGATCACCCTGTAGGGTTGAATTTTTTTAAAAAAAAATTATACGTGTATTTCTTTTATGAAGAAAATATGTATTGTTAGTATTTAAACCCAATTAATCACTTCATTTAAGCCCGTTTTTATAAAAAATAAAAAAATCTTTTTAAACAACTCAAATTATTTCTCATTTTTGGCTCTAAACTTTTCATTGGTTCTGCCCTGCATAATGATAAAAAGACTTAACTCATATGAATTTAACCGATTATATAGCATCACGAGGAAATCCATAGTTTTTTTATCTAATAATGAAGATCAAAATCCGCACTTCATAGATCCTGAAAACAAAGTGACAAACTATTAAAACCACACAGTGACACAACTAGAGGTGCATAAATCGGGTTTTTTAATACCCGTGTTCAGATATGGAACCGGTTTCGGGTATGATCGAGTATTGAAAAATCGGGTATTGAGATAAATCGGGTAGGGTTCGGGTAGGGTATTGAGAAGAAAAACTCAACCCTATGTACCCGGGTAGGGTATGATCGGGTTCGGGTATTGAAACCGGGTACGAGCGGGTATTAATACCCGGTTTTGAATTTGTAATTTTTTTATACATTTTTTAATTTGTTTAAAATTTAAATTTGCTTTGTAATGTATAAATATAATTAAACTATATTACAAAAACCATAAACCCACTTAATTTCAAATTATTTACTTAGTAATATGCATTTTACAAAAACTTAAACATAAAAGTTGTGAAGTAAACATAAAAATATACTCTAAAAACTCATGTATTATTTCGGGTGTTAGAAAATTGGTATCGGGTATAGGGTATGACCGGGTCTGGGTATTTACGGGTATAAATCGGGTACGGTTTCAGGTACGGGTATTGACCTCAAAATTCATACCCTATCCATACCCTACGGGTAGGGTCGGTTCCTGTTTCGGGTATAGAATACCTGGGTATATAAAAACCGGTTCCGACTATTTTCGGATCCGGTTCCGGGTTTTGTTTTTTTTTTCACCTCTAGACACAACGTCTGTAATGAGTATACTCTAAGACGACTTAGTGGGCTGGACCCGGCCCAACAGTTTACAGCGTAAAAGCGTGTAAAATGAATGAATAATATTCGTGTTTCACAAGTCAATCAGTTTTGTCATTCTAATTATTCACCGGAACGGAACGATGTCTACTGAATCTGCTGCTGCTGCTGCTGCTTCGGCAATCCTCAGAAATCAGGTTTTATTTACTCTCTAATTCAATCTCTCTCTCTCTCTCTCTATGGCTTCTTAATTGTTAGTTTGAGGTTAAGTGTTTGGTGCATATATATATTTATTTGTAGGTGGATTTGCTGGATTTCATCGACTGGGCTGGAGTCGAATGCCTCAATCAGAACACCGCTCATCCTTTCCCCAATGCTCTCAAACAGGTTCAGTTTCATTTCTTACATAACTAAACCCTATTTTACTGATAGATAGCTTCTCTTAATAGTTAATACCTACCTAGGTTTTTGAGATTCACACCTTGTCAATTTATTTTTCATTTAGTGGATTAGCTTTCTGCTTCAAGTAGATGTTTATTCTCAATTTATGTAGAATAATAACATCTAGCAAGCTCATGTTCAAAAAGTATGTGTCAGGTACCATTAGTTCAAATTGAGATCATGCTAAACGAACAGACATGTACACTCAAATTCCACTTATACTGGTAGGGTCTGGGGAGGGTGGGTTGGGGCAAACCTTTTATTTATCCACGAAGATAGAGAGCCTGCTTCGGCTGACTCCAACCACCCCCCGACATGTAAAGTATTGTATCCAGATCACATAGAGTGTGCCAAAAACAAAAGGTACTAAACTAATAATGGTAAGCTATTGATAACGATGATGGTCAGAAAGCCTCTTCAACCCCATGCAAATATACAATTAGCTTGGGTTGATAAGTGAGTGTGTGTGGCACAAATGTCAGTCTTAATTATCATTAGGCACTAAAAGCTTCCCTTGTGAAGTGAGAAATATTTGTCAATGTGTTCTCTGGTTTCATGATCCTTTAATTTTTGAATGTTTTGGTCTGTGAAATAGGGTTATAGAGAAGACGAGGGTCTAAATCTGGAGAGTGATGCAGATGAGCAGCTTCTGGTTTATATACCATTCACTCAAGTTATCAAACTGCATTCTATTGTTATTAAAGGACCTGAGGATGAAGGTAAGTATTTCTGGCCTTTTTATCAGTACAATTACAGCATGATGAGTTGTATTATACTATTATGTATCTGTTTGGCTATGTACCTGCAATATAATGCTATAATGTATGACATATACCATAGCTTAATACATGTTTTTGGCTATAAAAGATACTGCTAATTAAGAGAATACCTATGGTCCACAATCGGTTTCTCTAATATCTTGTTATGATTTTGAACATAACAGCCAGTCAGATAAATAAGGAAACTAACCTTTTTGCTAAATGAAACTATTTATTCTTTTTTTGCTATAATTAGATATATAAGTTTTGCATTTTTGAGAGTATTAAACTCACTTCATACATGTGCAAACTATTTGATTGTAATAAGTACAAGCTAAATTTGATATGCTGAAAATCCATAAAATTATAAAAGTTCTTCTGTTCATCTATAAAGTAGCAGTTAATTAACATTAGCTAGTGCATAGTCTTGTATATTCTAGTATGTAAGAAGCGATAAGCGATAAAGATATAAAAGGCCTAAAAGTTTGGTGACATGGAAGATGGTCTGGAAATTTGAGACAACTTGTAACATATGAATATATGCTTTTGTCATATCTTCTTATAAAATGTAACCTGTGAAAGTTTCATGTAAATGTTCTGGTTGCCAGCTTCCTTTTGTTTTTGACGTGACTTATATTCTTATCAATGTTTTATACTAACGATTGTTACTAGGACTCAAGTTCAGTTAGATATAATGTTGTAAATTTATTGTGAATCTATTGGACCTTCCTACACGCTTTATCCAATTTGCAGGTCCTCAAACCGTAAAGCTGTATACAAACAAGGAACACATGGGATTCAGGTAACTTAAAAAATATAATAAGTTATTCTCCTGGTTCGTTTATCATCATCATCATCGTACTCAGTATATCCCACCAATAGCAATGCTATGGTAGGGTCTGAGGAGGGTAAGATGTAGACAGCCTTACCTCTATCCCATAGGGATAGAGAGGCTGCTTCCGGTGAGACCCCCGGCTCGATAGTAGTTTTGCATCAAGCCTTGGACATAAGGCACATAGCACTCAATCATCGGGACACCGGCTGATCGGTGCATGTGCCCTTGTCTTTCGGCTATCAACGCCACCACATGATGCCTGATTAACCTTCCGCCACTTTTAACGTTATTTTCACGAGATTAGTAAAATAACGTCAAAATTAGTGCAATTTTACTTTTGCCCACCCGAGGGTTCACACATATATACATTATATGCGCGCACCGCAAGCAGGGCGTTTCTCCTGGTTCGTTTATCATATATATAATCGGTTATTAAAATGGCTATATGTAATGCAGTAATGTTAGCGACTTCCCCCCTAGTGACACGCTTACTTTATCTCCCGAGAATCTCCAGGTAAGCCACATACTCATTTTCTTAAATACCTTATATAATTAATGAACACATAAATTATTATTCTTGCAACAGTAATATATTAAATCTTGATGATTTGGCCAGTTTTCTTATTCAGTGTTTTGGTTCTATGTTCATTCAGGGTAAACCAGTTGTGTTGAAGTATGTTAAGTTTCAAAACGTGCGCAGGTAATAAATATGTTTATTTGCTTGAGAATATGATAAACGATAGGTTGGCTAAGTAACATACGCTTGGATCAGTTTGACAATATTCATTGAGGACAATCAGTCTGGTTCTGATATTACAAAAGTTCAAAAGATTATTCTGCATGGTAGCACGTAAGTTTCTTATGTAATCTTTCTTGGTGTAAACGTTTTGTACCTTTTCACGCGTTATAAATATAATAGATGACATTACATGATTATGTGATATCATATTGGTTGGATGCACTTGTGTGTTTGAAATTTTAATACTCAGATATTTAAATGCTGTCTATGCTGCAGAGTGGAAACAACAGATATGAAAGGCTTGAAAAAGATAGAAGATCATTGATCAAGAGGGTTGTTTGAACTGGTTTTCAACTGTTTTGGTTTGATGGCATGTAATGCAACATAGATTTGGATCTACCATTACAAACATATGTATAATAAGGTCATGGATATCCTTTGTGGCATTTGCTAGGCACTTTGTTTTCGAGACCACTTCTTTCTTAAGTAGCGATTGGATGCTTTGGTTATTATATTATCATTGTAAACTGATTAATTTGGAGGTGTTCAGTTTCACATATCTGTGTGATGTTCAAACATCTTAGAAATTGTAATCGGATGGCATATTGTTAAATGGATGGACCAATATCGTCATCATTCAAATATTAAATTCGGAATAAACAGGGGTTTTGACATCGTTAGCAATGGTTCTTTTGAGAGCTAGATTGAAGAAAATGAAGTCTACCTAGGGGGACTTCATGCCAAATTGCTATAAACGTAACGTTGAGTAAACACACAAATGCTATGTGTGTTAGGGATGAGCACGGTACCGTACCGGCACCCAAAATACCGATCCCGAAAATCGCAAAATCTTGGTACCGGTACCGGGATTATACCGTTAGCGACGGTAAAAATTCGGGAAATACTAGTAGCATACTGATCCCGAAACTTAAAACTTTGGTATCGATTCGGTACCGACGGTACCAAATCGGTACCGGTACCGATTTTGCTCATCCCTAATGTGTGTGAGTTAGAGGTGAACAAATCGGGTTTTTTAAATACCCGGGTTCGGGTATAGAACTGGGTACGGGTATGAGCGTGTGTTGGTAATAATCAGGTCGGGTTCGGGTCGGGTATTGTCTCTAAAAACCATACCCTATGCATCGGGTTCGGGTCGGGTATAGAACCGAGTATTCTAAAACCGTGTATTTGAATACCCTATTATGGGGTATTGAATAAACCCTATTTACGGGTTTTTTCGGGCATTTTTTGGGTATAGATTGGATTTTTTTTAAAAGTTCGTACTTTTTAGGGGTATTTTTAAGGTATTTTTCGGGTATACATCGGGTATTTAAAATACCCGGTTTCGGATATTGGAAAAACCCGGTTCCGGGTATGAAACCGGTTAGGGTTTTCGGGTATTACCGGGTACAAATTGGGTCTGATTTGGGTTCGGGTTTTAGTGCCAAAATGCATACCCTATCCGTACCCTGCGGGTAGGATCGGGTACGGGTATTAAAAACCCGGGTATTAGAAAAACCGATTCCAGGTTTTTATTTCGGGTCCGGTTTAGTGTGAGTTGAGAAAAAAAACCAAGAAAATTAAAACTGGAGCCGGAGGTGTGCACGCCTGAGAACTAGAGGTAAAAGAACAACCAAGAAAAAGAAAAGTGGAGAGGAGGGAAGGGTGTGACCCCGGGAGCACAAAGCGAAAGATGAAGATTTATCCATTGTGTCAAAGAAACCTTTTATAATTGCTATCATCACAAATCAATTTACACCAGAGAAAAGAAAATAAAAATGTTAATTTGCCATTTTTAATTATCTATGTAGTAATATTGTGATGTTTCCATGTCTTTAAAAACATCAATAAATGCTTTTTTACTAAGCATTCTTTGTTAGAAATGAGATGATGTAAAAAATTTGAGAAATCACTTGCCAAGTCTGTGTATATCTATTCGTTTATTTTGTTAAATCTTGTTATTATAATTTATTTATATTTAACAACATATAAGTTGAAGGGACTAAATATGTGAAGCTCAATATAGAAAAGGGACGTATTAAGTAAAATGAGATAATCAAAGGGGCTAAATAAACATTAAACACAGTAGTATCAATATACAGACATCATCTGGTTTCTTCTTTCTAGTCCACAATTATTCTAGACAACAATGGCGAATTCAAAGAAAATCTTAATGATATGCGGCGATTACATGGAAGACTTTGAGGTTTCATCTTCTTCTTACTTTGATTGAATTGTTAACATCGATGCTGAGTTGAGTTGATTGGATTTTGCAGGCGATGGTTCCGTTTCAGGCGTTGCAAGCTTACGGACTATCCGTTGACGCTGTTTTCCCCGGTAAAAAGTCTGGTGATGTTTGTCGCACCGCTGTTCATCAACTTTCTGCTCATCAGGTCCTCTTCTACATACAAATTATTATTATTATTATTATTATTATTGTTAATTATGTAGGTTAGTGATTATTAGGAAATTCATACTTATTATATAGGAGTGAAATTACTGATTTAACCTTACTCGCCGTTATAGTCACCTGCTAACTTTTAAACACTAACACTAGTATAAGTAAGCAGTTCATTTCAGGATATATGTTGTATTCTAATAACTAATACATCATATGTCGTAGTTATATACAACTTAGAGTAGTGATTTTTCAAATGCACTCGTGTGTGTTGGAATCAGGTCCAAGAACACGCACAGAATGTTGCAATCGCAACCAAGAACAACTCTTTCTGTTTATTATAATTATTGACACTTGCACACGTATTACATACCCCTAACCATCTGTTTATCCTAGTTGACTTCCTAAACATACTATGACTCAAACTCATACTTTCTATCTATACATTCAAACTAATAAGATAAACATGCAAAGCCAAATATATAAACTACTAGACCGATAAATCAAACTATTAATTAAACTCTTTCACTTTGGCCTCCAACTTTCTTTTAAACACGTTCAAGATAACTTTCAGTAATTATCGACATTTTATTCAACACTGGCATGCATAAACAATTTGGGCAAACAAACAGTCTGGCTTGACCAAATTATTATAAGAAAATCATTTTCTGTTATTTGACTTATGATATACATTTATACTCACTCACCTGCTAACTTTTAAACACAAACACTTGATATGGTTTACTTTGATTTTAACAGACATATTCTGAGTCACGGGGTCACAACTTCACTCTCAATGCCACATTTGATGAAACTGATGCAAGCACATATGACGGGTTGGTTCTGCCAGGAGGACGTGCACCCGAGTATCTTGCTATGAATGACTCTGTTCTTAACCTGGTCACACATTTTGCTAAATCTGGAAAGCCCATCGCCTCCGTTTGTCACGGACAAGTTATCTTGGCGGCGGCTGCTGCTGATGTAGTAAAAGGTCGGAAAGTTACAGCATATCCTACTGTTGGACCCGTGCTCGTTGCTGCTGGCGCTCATTGGGTACAACCCGAGACATTGGCAGCATGCACAGTTGATGGAAATTTAGTCACTGCAGCTACTTACTTTGGTCATCCTGAGTATATCCGTCATTTTCTTAAGGTGTTAGGAGCTACTGTAACCGGTTCCAACAAACGTGTTCTATTCCTTTGTGGGGTATGCTTCAATTTCATCCTTATGCAATGTTCAATCACTTCTACTTAAGCGTATGTGCGGGTCGTTTTGGTCTCAAACCGAACCAAAAACTGGAGTTTCGGTTTTTGAATATTTGAAACAATTTGCCATTTGGTTTTGAAATTTTTGGGCCGAAAAAATTTGACCCAAAATAATGAATTTGGGCCTAAAACTTCAGGTCTAATTCTTTTTTGTAATTAGTAAGTAATTGATTATTTATACGTTTGGGCTAAACTATTTGTGTTACACTATTTATTGAATTCTTATAAGTTGATTAAAAATAAAAATTCATAAATTCGGTTCGGTTTTTTCGGTATTACTTACATGCAAAACCGAACCGAAAGTTCAGTTTTTACAACATTATAAAACCTATGTAAGCATTTGTTTAATTGTTTGGGTACGGTCATTTCGATCGGTTCACTTGGTTTCTGCCCAAAATTCTGCTTGATTGTTTATCAATATCTGTTTTTTTAGCTACCGATTTCATCTTTATATGTCAAAATAGAGGATGAATTTTCACCATTTTTTGTTTCTTTTTTAGGTCAACTATTTTGATCTCATTAATGTATGAAAAAGTTTTCAACTTTTTACCAGTAACCAGTTTCTGGTTTAAAATATCGCTCATGTGGCTTCCAAGTTATGAAAAATGATGATGTAGACAAAGTATATGATTAAATATGCTGATGTGGATGTTTTTTTTTATGTGTTTTCCAAGTTTATTTCTGTTGTAATAAATTCTTATAAGGAAACAAACATATTTTCATCATATTTGGTGAAGTCTAGCTTTTAGTGTGGACATTGGTAGTTTGAAAAGGGTAAATTGCATGTAAAAGGAAGTTATTTTTGGTCAATTTCAACAAGGGACCTGGTTACTGGTGTAGCCCTTAATTAATAAAAATCACTGTTTCCTTTATATGATTGTCAACTTATAGTTATAATAACTGACAAGCTAATAACGCACCAGGTAGATAGAAGATCATTACTGGGCAGAAAATTCATTATTATTGTTTGAATTATTATTAGTTTTATGTTTATTCTTTATTTTCATTGCATTATTTTATTCCAGACTTTTAGGAATATTTTTAACCAGGATTTGTTTTAACTCTAGATATAGGAGAGGCTATTTTAACTAACATTTGTTTTAGGTTCTATGATTTGTTGTTTCTGTTGTGAAGTAAGCCTTTTATGTTTTTAGGCAATCTTTCAGTCAATTGAAGTTTCCGTTTATTTAGAAGATATTTCACTGCTTCATCGTGGTCAGTGTGTTTGAAATCCTGTTGTATTGTGTGTGCAATTACCTGTTCCCAAAGTCCCACTTAGCTAATATTAAGCTGTCCTACTTGAGGTGGTATCTGAGTAGGTTTACCTCTCATGATCACTCTTGGTTCAGTGAGAATCAATTCTAATTTCTTTAAAAAACAAACAGAATATCATATATTTTTTTTCTTCTTGAATCAGTAACCTTTGATTTTTCTACATCTGGATTTTTCCTACTCGTGTTTCCACTTTTCTTGAATTTACTGTTGAGATTCATTAGGAATGTCTTATTCTCTACAGTTTTTGGAATTATGGACACTATGATTGTTTTCTTTTCTCATTTGTTTATAAGTATCTAGCTCCATATATAAAATGTTGGTTATGAAAGTATGTTCCATAGATATAGACTAAAAGTAGGTTCCTTTAACACACAAGTTTTTGACCTGTTGCTGGATTACATGGAAGACTATGAGGTAATGGTCCCTTTTCAGTCCCTTGAAGCTCTTGAATGCTGCCATGTAGATGCGGTTTGCCCTAACAAGAAAGCAGGTGATACATGCCCTACAGCTATCCATGATTTTGAGGGGGACCAAACATACAGTGAAAAACCGGGCCATGATTTCACACTACTGCTAACTTCCATGACATTGATGCTTCAAGTTATGACGCTCTTGTCATCCCGGGAGGTCGAGCTCCAGAATATCTCGCACTAGACCCCGCGGTTATTAAGCTGGTTAAACATTTTATGGATGCTGGAAAGCCCGTCGCGTCTATCTGCCATGGTCAACAGATTCTCTCTGCTGCTGGTGTTCTCAAGGTACGTAAAAGGCTAACTATTTAGGAGCCATTTTGCTCACCGGCTGTTTGTTGAATCGTTAATACTTATAATGTATTCACCTGTCGAATAGGGGTGGTCATTAGCTGTAGAAACTAACCGAATCGTCTAAACCAGAATAAATCGGCTGGTTTGGTTGGTTTGAAACAGATATGGTTCGGTTCACTGATCGAGTTTGGCAGTTTTGACGGTTAATGATGTTGGACCTGGAACCAGCTGTGTGAACCGAACTGGTCGTTTAACATTTGTTATTTATATTTTTTCATTATAGGAATATGAAGTTAAGTGTGTGTGTGTGTGTGTGTATACACATGCATGAAAATTTAAGCTTTGAAAAAAAAGTTAAAAAGTTGTCCAAACTCCAAAACTACATTTAGAAAGTTATCCAAACCTGTAAAATCGCTAAATTGTAAAATTGGCCAATTCAGTGACCCAACCAACTCGGCCGGTTTGGCCCAAATTTTTTTAAAAATTGTTTTAACACCTCTACTGCCTGTTGAAATATTTTTGTATTCACTAGCGCATAAAATTGTTTATTATGATTCTCAAATATTTAGTTGTTCTCATATGAACCCACCAAACGAGGGGTGCTTATTTCAGAACCAACAATATGTTAAAAACTAGGAAAACCACATAATGCAACATAGTAATTGAAATGTGATACACAAGACGGTTATGTAACCGTCTCTGTTTCTCACTGTAATTATTCTTTATGCTTTATGTACCAATTCATTATTTGGTTCTTGCATTTCTCAAAATATTATATATACATATGTATATTTTATTACTAGTTAACTTGTGACCAACCAAGGAACTTCATTGCATTTACCTGCAGGGGAAGAAATGTACCGCTTATCCTGCTGTGAAATTAAATGTGGTGTTGGGTGGTGCATCCTGGCTGGAACCAGATCCAATAGATTGCTGCTTTACGGATGGAAATCTAGTAACGGGTGCAGCCTGGCCAGGACATCCTCAGTTCATAGCCCAATTCATGTCGTTGCTTGGTGTACAGGTACACTTTTAGTATGATGTGTGTTTGTGCTATGGTATGTTTGTAACTACAACCACCATACATTTTCTTGTACACGTAATGTTTGCAACCTTATGCTACTGATAATAAGTTTCGTGTATGGTGAGTTGATCGCCAGCAAACAATCTCTAAGCACATTTTGCACACGCCTTTCCTAAATCGTTGAGCTATCTCAAAAGATGTGCAAGAACCACTCATTTAAGCACGGTAGACCCATCCGCTGTATTGGACTGTTTCCATGTGTTTGCAAGTGTAGCTCTATATTTATATATCTTGAATATAATCCCGTTCACATTTAGTTGGTAACTTTTAAATTATAGCAAATCTAATCTAAAAGTGATAAGTAGTGTAGTGGAAGTGACGGCTATTACAGATGGTGCCATGTTATTTAATGACAGCCGGGTCATGAGACAAATAAAATTAGTGGGATTTTCTGGTCCGATGCAGTGGGAATTCAATTTCGGTCAGTTTGGTTTTACGGTGTTGGTATAGTACTGGCACTCGGTATATTGAGAGAAAAATCAAATAAATGTAGATGCGATTAGGATATCAACACGTGTATTACAACGACCGAAAGCCATAGAAACGAATATTGGTACCCGTGTTCGTATCGATTAGGTCCGTCACAAAATTTACGTATTTAGTTTTTAAAAATATCAAAATTCAATATCAAAAACTTTGTTGGCTAAACTTTAAAGTGAAAAAAGAAAAGTTGAAAAGAAAAGAGAAAAAATATACTAATTTAAAATTAAAAAAAAAAAAACCTTGTGAACAACCTTTATAAAGCATACGTGTTCAATTTGTAAACACAAATTTTGAAAGGAAAATCACTAACACACACAAAATGACAAAAATTACGGTTAAAGCACCAATTCTGATAAACACGGCTTAATTTTATTAGTTATTATGTCTATGTATAATCACCAGTTGTTGTATCCTTTGGCCATGTGGTCACCCATAATATGTATTCATGGTTCTTCGGGTAAAATCGAAGAATGTACATCCTATTGTATGAGTCAAAAAGGTAGATAGATCAAGTAATGAGGTAAACCATTTATTTACACTGTAACTTACAAAATTAATTATAGAGTGATGGTGAGTTTGTTCATGTTACAATTTGTGTTTGTTCATATTAATTAATTGTTTACATATTACGGTTGAGACAAGGTGTTTTTTGTTTAAGATATTTAAATAGGACCATTCAACCTTGTATACTACTACTATACTCTCCCATAAAACATTCATTTATTAAGCTTTATTATTTATAAAACCTGATAATGTCATAGCTCATAATCAAGCACTCCTCAATCATGCGGGTCCCGCCACTACGCTCCCTTTAGCACCACAAGCCCAACAAGACAAGCATATGCATATCGATTCATTGTCATTTATGAAAAAAAAAACATATATTACATACAAGATGCAACTCAACACAAAAATACACATGGGTGGTCCCTACAACCGATTTAGGGGTCTCAAACTTCTAAGATTTTGGTATTTGATTAGAGTGAATTTAACATTTTTGACATGTTATTGAAAAAATATATTTGTACGATCCACATTAACTTCAAGTTGAAGTGCATGAGATAATAAGGAATTGTCGCTTGTTTTCGGCCCCGACCCTCCTGTTTTTCTACGCAATAGTGTAATTTTACCCGTTTTCGGCCAAAGTCTTTTATACGCAGTGTAAAATTTAGCTGTTTTCGGCCGAAAAGTTTTAAGCGTAGTGTAAAATTTAGCCGTTTCCTGCCGAAATTTTTTATACGTAGTGAAAATTTAGCCGTTTTGACCGAAAATTTGAGCCCGGCCGCCTTTGTGAAATTTTGTACACATTTTGAGTTCGCCCCCCTCGGTGTTTTAGTCCAAACTTCGCCACCGAATAGGTTGGGTTTCGGTATATTAAATATTTTGTTTTTCCGAATATATTATATTTGTTTGTTTTATTAGTGATTATTTCCAAGACGGTTTTTGCATTTTAAAAGAATTATTGTAATCAAAATATAAAGAAAAGTCGGCTAAAAGAGTAGTAAGAGAATTTCAAATTGAGAAACACAGTCCACAAATAAGGAAATATGAAAAAGGTGGCTAAAATTGTTTTTTTTTTTATATTTATTTAATGATTTAATGATTAGACTATATTATCAAAAGCCGACGCCGAACCAGTAAAGCGTGCGTTGGATATGCGAATATTCTGAATCTAATTTGTAGTAGTGGTGGACTCAAAAACTACAATTTGCTTGCAACTTTCTAATTTTATTAGCCCTACTGAGTGGATGACACTAGAGGAGTAAAATAACCAGTTTCTGGACCCATTCGATTCCAACGCCACATGAAAGAAACTGCTTTTAACCCGATAGAACCGGTTTAAAAATTCTAGTAGTTGGGAAACGGTTTTAGAGCTGTTTTTGACCGTATGCACCATTTTTCTCCTACTCGAGGAACAAATACGCTATATATAGATGTATCAAGCGGATGATCGTCTTCACTCTTCGATGAAGAACTGCATACAACTTATCGATACGCATGGGTAACGCCAAAGAACTAACATTAATATAGAAGCCTACTACATCACTGCGTCTGCACCCAACAACCCAAGACCAAAAATAAATTTTAGAAGTATATAACTATATATATTTTTGTATCATTATTTCTGAAATTATGTTTTTTCATGACTATGTTTTCGCAACTTCTAAAATTACAAAATAATAAATGTGAATTTTATGTTGCCTACATGCATTTTTTAAATGTTGTTCAATTCTTTCTTAACAAAATCGATTCCTATACGAACTGTTCTCTAACCCGACCCTAACACGTGGTTCAATCGGTTTGGGTTCCATACCCCTCAAACTGATCCCAACCCGAACCGGTTTTGACTTGTTGGCAACCACCCAAACCCCTTTAGGTTAGAACCCGAATTGCATGTGCACCTCTGGAAGACCCCGTTACCTATTTGATCCGGAAAAAGTTGCGGGTTCACGGCAAGAAGAGAGGAGTGAAGTCTCTATCTAGGGGCAAGGAACGTAAAAAAGAGAGGACAGATGAAGTGCACTCATGTAGGGATGAGATTTTTTTTACGAATACCCGTACCTGTACCTGTTCAGTACCCGTATTTGTACCCGTACATGTCTATTGGGTACGGGTATGGGTACCCAAATTTATAAATTATAGGTACGGGTAATTTTTGGTACAGGTACGGGTACAAATACGGGTATTTCGGGTTGGTACCTGTTTAGAATATGTAGGGGCTTTTATTAGGTTTCTGACACTCATAACTTAACTTTCAAGCGATATTTTTAAAACCTAGGTATATATTAGTTGAATAATTTCCTTCTTGATCCATATGTGTATATTCATATATTAAGTATTCGTATATTTTTATTTCATTTATGTGTAATCGTGTATATAGGATTGTTCAAAGGGTAAGACCCGACCCTTTTACCTAATACCTTACCCAGACCCTTTACCCTTTTAGGAAGAATCGTGGACCCGAGACCCTACCCTCTAAACAATAAAAGGGTCGGGTATAAATAAGGGTTTCAAGGGTCCAACCCTTTATCCTTTAAGGCTGTAATCACATCTCTTTTTTTTTGCATTTACTAGTTGCATATCTCACATATGACTTTAATATATGAATCCTAGAACAATTATACTTTCATTTAATAACATAGTAAAGTCTAACTTCAAAAGTTTATCAACCATTTGAACTGATTCAAATAATATTCACATTCACAAATTACATGTGGAGAACAATTTAGTGATTTCCATATATGTGTTTCCATTCAGTATTATGGCCTCTATTTTTATTTTTCTTAGTAATTTAGAAATTTCTGATGAATAATATATGAAATACAAACCTCTCCAAAAGTTTATATTAATCGCGATTCTAATGTATATCTATCTAGAAACTAGTAAACGGGTCAAAGATTTGAAAAAGGGTCGGACCCTTGAAACCCTTTTACCCTTTAAGGTGAAATTTAAATACACTTTACCCGACCTATATTATATATTCGGGTCTAATTAAGGGTTTTATGAGTCGGGTAACTGGGTTTCAAGGGTCCGACCCTTATCTTGCTCACCCCTGCGTGTATATCATTAAATAATATGTATGAACTTCTTCTCTTGTTTTCTATAGAAATTATTGTTTTTCTACAGAAATTGAGGAAGAAATAAACAAATAAAAGAAAAATGGAAAGATGACTAAAAATAAATTAAACGGATATTGACTTTCTTTACATAAGTTAATTTTGTTTTAAACATTTTAATAAAAATATGTTGGGAGACTTTGTATGTTTTGCAATACATTACTTGAGTATAAATGGATTTTATATTATGGTTTATTTCATTTTTAGTTTTAGACTTTTAGTATTATGTTTTGGTTGTGTTATTACGGTTTTTAATTGTGTTATTATAATTTTTTTTAAATAAAACCTATTTGACATAATTTACTATAAAACGATTACAATAAAATGGCAGGCAAACGGGCAATAAGCTGCGTCGCAACCCCCTTTTGAATAGCAAAGTCTATCCTGCTAAAAACGAAGCTTTGGGACCTAGAAGCTGAGGAGGTTCCGTGTACGACGCGCTGAACCATACTCAAAAATTTCACAGCCTCTGGGGCCAGAAAACCAAATGTATCAAAGGCAAATGGTAGAAAGACATGTTGATTATCTAAACAAGCTTGCTCGTGTTTAACAACTTTGCCCGATTCAGCCTTCAACGCGGCCTGACCCACAACAAACCCACGGTCCCTGAGCTCAACAAGAGGAGTCACTCCTGTAAGATCCACACAGGCGTGTTTCCCCCCTGCCCACCCGAACACAAGAATATCAGCTGGTCGTAAAGTAGACCTCCCTTCAAGAGGATCCGCGAGAAAGTTAACAGGGGCCTCCTTTTTAGTAGAAATCCCTGCCCGTTTAAGAACATCACACAGAACATCCCTAACCAAATCATGTATGTATTTAAAGACAGACAATTCTTTGCAATACACCACATGGTCACCAAAAGAATCCAAACAGACCTTGCGACAAATTGGGCAAGGTTCATCAGTCGGGAACATAGGGATCATTAACTGGTACTTAAGGATAGCCCGATACTCCAAACCCGACATATGTTGGCCTAATCCTTCAATGGGGATGGCCGTTAGAAAATCCTGAGCCCGAGGAGCCCGAAGGCATTCAAACACCGCCTTTTGGCGAGGGGATAGATCAAACTTCACTTCTAAACTCTTGACGATTCCACTAAATAAGGCACTCGCTACAACATGTTGGGATTTAGGGGGGGCGGTGTAACAACGTGAAAATTTCGAATTCAAAGTATAAACTTTCCAAAGTCTAGGAACTAAAATTGCCAAAATCCAAACTTGAGGGTTAAAAATGAAAAATCTGATTTCTTGTCCTATCGAGCTACGTGATGGACAAAAGGAGAAGCCCATTGCGTACCGCAATGGAGCTTCTGACATAGTGTGACACGTGTGCCACGTGGCACACAGTGGCACCATGTGCTGCCATGTGTCACCACGTGGCAACACTGCCGCCACGTGGAACGGCATCTGCCACGTGTTGACACGTGGCAGGCCTACCCTCTGCGTCATCAGGCCTATATCGCGATACCCGATAGGCCTGCTGAAGGACCCATCGCGTACCGCGAAGAGAACCAAATTGTACGCGATGGGAACCAAATTTTCGTCTATAAATAGCAGCCATGGGGTGTTCATTCCACACATCCAAACACAGCTCTCACTTCTCTCTACTCTCTCTCTAGAATATAAAACCATACCTCGAAGTTCGTGCCTTGTTTCCTCGTTAAGCGTGCCCCGATTTCTCGATTTCCGTGTTGACGTTTCCTCAAAGTGCGTGCCACCCTCCACCCACATTTGACCAAGATGGAGTTTGTTCTCAAAGTACGTGCCAACGTGTGTTGAAGATTGGCATTCATTGATTTGCGTGTCGAGAAAAGAAGCGGCGTTGGAGTGCTGCTCGAGTCCCTAGGGTTTCTAAACGCCAACGAGGTTAGGCGTAACGAAAATTCAATATAATATAACATTATATTCAAGGATTAGGCCTTAAGTTGAGGTTATACTCGATACCTCGATAAAAGAAAAGAAAAGATAACATAACAAAGAAATGAATGAAAGAATAAGTATCGAATATTGTGATTACATATATATGTGTGTAAATATTTATGAATATATTCTTTGTTATGAAGATATTATTTAATGAATAAAGAGTATTCTTAAATAATAAAAAGAAAAGATTACGTTTCTTAGAGAAGAAGAAACACCGGGTTTCAAATATAAACTAAAGGCTTATAATTTACTTTTAAACTAAAGGTTTTTAAGTAAAAGAAAATGAACTAAAGGTTCATCGAGGATTGAGATAAGACTAAAGGTCTTAAGCCGGATCGTGTATCCGACTAACAAATGTTTATACTCGTACTATAGGTGCGAGATAAAGAAGGGAAAGACCCTTGGGCGGTGAGTGAAGCCGATCCTAATGAGATAAGGTGAATACGCCCCCAAAATTTTAAACTTGTTTTCAAATGAGTCAAACTTGTTATATGAAATTATTTACAAGGAACTATGTGTTCCTAAAACCGTTATAACTATGGGTATGAACCTAGCCCTCAGGCTGTGGTATACGTATGTCTGGATCCTTACATAGGTGGTACTATGCGATGAATGGGCACGTCGCACCACCCTTGGTTGTAGGACGCTCTCCTGCAGGGAGTACGACCTTATGTGTATATTTACAAGTACTTAACTAAGTCGAACGCTGCGGTGTTTGCTGAGGTGACCTAGTGTAGAGGCTCTAGTTTATAATGTGTTATTTGACTTTGTTATTCCTAAACCACGTTGGGCCGAGGCAGGCGTAGTCTCGAGGGGTAATAAAGTAAAAGAAAGTATTTTTGCGTCAGTGTGTTCACCAGCATTCGTTGCTGACGTATTTTCTTACATTTTGCAGGTGAACAAAGTTAGAGCTTGGAATGGCGAAGTACTATGATATCCGATGGCTCGGATTTCTTTTGTAAACTTAATATATGGTGGTTTGTAAATATAAACAAGTAATGTTTTGTTAACTTAAACGGGTATTTTATAATCCCGTCTTTTATATATATATATATATAAGTTACATTTTCGATCCTTAAAGATTTATAAGTCTTCCCCAAATTTATGCAACTCTGATTTATTTACAATTACAATACCAACTATTGGGTCGCACTCCTAGGCCGAAGATGGGGGTGTGACAGGCGGTGTCCTTATTAGAGAACCCGCTAAGATCATCCGGAAGTGAAGTACGTAAACGATCCATCGCACACCCATAATCAGAGTCCAACCCATAAATATCATAACCCCGAAGAATATGGTCCTGCAAACACCACGACTGTGCTCTCGAAGCCACAAAAGCATATGTAGATACATCCTCGGCCGAACAGAGACCCAACCCCCCATAACGGGTCGGAAGTGATGCCAACCTCCATTGGAGATCCCCAAAGAACGGACCTCCACAAACCACGATGTCCTCAATCGCCCTTCGAAGACCATTGTCAAATATAGAAACATTTGAAGAATTGAAACAGAATTGAAAGAGATGATTGGTGAGTTATATATATGTCTTTGAAGAATTGAAACTGAATGATCTCAATTGATGTGACCATTAAATCATTTGACTAGCAAGTAAAATAGTTAGCAAAATAAATAGTGGTCAAACTTCTTTAAATGATATTCTCGTATTAAACTATTTTCTTAAATCAAGATATCCTTAATGATCATAATTTAAATATATAAAACTTTATGTTTTGGTAATTTAATATTTATTTATTCTGGTAATCAAAAATTGGTTGTGATTAAGTAAAATTTGTTTTTGAATTATTTTATTTGGAAGAAAATCAAAGAAGAGGTAGTTATATATGGAAGTAATAGGGTTGGACCAATAAGAATATGCCATGTGTTCATAAACTCTATTGTTTTAATAGTATATGTAGATTTACCATTAGAATATGATCATCAACAATTCCTTCGTGTCCTATTGAAAAATCTTTGATTTTTTCTTAACACTTAACTCATACTACAAATATAAACCACTCCCTTGGAAGCCTCTAAAAGCATCCTAACCAATGTTGTTGAGACCGGACCGGCCGAACCGGTCCGACCGGGAATCGGTCACCGACCGGTCTGATTCTATATAGTTCGCTCGGCTCTCAGGGACCAGCCGGTTCGGCCGGTCGAACCGAAAAACCGGACCGGCTGACCCGGTTTTATATGAAAAAAAAATATTTTTTTTTGAAAAATCATTTTTCCAGCTCGGCCTATTATTTTTTGACCAAAGTTGCCGGTCCGACTGGTGGAACCGGTGAGCCGGTAGGCCGACCGGTTCGGTGTCCGATCCGGTTAAGAAAAATCTTAACCCATCTAAAACAAGTTGTTGGTCTTGATTGGAACTTACGACAATATGCATACATACATGTGTGTGTATATATATATATATATATAGAGAGAGAGAGAGAGAGGAGAGAGCAAGGTTAGAATAAAAAGTCATAAATCCATAAGAAGTGTAGGAAACAATATGGACTATTGGATGAACTATAACACATAAGGGTAAGATGGTCCATATAATTTTTCTTTATTTTAGGAATTAATATCAATATTTTTTATCTTTCCTACTTCTAAGCTCATCTAAATTATATCATTTATTCTAATAATTAAAATCCTAACGGTGTGCAATCTTGACTTTTCCTTCCACCACTATCAATTTAGTTTCTAATTGCAAATGAAGTGATTCGTGAGGATGTTCATCTCCCATTATTCAAATATTAGAACCGATTCAATAAAGTATGTATATTTTCAATCTATCATGGTTTTAAAAGATATAATAGTAAGTCTTTTGTGTGAAAGAAAAACTAATTTTAAAATCT
Organism: Bidens hawaiensis; assembly: GCF_021521415.1. Lineage (NCBI taxonomy): Eukaryota > Viridiplantae > Streptophyta > Magnoliopsida > Asterales > Asteraceae > Bidens > Bidens hawaiensis. The sequence continues at coordinate 466,516 of NW_027491920.1, forward strand.
TTGAATTGATAATAAAGATCACCAAATAGAGAACACTCCGTTTTTGTTAGGATCGATCTCATGTGTTTTGAGCTCAAATTGAAGCGTTATTATGGATTATATATTTCTAGATTGATGGTGAAAGGCGCTTGAATTTTTGTTAACATAAGGTTTGGTATAGGAGATAAATCAATTTTCAATATTTATATTTGTTGAAAATTTTCTAAATTAATTGTTATACAAATTTTTTAAGTCCACCTCAATTAAATAAAATGTTCTTATTGGTATTGAAAGTAAACACGTGAAAAACGCATTAAAAGATATTTTGCAATTCACAAAGGAACTTTAAGGATTGATATAAATGGTGGGAGATTGTTCGAAGCATTGGGGATAAGGTTTTGTTTCAAGTATAGCGGTACAAACCGGTTGATGTGCTAGAAACAGTCAATAAATATTAACTAAATTAAACAAGTAATAAAAACTAGACTTAAGACTCAACTAAACAAAACACCGGCAAGTGTACCGATCAATTGTATTAAAGCTAAGTAAGTCCGGAATATCGAACCCACAAGACTCTATAAATTACGTTAATTAACTAATTAGACTCGACTTACGACACGACTATTTATTATTAATGTTTTAAGGGGGATTTTAAACTAATATTAAATTAAGAAAGTAAATAAACAAGTAAACGAGAAACAAGTAATCAAACACAAGATCGAAACCAATAAGAGAAGGAATCTACCTAGGTAAGAATCCCATGCATTAACAATCATCAAGCAATGGACAAATAACATGATTATGGAAACTGATTTATAAACGTATTCATCTAACAAACCCTAAGGACCTTTGACTGAATCAAATGAAATCCCAAAGAACAATTATTAGATTATTAAGCAATCAGTATTATTGATTTCCGCAAAGTCATCAATTAGGGTTAATTAATAATATCTAAAGCAAGCAATCTTACGAAACACTAAACCCTAGATAACTCGATAAGCTAAACATGGATCAACACAATAAGCAAGAATATTGTCACTAACTATCATAGCATGCAATTGACCAAGACACATGAACAACTCCTCACCTTACAGCTATTGGAATTTAGCAAAGCATTTAAAACCCTAACCAACAATTAACAAGCTTCTATGATCTAATAGGCCTATTCAACCATAATAATCAAAACACCAAGTAATGATTAAACATAAACCCTAAATCTAAAGAACACAATCAAAAGATAAAAGATCTATGTGAAGCAATAGTTAATAATCAATCAAGATAATAAATACTTATACGCATCATGAAAACAAAACCAAGTCTTTACTATTAAATAATGAAATCTATAATCAAACATTAGTCCAAAGCAAGTATCAAGTCTCAAACATGTTCATCAAACCTAGGTAGACATGAAGTCTAGCCTAGAATCATTATTAAAAACAATCCTAAACAAGTACTAAAAACTGTTGCTACAACAAAGATAAGACCAATGATAGTGAATAGACTGGTTAGGCTAAAAGGCTTCAAGGGTTCGGATTAGCCTAAAGCAGGTCGTGGTGTCCCTCTACATTTGCAAAACGTAGAAGGAGGTTCACTAGTTAGTTGTTTGTTGTTATAGTTCACCAAGGGATCGAAACCGTGATGTTTGAAATCGGTTTTAGGATGATGTTCTTGGTGAAGCTATGATATTTGTGAAGTGAGAAAGGAATAAGCAAAGTGTATATTCCTCAAGAGAAAAGAGAAGATCAAAGAGCATGTATTAGCTCCAGGTCTGTTGTCTTGTGTTTATGGCTAAGCATCTCTTATATAAGTGAGGAGATGTAAGCCTTTCAATTCAGATGTTACTAAACTAGTTAACCTCTTGTTTGCATAGAGAGTTGACCATTGTTGGGCAGGAAGCTTTGGATCGCTGGTCCATAGATAAAATAATATACTTTATCTGAGTAAGTACTTTGGTCAGAGGGGACATGGATGTGAATAGTGATGTGACATTGTACTGTAGCACGTGGGTGCTTGTTTCCATAAGTTTGGGCGGGAAACGAAGCTTTTAACCTTTTAACCCTTTTAGCGTTAACGTGTTTCAGCCATTTTATTATTTCCTTGGGCTACCCCCGTCCTCAGCCCCCCAAGTCAGAGGTTTTTGAGGAGTATACTCAAGGGCTTCTGACTTTTGCATATGTTTTGTCTATTGCTTAAAGGTTTCAAGGCTTTGAGGCTTTGTTCAGTTTTGGTTGTTTTTATTGCCCATAGAACATTTTCATGGGAATCCCTTTGATTTCCTTTGTTTTAGCCTGAACGGCATGTCATGGATGATGTTGGCCTTTTAAGGCTTTGTTTATGACTCACAATGTTCTAAGTATTGTGTTTTGGTTGCTTGTCTTGTTAGTTTGATGTGTTTTTAGCTAACTTTCCTTAAGAAGTTTTAGTGCCGCAGCCATTTTTAGCTTCAAGGCTTCATTAGGTAAAAAACACATGTTGGCTATCCTTTATATCACTACTTAGTGTATGTTTTTTGTTTTCGTAAACTTTTTGAAGTTTAAGGAACGAATTGGTGTAGGCTGTTAAGACCTGTCTATGAGACGAGTTTTAGTTGAAAAAATTTTCTAAGTCTCATGGAGTCGAATTGATATAGGTACTCACCCCTTATATAGGTCCATTTAACCCTTGAACCTATTGAGCGATGTGGCCTGGGAGCTCATCCCCTTACATGGCCCTTGCCATGGAGTTTCTTGCTAGGTTCTCAACCTGATTATAGGATAGTAAAGACAAGTTATGACAAAAACTTTATCATTCATTTCAAGATGTTGTTGTTCACAAAAAGGAGAATTATACATCTCTTGTAGTACATTTCAAGACTTTGACTAGGCATGGAACCTTTTAAGCGTTTTGTCGTTCCAGTGTCTTGGAAGCTTATTGCCAACTAGGAGCTCATTTTCTTTGTTCTTTGAAATCAACGGCCTCTTCGCCTCGGATGTGAGCCTCGGCTCGTTCAAGAGCTTCTTCAAGGGTTTTAGGTAGGCACTTGTTAAAGTCCCTTGTGAGGTGCTTGGAGGCGATGGCGTTCATGAAGCCTGCCACCCTCATTTTTTCGTCAGCCCCCACATATTGTAACCCTTCTTTCTTGTACCTTTCGATGAAGTCTCGAAGGTTTTCATCATCTTTTTGTTTTATCTGAAAAATGACCGTGGCGTCCTTGACGTACCTTCTCTGTTGTGAGAAGTGGGCCAAGAAGCCCTTGCTCAGATCGTCGAAGCTTCGAACGCTTTGAGCAGGAAGGTCGTTGAACCATATTCTTGCTGATCCGACTAATATTTTGTGACAATCGTCAATTTCAAGTTAACTCCGTTAACTCAACTCCGTCAATTCAAACTTAAGATCATTGAATCTATAACGCACACCTCATTACATTTAAACTAGGGTTTAAATGACGCTTAACACTTACTACATGTGTAGTCTTTCGGGAATTGCACCGAAACGCAAACGAGTTGACGCAAACAATTGGTGAATAAACGAAAAACTTCAAAACAATAATTTTGTGAGAATTATGTGTTAGACTTATGTGTTATGTGATAACATTCTTATAAACATTAACTTAATGTGCTAGAACTAGTTAATTAAGCTAGAAAAGTAACATTTGGAAGTTAAGGGACCAAAGTGTATTATATTATTATTATTAATATTAACCTAAACCCTAACCTCCTTCTCTCCCTCCCCAAAAACGACGGCAGCTACCCCCCCCTCTCTTCACGATCGGCTCACACACACACACATATTGCTTGGTTTTTGATCTTGGGTTTCACAATTGAAGCATCCTACACCCGATTCTAGTCATCTTCTACCTTCCCCTTGCTTATTTTTGTGCTTTGGAAGGTATAATTATAAACCCTAGAATCTGGAAATTATATACATGATGTTCATATGTCTTGTTTTGATTGAAAGATGTATTGATTTTTGAATTGATAGCTAGTATTGGTGTTATTGCATGTTAATCGTTTGTTTCTTGATTTTGAGTTCAAGTAAAACCCTAATCATGGATGTAATGTGTATTTGATGTGCATGGATAATGATTATGGTGTCTATAAGGTCATATGAACGGATTATGGTCCATAGATAGTTAATAGGTTGAGTTTTGTTGCAAACAGTTTCTGGACAGATTGTGTTGTTGATGTTCAATTGACTGTAACGGGGTGTAAATGTGAAAATTGGTTGAGATTATTGATACTACAGTAAACTAGGTTGAGTCTAGTTTCTAAAGAATATAAATTTGCAATTTTTGGACGTGTAAAAGTTAACCTTTATGATTTTATAAAAACGTTGTGCAAAGCTGAGTTGTTAGACCTGTAGGTTGTTTTGTAAATGTTATATCTCATGAACTACGAGACCAATTGGGTTGGTTCCACTTCTGGAAATTGACTTGTTGAGTTAGGAACCTAACCCAAGTGGTCTCGCATTTGTTGAATTTTTAGTTTAACGGGAATTTCAAATAACATTCTGTTGCGCATGAATTTGACTGTTATGAGTTTGCTGTAATGTTTTGATCATTGTGAGAAACATATGTGGAATAAAAATAAAATAAAATATGTTCTGGAAACCTAATACATGTATGCTTTTGTGATGATATTTTATGAATTAATTGAGTTGCTATGATCGGTGGTATAGTATAATCTTTCAAGTAGAATTTCTGTCTCGGTGAAACTAGCTGCTGAATTTTGTGAAAATGCATGAAACATGATAATTGCTAGTTAATTGTTATGTTTTGACCAAATTGCCCCTGCGGGGAATACTTGCTAAACAATTGTGGTGTTTTTACCAACTCACCAACCTCGTGTTGACACTTTTAGTATGTTATTCTCAGGTAGCCGAGGCGGGCGCGTGGTATAGGATCATGCATTGTTTGAAACGTTTTTGTTTATGCAACCTGATTTTAAACTGTTATTATGGGGTTTTGAGTCGTCCTGCGTGACGCAACTTTTATCTCTTGGTTTTTACGCTTCCGCACTTAATTTCATTTAAACGTTTTTATGGTTTGATTATAACTAATGATTCCGATCGTGTTAGTTCACACCCTCTGACGGTAAAACTCCTTTAGTGGATTTTGAGGGTGTGACAGATTGGTATTAGAGCCATTGGTTATAGCGAACTAGAAATTGCATGCATACTAGACTATAACCGCGACGACCCATTAGTTATAATGATACGCACTGCATAAGTTTGTGTAGTCTTTGTTATCTTATCTCTTTACCTCTTTCACTCATACGCGCGCATACACGGATTACCTGTAGGAATGTCGACGCCGCCATCATCATCATCATCCGATCCGATGACTCATGCACATGGGAAGGAACCGCAGTTACCTACCTCATCGCCACCACCGTGTAGTCCCGGAACTCGAAGCGCCTGCACCGAAGAGGTATCGCTTATCCGGAGGCATGTACGAAAACGAAGTTAGCTGGGATTGGTACCCTAATATGATCAGGCGTATGGTCTACCGTGAACAAGTTCCCCCGCTACCTCACCCGAACCATCCTGCTTACCCCAACACCCTACCACCCATAACCGAACCCGTAGAGCGTGTGCTTGCAGCTGTTGTTTCTTGCTTAGAGCGTGATGTTGGTTACATGCGCTATACGAGAGCTAACGTTTCCGAACTGTTAAAAGATGGAACCGAGACTAAGAAGGAAATTTCCCGCATGACAGCGGCCATGAAGGAAATGCAAGAGGCTAGTGATCAACAGATGAAGATTATGAAAGATGCAAGCCGAGATGATAGACTTGCAAGAGCAACTCCAAGTAGCAAGGACTCGAACCGAGATAGCTTTAGAGCGTTGCGATGTCTTACAAATGCAAGTTGCTCAGAACGCAGCCGAACCTGAGGCAGAGCCTGAGGCCGAGCCTGAGGCAGAGCCTGAAGAGGAACCTGAAGAAGATCCCGAAGAGGAGCCTGAGGAGGATCCCGAGGAAGATCCCGAGGAGGAACCTGAAGAAGAACCGGAGGAAGAACCGGCTGAGGAGGAGGCACACTCAGAGGTGTCCTCAGATGATGACATCTAGTGATGATGACACCTAGATGGAGGGGTTGTCTCCATCCGAACTATTATTTTCTATGATTTTATGGATTGATTGGAAATACTTTGTAGCGAATACAATGGTTTTAATCATGAATTTTTATTTGGATTAATATATGGTTGTGATGTGATGTTTGTTTCTCATTTCTTTCCTGCCTATCTTTTTATTACATGTATGGCGTGTTGCATATGAAAGAAAAATTCATGTCTAACATTTTATGCTGTGATTCTAGGAAATGGCTGGAAGAAACGTTGGACACGGACGTGGTAACATCAACTTGACTGCAGCAGAACTCCAAACTCTGCTGAATGACCACGCGGCGGCCGCTCTAGCCGCACATGTTCAGAACCAAGCTGGGGGTCCAATTGGAACGTGTACCTTCAAGAACTACCTTGACTGCAAGCCCAGTACGTTTAAGGGCACTGAGGGAGCTATAGGTTTCCTGCGTTGGGCTGAGAAGGCCGAATCGGCGTTTGAGATGTGTAATTGTCCCACTGCCAGTAGGGTCAAATTCGCTGCTGGAACACTTGAAGATTCTGCCCTCACTTGGTGGAATTCGAACGTACAGATTCTTGGATTGGAACTAGCTAACGAGATGAACTGGGAGGAGTTCAAAAACATGATACGAGAGGAGTACTGTCCGAGAGAGGAGATTGCAAAGTTGGAGTCAGAATTTTGGTCATTGAAGATGGTGGGTTCAGAAATCGAAGCCTACACTACCCGTTCTCACGAGTTAGCTGTGATGTGTCCGCGGATGGTAGACCCTCCGAGTAAGAGGATTGAAACGTATATTGATGGGTTAGCACCGCAAATTCAGGGCATGGTAACGTCTTCCAGACCAGCCACGATTCAACAAGCGATTCGGTTAGCTCACAAACTAACGGATCAAGCAGTGACCCAAGGTGCGCTACCACCTAGGGGTTCAACCACTAAAGCCCGTGACAACCCGAGTACTGACAACAGCAGCAACAACAACCAGAGCTATGGAAAGAGAAAGTTTGACAACACCAGATCCTCATCCTCGAACCCCCCACAGCAGCAACACTACCGAAAGCCCGAATTCACCCGGAGCTTCAACAATCAGGGTCACAATAACAATAACAACGGTGGCGGGCAGGGTTCGAGCGGATATGCTGGGAAATATCCGAAGTGCAACAGGTGCAACTATCATCATGCTGGCCCGTGTGACCGTGTCAAGTGTCAGAGATGCGGAAAGATGGGTCACCAAGCAAAGGAATGTAGAGGAGACCTTGCGGCAAAGGGTGCTCCTAAACCACCCATGACAACCAAGGGATGTTTTGAGTGTGGACAAGAGGGACATTTTAAGAAGGACTGCCCTAAGCTGAAACAGAACGACAACAATGGAGGTAATGGAAGTGGCAGTGGTGGTGGAAACAATGGTAAAGGAAGAGCTTTTGTTATTGGGTCGGGTCAAGCCCGCAATGATCCGTACGTGGTGACTGGTAAGTTCCCTGTGAACGATTGTTTTGCTTCTGTATTGTTTGACACTGGAGCTGATAGGAGTTCTGTGTCGAAAGCCTTTAGTCAACTCATTGACCTAACTCCAACTCCGTTAGATGCTAAGTTTCCTGTTGAATTAGCTGACGGAAAGACTACAGTAACGACTCACGTACTTGCGGGATGTAAGTTAAAACTGTCAGGTCATGTTTTTGATATTGACCTTATTCCTTTTACGCTTAGTAGTTTCGATGTCGTTGTCGGCATGGACTGGTTATCCGAGAACCAAGCGGAGATTATATGTTATGACAAGATAGTCCACATTACTACCCCTTCCGGCGAGATCATTTCGATCCGAGGCGAAAGAAGCGGCATGACCACCAGCGTCATTACCCTCATGAAGGCGCAGAAGTATCTACGAAAGGGTCACCCCGGCAATTTTGGCGCATATTGTTGAGAAACCCGCGGAGGAGAAGCGAATTGAAGATATACCAGTTGTGCGAGATTTTCCGGAAGTTTTCCCGGAGGATTTGCCCGGACTCCCTCCTATACGACAAGTCGAATTCCAAATCGAATTGACACCCGGTGCAGCACCCATAGCACGAGCCCCATATCGGCTCGCACCGGCGGAGCTTCAGGAGTTGTCCACCCAGTTGCAAGATTTGTTGGATAAGGGTTTTATCCGACCTAGCTCATCGCCATGGGGAGCCCCTGTCTTATTTGTCAGAAAGAAGGACGGGACTTTCCGCATGTGCATCGACTACCGGGAGTTGAACAAGGTGACGGTCAAGAACCGTTATCCTTTACCCCGAATTGATGATCTGTTTGACCAGCTCCAAGGATCGAGTTATTACTCAAAGATCGATCTGCGATCTGGTTACCATCAACTAAGAGTGCGCGAAGAAGATATTTCAAAGACGGCCTTCAGAACACGGTATGGTCACTATGAGTTTTCGGTTATGCCTTTTGGACTAACCAACGCACCAGCCGTATTTATGGATCTCATGAATCGAGTATGCAAGGCGTACCTCGACAAGTTTGTGATTGTGTTTATTGACGATATCCTGTTTACTCCAAGGACAAGGCTGACCATGAGGAACACATAAGGGTAATTCTGGAATTATTGAAGAACGAACAACTGTATGCTAAACTCTCGAAATGCGAATATTGGCTTCGCTAGGTTCACTTTTTAGGACATGTGATCAACGAAAATGGTATCCATGTCGATCCCGGTAAGGTATAGGCCATCAAAAACTGGGAAGCACCTAAGACTCCGACTGAGGTGCGGCAATTCCTAGGACTGGCCGGCTACTACCGGCGTTTCATCGAAGGATTTTCAAAGATTGCCCAACCCCTCACCGCTTTGACTCACAAGGGTACTAAGTACAATTGGGGAGACGCGCAAGAATCCGCTTTTCAACTATTGAAAACCAAACTCTGCAGCGCCCCTATTCTGGCCCTCCCCGAGGGAACAGAGAATTTTGAGGTACATTGTGACGCATCGATACAAGGTCTCGGTTGTGTGCTGATGCAACTCGAGAAGGTTATAGCCTATGCCTCTCGACAACTACGGGTTCACGAGAAGAACTACACGACCCATGATTTGGAACTCGGAGCTGTGGTGTTTGCCCTTAAGATATGGAGGCATTACTTGTACGGTACCAAGTTTACCATTTACACCGACCACAAGAGTCTCCAACATATCTACGATCAGAAGGAGCTGAACATGCGACAGCGTCGTTGGGTCGAGCTGCTTAAGGATTATGATTGTGCCATCAAGTACCACCCTAGCAAGGCCAATGTAGTGGCCGACGCCCTCAGTAGAAAAGAAACCGATAAACCCAGGCGAGTGCGAGCATTGCAACTCACGATTCATGTCAGCTTACCCGATCAGATTCGCGAGGCGCAACTCGAAGCTTTGAAAGATGATAATCTTCCATCAGAACTCATGCGGGGCATGAACAAGCAACTTGAAACCAAAACGGACGGGGTCCGATATTTTGAGAACCGGATTTGGGTTCCACGATACGAAGAGTTGAGAACTCTGGTGATGGACGAAGCACACAAGTCCCGATATTCTATCCACCCTGGCTCAGATAAAATGTATCATGACATAAAGGCACTTTACTGGTGGCCAAACATGAAAGCCGACATTGCCACCTACGTGAGCAAATGCTTGACTTGTGCCAGAGTCAAAATAGAATACCAGAAGCCATCTGGCCTGCTACAGCAACCGGAACTTCCAATGTGGAAATGGGAACACATTTCAATGGATTTTATCACAGGATTACCTAAAACACCGACGGGATGCGATACCATTTGGGTGATCGTTGACCGGTTGACTAAGTCGACACACTTCTTAGCGATTAAGGAATCGGACAAAATGGAAAGACTGACTCGCGTCTACATGAAGGAAGTAGTGTCTAGACACGGAGTGCCTGTCTCAATCATTTCTAATCGAGATTCCCGTTTCACTTCGGAAGTCACTGCAAAGCGCACTAGGCACCCGTCTTGATATGAGCACAGCATACCATCCTCAGACGGATGGGCAAAGTGAACGAACTATTCAGACCTTAGAGGACATGTTGCGTGCATGTGTGTTGGATTTCAGAAAAAGTTGGGAACCTCACTTACCTTTGGTAGAGTTTTCGTATAATAACAGCTACCACGCAAGTATTAAAGCAGCGCCGTTTGAAGCGTTGTACGGACGGAAGTGTCGATCACCTCTCTGCTGGGCAGAGGTGGGTGACAGCCAAATCACTGGTCCAGAACTGGTACTCGAAACTTCGGAAAAGATTGTTCAAATCCGAAATCGCATGGCAGCAGCACGAGATCGCCAAAAGAGCGTCGACAAGCGCCTAAAACCTCTCGAATTTCAAGTGAACGATCGGGTGTTACTCAAAGTCTCACCTTGGAAAGGTGTGGTTTGCTTTGGAAAGCGAAACAAACTCAACCCACGATATGTTGGTCCTTACCGGATAACGGAACGCGTTGGTCCGGTGGCGTACCGACTGGACCTACCAACGAAACTCAGTGGCGTACACAATGTATTCCACGTATCCAATTTGAAGAAATGCCTATTTGATGAAACCCAAGTAGTCCCTTTGGACGAATTGCAAGTTGATGAACAGCTACGCTTCATTGAAGAACCAGTTGAAGTTTTGGATTGGGAAACCAAAACACTCAAGCATAGCAAAATTCCAATCGTTAAGGTTTGTTGGAACTCGAGACGTGGACCGGAGTTCACGTGGGAACGCGAGGATCAAATGATGAAAAAGTATCCTCACCTTTTTGAAGGGCTGACCAAACACAGAAAACCGCGAAACCCGACAGACCGTCAGATTTCACCGAAGGTATGAATTAAATTTCGGGACGAAATTTCTTTCTACTAGGGGATGATATGACAAACTGAAAATTCTTTTCTTACTTTTTCAGACACTCATCACGACTTGACTCAAATTTTCGGGCCGAAAATTCTTTAAAATGGGAATGATGTGACAATCGTCAATTTCAGGTTAACTCCGTTAACTCAACTCCGTCAATTCAAACTTAAGATCATTGAATCTATAACGCACACCTCATTACATTTAAACTAGGGTTTAAATGACGCTTAACACTTACTACATGTGTAGTCTTTCGGGAATTGCACCGAAACGCAAACGAGTTGACGCAAACAATTGGTGAATAAACGAAAAACGTCAAAACAATAATTATGTGATAATTATGTGTTAGACTTATGTGTTATGTGATAACATTCTTATAAACATTAACTTAATGTGCTAGAACTAGTTAATTAAGCTAGAAAAGTAACATTTGGAAGTTAAGGGACCAAAGTGTATTATATTATTATTATTAATATTAACCTAAACCCTAACCTCCTTCTCTCCCTCCCCAAAACCGACGGCAGCTACCCCCCCCCCCCTCTTCATGATCGGCTCACACACACACACATATTGCTTGGTTTTTGATCTTGGGTTTCACAATTGAAGCATCCTACACCCGATTCTAGTCATCTTCTACCTTCCCCTTGCTTATTTTTGTGCTTTGGAAGGTATAATTATAAACCCTAGAATCTGGAAATTATATACATGATGTTCATATGTCTTGTTTTGATTGAAAGATGTATTGATTGTTGAATTGATAGATAGTATTGGTGTTATTGCATGTTAATCGTTTGTTTCTTGATTTTGAGTTCAAGTAAAACCCTAATCATGGATGTAATGTGTATTTGATGTGCATGGATAATGATTATGGTGTCTATAAGGTCATATGAACGGATTATGGTCCATAGATAGTTAATAGGTTGAGTTTTGTTGCAAACAGTTTCTGGACAGATTGTGTTGTTGATGTTCAATTGACTGTAACGGGGTGTAAATGTGAAAATTGGTTGAGATTATTGATACTAAAGTAAACTAGGTTGAGTCTAGTTTCTAAAGAATATAAATTTGCAATTTTTGGACGTGTAAAAGTTAACCTTTATGATTTTACAAAAACGTTGTGCAAAGCTGAGTTGTTAGACCTGCTGTTAGGTTGTTTTGTAAATGTTATATCTCATGAACTACGAGACCAATTGGGTTGGTTCCACTTCTGGAAATTGACTTGTTGAGTTAGGAACCTAACCCAAGTGGTCTTGCATTTGTTGAATTTTTAGTTTAACGGGAATTTCAAATAACATTCTGTTGCGCATGAATTTGACTGTTATGAGTTTGCTGTAATGTTTTGATCATTGTGAGAAACATATGTGGAATAAAAATAAAATAAAATATGTTCTGGAAACCTAATACATGTATGCTTTTGTGATGATTTTTGATGAATTAATTGAGATGCTATGATCGGTGGTATAGTATAATCTTTCAAGTAGAATTTCTGTCTCGGTGAAACTAGCTGCTGAATTTTGTGAAATTGCATGAAACATGATAATTGCTAGTTAATTGTTATGTTTTGACCAAATTGCCCCTGCGGGGAATACTTGCTTAACAATTGTGGTGTTTTGACAAAATTGCCCCTGTGGGGAATAGTTGCTAGTGATGTACATTATTAATACATGACACGTAAATAATTGTTCACACATGTATCGTATCACAAATGTACTTGTTAAGTCACACACGATTCACAAACGAAACACGAAACGTGATATTTTCAAAGGTATTATGTGCCGAGTCTAGAGACTCGATAATAGTTCTGACACTTAGAAAATCTCCTTGTTGTTTTAGAACGCTAGAGAGAGTTTTTCTGTGACGCGCATCTTGGTGAATTATTTTGGGAATACTTCGCAAACAGTGAGTTCACTTACCCCTTTTAAACTGTTTTCAAACGCTTTTCACTTGGGGGAGATAACATACTCCGAAAACGCATTTAAGATTTTGTTAATATAGATTATATATCACTTGTAAAGACTAAGTGGCAAACGCAATAACTAAAGACCTTCATTCACATCGAACCGTTTAATATTGGATAATAGCGAGTCATTGTTGAGTAGTACTACTGGGTTTGACAAACCCCACCCAACGCTAAACTCGACTGGAGGTCGAGTGGGTGTAATCTTGGCTAAACACATACCATGGTCGGGATAGACCTGGTGGCAAGGCAAATGATAAACAGTCAGCTTCGGTGTCGAACACTTAGTAATACTTGTTTTATAGGCTAGCTACCTATAGATATATAATTGACATAACACTATCTGGTAACGCAAAACGCTTAACTCAAAACGCTGAACGCAAAACGCTTAACGCAAAACGCTGAACGCAAAACGCTGAACGCAAACGCTAAACGCTTTATTTTATATAAACTTGTAAACTCACCAACCCCGTGTTGACACTTTTAGTATGTTATTCTCAGGTAGCCGAGGCGGGCGCGCGGTATAGGATCATGCATTGTTTGAAACGCTTTTGTTTATGCAACCTGATTTTAAACTGTTATTATGGGGTTTTGAGTCGTCCTGCGTGACGCAACTTTTATCTCTTGGTTTTTACGCTTCCGCACTTAATTTCATTTAAACGTTTTTATGGTTTGATTATAACTAATGATTCCGATCCTGTTAGTTCACACCCTCTGACGGTAAAACTCCGTTAGTGGATTTTGAGGGTGTGACATATTTGCATGAACATCAAACAACACTCAGCATGGGACCATTTTTCAATTCTGGCCGCCCCAGTGAAGACCTGGAGATGGTCTTCGAGATCTTCAGTCCCATCATACGTTCTTATATGGGGTGGCGTCTTGATTTTTGTTTGAAAGTAATAATCGGCGATTTTTTGATAGAAACAAGATAGGTTACCGGGCTTGTAAGGTTTTGCCAGATCCTCATCTAGCCTTACAGCAGGATTATGACTTGTTGTTCCTTGGTGAGTACCCAGCGCTTGGTTGATGATTTTAGGTCCAAGGAAAGTGTGCCATCATTTGAGCCATCATCTGAGGCATCAGGTTAAAGCCTTGAAGGCTTTCAGGGGTTGCTGCTGTTTGATTCATTCCCATGGGAGTGCTTATCGTAGCACTTCGAGCCAAGGGCAAGACCGACATGGCCTGCTCCCATGTGGTAGCTGTGGGAGGAGAACTTGAAGCTGGTGACTGCCATATCTGGTCGAGAGTGGTCTCGTGTCCAAGGGGTTGTGAAGTGAACAAAAGGAAAGCCGTTAGGCTTGATCTCTTATAGGTGTAGGGAGATGGGTTAAAGGGTTGACAGGTTACACTTGGACCAGCTACAAAAAGAGAAGCAGCAGGGCGTGAGCTGATTAGAGGGGAAGGTGGTCTTCCAAGCGACATTGAGGGCTCTGATTCTTCATAATCTAGCCTTATTCTTATCCCCTTTTCTCTTTCTTGGCTCACGTGTTGGTTAAGAAGATGCCTTAGTTGCAAGAAATTTCGTGATACCCCTTCCAGCGTCAAGTCGACGCGTTCCGAAGTGTTTGTGACCCCTGCATGGGGAGAAGGAACTCCGGATCGTGAAGGGGTTGGAGTTCGGAAAGGTGAAAGCTCGAGAAACAAAGGTTCTATTCGAGTTCCTCCCGGAGTAGAAAAATCGAAGTTGTTGCCGGAGTTTCTTGACCGACACTTGGTGTTCTTGACACTTGGTTGACTTCTCTGGGAGATCCACCTTCTGACATGGTGATGGAGCTACACTCCTGGTCTTTTTGATAAAGTAAGCGGCGTAGCCCCACGGTGGGCGCCAACTTGTTGCTACAACAAAGATAAGACCAATGATAGTGAATGGACTGGTTAGACTAAAAGGCTTCAAGAGTTCGGATTAGCCTAACGCAGGTCGTGGTGTCCCTCTACGTTTGCAAAACGTAGAAGGAGGTTCACTAGTTAGTTGTTTGTTGTTATAGTTCACCAAGGGATCAAAACCGTGATGTTTGGAATCGGTTTTAGGATGATGTTCTTGGTGAAGATATGATATTTGTGAAGTGAGAAAGGAATAAGCAAAGTGTATATTCCTCAAGAGAGAAGAGAAGATCAAGGAGCATGTATTAGCTCCAGGTCTGTTGTCTTGTGTTTATGGCTAAGCATCTCTTATATAAGTGAGGAGATGTAAGCCTTTCAGTTCAGATGTAACTAAACTAGTTAACCTCTTGTTTGCATAGAGAGTTGACCATTGTTGGGCAGGAAGCTTTGGATCGCTGGTCCATAGATAAAATAATAATACTTTACCTGAGTAAGTACTTTGGTCAGAGGGGACATGGATGTGAATAGTGATGTGACATTGTATTGTAGCACGTGGGTGCTTGTTTCCATAAGTTTGGGCGGGAAACGAAGCTTTTAACCTTTTAACCCTTTTAGCGTTAACGTGTTTCAGCCAATCGTCTTTGTAAAATTTCAAACCTAGCAAGTCTATATTTAAATAATAAGTATAAAAACATTCTTTTATAAAAACTAATTTCGCTCTTCATATAATAAAACATTATTATATATATTTTATTTAATATAGTGAATTAAATATGCATTAAATGATTAGGATTCGAATATGGGACCCTTTAGAAGAAAACCTAATAAAAACCTACTTACCACCACCACCAAAGTGGTGATTGACGATTTTTAGTTTTTACTTTGTAAAATAAGTTTTCGCGATGGCTTGTGTCGGCTCATGAGGTAAAAAAAAATAAGACACCATGAAATTAGGTTTATCTGTTTTACTTATCTATATTATTTAATAAATAAAGTTTTTTAAATACCACATATCATCATTATGTTGATTCTTACAAAATTTTCCCTCATCTCTTTCATATTAAATACATTTCTCTTTCTAATATTTCATTTTCAATTTTTAATGATTCCATCCTAATTTAAAAGAATTAATACCATCATAAATATGTTAATTTGTTTAATATAAAATATATTGCATTAGTTATTGATATTAGATTTTTTTAAGTAACAAATATGAAACGAGTGAATTTCTTTAACCGGTTAAAGTATCAAACATTGTTCATGTCAAACAGTTTAAGATTAAAATGAGTTTTGGTCCAAGGGTTAGTTTATTAAAGTAGCCATTTACAACTAAGTTTTGATATAAAAATAACAAAGAATAATTTATGATTTATGAATTTTCTAACTTTTTATTTCCAAATTAGGTAATGTGTAATTTTTTTACTGTATAATATATCTTTATATATGTGATACATTTTTTTTTGTATTTCACTTTATGTTATTATTTAAAGAAAATTACTTATTTTAATCCGTGTACTACACGTGTAATTAACCTAGTATTTTGAATATTTAAAATTAAACTTTAGTTTATCGACATTCACAATTAGAATTTAAATTTGTATCGATATCTGTTAATACTTTATTTAAATCTGTATCGATATCTATTAACAATTTATATTAAGTCATTTTATAGTTGGAAATTTTATAAAATGTATTTATTATCTGAAAATTACACTTCTACTCTAATCCATGCTCATACTTTTATCATTCACATTTATATTCAACCCGAGTTCAACCAACTATTCTAAATCTTTTATATATGCCATCATTAATAAAACTAATTCATAAAACCCAAAGAAAATTGTTTGAAGCATATATAAGTTAGGTCTTCAATCCATTATGCATGACATTTATAAGACGTTACATGACAATGCAAAGTTGCCTTTTAGTTTAGAGAGTGCAAGTGGCATTATATAATAACGACATGCTACAAAGTTTAATTTCACTTCCATTACTTTAAATAATATGCATTTTTAACCCATTTATGTTTCTTTCAATCTAAGTTTTTCTTAGCAGCTTGTATTCGTTAAGTTAAAAAAAAATTAAAAATCTATGTAACGATACGACGAACAGTGACGGATCTAGACCAAAATGCCAGGGGTAACGTTAAATTCTTTTCATTTTTTTATCTTATTTCATACAATGTAAACCAAACAAAATAGAAACACAATAATAAATAAATTTAAACACATGGGCTGCATATTTTTCCTTTCTGATTTTTGAAAGCTTGAAATCGAGCCATTACATCATCTTCTTTTACTTTATCAAGCATTTCTCTTTCGGCCTCACAAATTAAAGCGTTTTTCAAATACTCATCACTCATTCGATTGGGAAAATCCGTCTTGTGAAGCCTCAAATACTCATCAAACCATTTTACATTAAAACGTCTCCGACTACTAGAATAATTTGTCCACTTAAAGTCATGACCTCGTTGATGAAAAAACATTTTAACAAGATACGCTCTTCTTATGTCATCTATTTGATTATGATGATAACTAGCAATAGGTGGTCTAAAAGATGGATACGAAGGAAGATCACTTAAATTGATTGTTGAACGGATTGAATGACTTGAAGCTGAAGGAATATTTGGACCAATATTAGCATTTTCTTGCAAATCATTATTTCAACTTGGACCAATATCTTCATTTTCTTACATATTATCAACAATATCTGAACTTGGTGTTGGACTGACAATATTTTCTTTTCTTTGTCGTTTAAAAGGATTGCTAATAAGACTTTGTTATTCATCTTCCAAGTTCCCTAAACAAAATTCAAACCATAAACTTTAAATCCCTAATAAATTTCAATTTAGACATAAACCCTAAATTCTAATCAACTCCATTTCCGACTTATATTATCCAAAAAACCAACAAACCATAACGAATCATTCAATTATCGACAAACAATTTCAAATTAACAAATTATATAAACAAATATGATTTTAGTTAAAAGTAGAATATCTAAATTGAGCAAGTACAAAGTCGACCCGTGGTGGTGAGTGATTATCGGAGTTCTGGTAATTGGAGAAGGAGGGCGGACCTGGTGGAGTAGAGCAGGTGTTGACCGGTGGAGTGCCCGAGTGGTGCTGTGGTTTATTTGTTTAACAATTAATGGGTTTTTTTAAATGGTTAATGGGTTTAATTTGCTTGGGCTTTACATTTTGTTTGGGCTTTAGTTAGGTTGAACTTTTAAATATGTTAAAACACACAGGGGTAACGTTATTATTATTCAGGGGTAGTGAAAACACGAAAACCAATTGAAATTTATTTTTTTTACACTAACGATGAAAAATTGAGGGGTCACAGAGGCTACCCGTGCTATTAAGCTATGTCTGTCCCTGACGGAGAATATTAACATCACCAATTGTAAAACTCTAGGTAAATCCTACATCGAACCATGAACAGATAGATTATTGTATCATAAGAAATTCCATGTCGCTTAAAATCAGCAACACGTTTTGGGTTTAGTTTGCTGTTGAGCATATGAAAACGTCATAGTTAAGCGTGCGAAGGTAGAAGTATTGCTAGAATGTGTGACCTGATAGGAAGTTTGCATTGGGGCAACAAAAAACAAATTTGTGACTTCATGGATATGCCTTTCATCGGGGCAAATGAGACAATATTATTTGTACGAGGAACCGGATGTTACAAATTGAATACTTAGTTGTTTTAAAACTTTCCCCTCAACATTCTAGTTTACTTTGACTAACCCAATTCCAACCAAACAACATCTATATATACCATTATTTATTGAAATGATTTTCGATAAATGCAAAACACGTGTCAACAATCCTTCGAAACTGACGATACGAGTGAAATCCAACTATTTAAATTATAATATTATGAATGATAATAGTGTAAGGGCTAGTTTTGTGACCTTGTAGTAGTTGGAGGGCTAAAGATAAGTAGACCTGACGTGTAAGCCAGATATTTTTAGATTGCAACTTGTTTTCACCATAAATATCATCATCACCATTGCACACATTCATTCATTCATTCATCTTTCTTTCTTTCTTTCTTTCTTTCAAGAGAGAGTATTAATAATTTGATTGATCGATCCACCGATCTATGATAGCACCGACGAACAAGCTTCGTTTGCCGGTTTGAATTGGATTTTGATTATGAGCTGGTTTGACAAACTCCGGGGTTCTAATTGCAGCCGCTTTATCGCCGGCCTTTTGATTTTCATCCTTTATCATTCTAATCAATTAGTCTCTAATTTTCCTAATCCTATACACAGCTCAATTTCGATTTCGATTTGAATTCATCGCTTCTTTTCTTTTCTTTTCTTTTCTATTCTGTTATTATTTTTAATAATAATTTCTCTTCACGCTCTCTCTAGTGTTTCTTTCTCGATCTCACTTTAATTAATCTCATCATGGACTTCAACGATTCCATTTCTGGTATTTCTCTTTTCTTTCTAATTACGTTATTATTATTATTATCATTATTATTTGATGCGTGCAGCATTGAATTGAATTGAATAGAATATTAGATCAATGTTGGAATTGTTGTTTGAAGTATTATTATTATTATTATTATTATTTATGATAAAAAGAATGATAGATAACTTGCATGCCGTAGATAGATTCTACTTTCAAAGTGGAATAGTGCTTTTGAATTATGATAAAAGTTACAAATCCATCAATTGTTTTTGGAATAATAATAATAGTGTACTTTTTGAATCAATTTTTGATGCTTAGGATTCTTTTTTTTTTTTTTTTTTTTTTCATATCTAGTTTTCTAACTGTTTTTGCTTTCATATATTCACCAAATTATCATGGAGTCGGTTCTGTTCAGTTATATGGGCTTAACCATAACCGAATGGTTGGTTAACCATAAGTCGGTTAATTGTCCAATGTATTTTTTTTTCTTTTGTTATAGTTCAAACTGGTTCGGTTATGGTGTAAAAGATGGAAACAGAATTATAAAATTTGAAAATAGAGGTATAAAAGATGGAGATAGACATAAAATTTGGAAACACATATACAAGGTTAGGTTTTGGTTAAAGTCTGTTAAGAAAGACACATTAACCGTAACGATAACCAAAATGGTCAGTTAACTTGACCATAACTGTGTTTTGTTCGGTTATGGTTAATTTCGGTTAATGGTTCGGTTTTTGCTCACCCCTAGGGGACATGGCCGATTTTGAGCATAGAAGGTTGTACATAGAGGTTATTTATATTTAAAAAAACTCTGTTTTGAAGATATTTATAAATAAGTTTTAGGTAAGTGATGAAAGAAACCTCATCATCATCATCATCATCATCATCATCATCATACTCAGTATATCCCGCCAATAGCAAAGCTATGGTAGGGTCTGAGGAGGGTAAGATGTAGACAACCTTACCTCTACCCCATAGGGATAGAGAGGCTGCTTCCGGTGAGACCCCCGGCTCGATAGTAGTTTTGCATCAAGCCTTGGACATAAGGCACATAACACTCAATCATCGGGACACCGGCTGATCGGTGCATGTACCCTTGTCTTTCGGCTATCAACGCCACCACGTGATGCCTGATTAACCTTCCGCCACTTTTAACGTTATTTTCACGAGATTAGTAAAATAACGTCAAAATTAGTGCAATTTCACTTTTGCCCACCCGAGGGTTCACACATATATACATTATATGCGCGCACCGCAAGCAGGGCGTGAATAGAGTTCAAACCTTCTGCTAATCTGTAAGTTTTCTTGTTTGTAGGCGCTTTTGCTTCATGCATTGAGTTGAAACAGAGTTCAAAACCTCGTGTCATTGTGATAGGAAGTGGTATTTCAGGGATATCTGCTGCTCATATACTCAATAATGCTGATTTTGAGGTGAACTTATTATCAATTAATGCATTTATATGGCATTTAAGGTCTTATTTTTTTAACTTTACATTGTAATTAACGAAGTGGTACTAACGATACAGGTTGTCTTATTGGAATCACGGGATAGAATTGGTGGTCGAATCCACACTGATTATTCGTTTGGTTGCCCAGTGGATATGGGAGCGTCATGGTAAGTTGCTAATCCACTTTCTTTGCTTAATTCATGCCTTTTAAATTCCGAGTCAAACATGCCATCTTTGTACAGTTTATATATTATAAAAAGTCAATTTTTGAATCTATGACTACTTTGCTTTTAAATTTCCAGTCAAATTTGTCATTGTTGTCCAGTTTTTACATTGCTAGTGGGAAAGTTTATTCTTGAAATTAAGACTACTTGTGCAACTTGTTTGTCAATCGCACCTGCAGCGTTTTCTGTAATTTGGTTAATTATATTTTCCAACATGAAATTTAATATTTGAACTATTTTTCAGGTTACACGGTGTCTGCAATGAAAATCCTTTGGCCCCATTGATCCGTCATTTAGGGCTTTCATTATATCGGACAAGTGGTGACAACTCAGTCCTATATGACCATGATTTAGAGAGGTAATTTTGCGTACCTTTCTATTTAGTTGACCATTCTGTTCTGTTATTTATAAATATTTTGATATGTTTGCTATTTAGTTCAATTACCATAATGGGAGTTATATAAATCGGTTACTAGTTCATTTGATAAAAAGAATGATTGTAGTACTTGGCAACATGTTTCTTCGACTAATGCACTTCGATTAGGATGTTAGAAATGTTATTTGGTAGTGTAGCATTTGTGAACCATTAGATATGTTTTCTTTGTAGTATTCAACTGTTTATATAAAACGTAATGGAAAAAAAGATGTAATATGATGATTTTGTTTTTTTTTCAGCTATATACTGTTTGATAAGGAAGGTCGGCAGGTTCCTCAACAGATGGTTATTGAAGTCGGAGAAGCATTTAAAAGAATTCTCAAGAAGGTATGTTCAGTTTTTAACTTTTGCATTGCAAAAGTGTGAATTTCGCCTTTCTTAGTTAAATGTTCAATGATAGACTGAAGAAGTGAGGAATGAAAATCCACAAGATCTATCCGTTCTTCAGGCAATATCAGTTGTATTGGAACGACATCCAGATTTAAGGTATTATATTCTTTGAATTTCTTTCTACTTAACAAACATTAACAATGCCTAAAATGGGCAAATAGTTTTTGCATGTTAACATCACATACATTCTGCAGACAAGACGGACTTGCATATGAAGTGTTGCAGTGGTTCATATGTAGAATGGAAGCATGGTTTGCTGCTGATTTGGATATGATATCTCTGAAAAACTGGGATGAGGTGAGTCATACATTTATGTCCATACATCTTGAATTCACGTTTTCCTCAACAGCTACACATTTTGATATTTTATACATGCATCTACGGCTGAAGAAACTGAAGATTTTTTTGATTTTAGATGACTGATGAAAAAATATTTGATTTCAGATTATAGTTTATATGTATTTTGAGTAGGGGTGTGTGTGAAACTGAAAAAAAAAAACTGAAATAACTGAGACCCAAAAAAAGCTGACAGTTTTGTTTTATGTTTTTGTAAATAATTTAAACTTTTGGTTTGGTTTTGGTATCTGGACAAATTCATGGGGTTCCATTTTAAATTTGAGTTTTATGTGATTTATAAGAATTTAATAATAATAATATATAGCTTTACCAAATATTTTATCCCAAATGTATAATGAGCAGTTAATTATTAATTAACAAAAAGGTTTAAGCACATAGTTTTCGGCCCAAGTCTTTTAGTTTGGGTAAATTTTTTTCCGGCCCAAACGAAAAAAGCAAAACCAACAGGTTTTTAATAACCCAAAAACCAAATTTTCAGATTTTGGTTCGGTTTTGAGCCCAAAACCGACCAATTACACCCCTATTTTTGAGTTTTTTAATTTACTTTGAAATAACAAAAATATTTCAATTAGTATAATGTATTTGTGATTATAGACTAAAGGCAGTCTTCAATATGCAGGAAAACGTTCTCACTGGTGGACACGGGCTGATGGTTGAGGGTTACTATCCCGTGCTAAACGCTCTCGCAAAGGATATTGATATCCGTTTAAATCACAGGTTAGTTAATTCCAAACTTGTGACTAATATGTACCGTGCTGCTTGCATATTTTAAATGTTTTTTAAACCTATATGGTTTGTTGTGGATGTGTGTTAGGGTTACAAGGATATCAAATGTGGGGCCCAAGGAGGTAGTTGTTACAGTTGAAGGTGGAAGCCGGTTCGTTGCAGATGCTTGTATCATAACTGTCCCTATTGGGGTACTAAAAGCAAAGTTAATCGAGTTTGAGCCTGAGTTACCTGAGTGGAAGGCTTCTGCAATATCAGATCTTGGTATGGGAAACGAAAACAAGATTGCATTACGGTTTGATAACGTGTTTTGGCCAAACGTTGAGTTGTTGGGCACCGTTGCACCAACATCATATTCTTGTGGCTACTTTCTAAATCTACATAAGGCGACTGGACACCCGGTCCTCGTTTATATGGCTGCTGGAAGATTTGCTTATGACCTCGAGAATCTGTCTCAAGAAGCTGCCGCTGATTTTGCGATGTTGCAGCTTAAGAAAATGTTCCCTCAAGCAACCCAACCGGTTAGTTGCCTTTCTTGATTATTTATTTCAAAACCTAGTTGTACTTGTAGGGTTGTGCATGAAACCAACATAAAGCCTACATTTTGGTTTTATGTTTTTTTGGAAACCGAATTTATAGTTCGGTAACTTCGGTTTCAGTTTCACATGTGGCGAACGTTGAAAAAAACAAACCCAACAACTAAAAACTTATTGATATTGATATAGTTTTTATTTTTGAATTCTAAGTGATTTGTAAAAAAAGAAAAGAAAAGAAAAAAAAAGGGAAATGATGTAGCCCAAAACAAAAATGTTAGGCCCATATGTTTATTAATCAAGTAATCATTAATTAACAAATTAAATTACGCGCACACAGTTTCAGGCCCAAGTTTATTAACCTGGGCCTTTATTTCACTTAAATAATATCAAGCCCAATTGGAAAAACCCAAAAAACAGAAATCGAACGAAACTCATTGTGAAAACTGAAACCAATTGATTTTCTTTTTACAACTTGGTTTTTAGCAAAATTTATATCTTAATGTTAACAATGAACGAAAATAAAACACAACTGTGGTTTTAAACTTTTAATATTAGAGACAAATAAACTTATGTTAAATGACTGAATTACGCGTTGTCTAAAGATAGCGAGGTCACTATCTTGAATTGTGACAAACCCATAAATTAAATTTTAATTTAAATGAACCCATTTTTGCAAAAAGTACCACCTTTCTGTTTCTTGCTTGTAAATTATTAAGTTTCTTTTAAAAAATAACAACTTGTCAAGTTGTTCGTGAGTTTTGAAACCAACCCTTTTTACAAAAAGCTACACGTTTCTCTCTCTCTTTTTTGTTTGTTTATTTATTTATTTATAAATTTACTGTTTACGAAGTAAATTTACGCTAATGTTTAATGTTGTTACATAAAAAAAACACAGGTTCAGTATCTTGTTTCCCGTTGGGGAACGGACCCAAACTCGCTTGGATGCTACTCGTATGACATAGTTGGAAAGCCGAGTGACATATATGACAGGCTGCGTGCTCCTTTGGGCAATCTGTTCTTTGGAGGTGAAGCGGTTAGCATGGAAAACCAGGGGTCTGTGCATGGAGCATACTCGTCTGGTGTTGCTGCTGCAGAAAATTGCCGCAACCTTCTTATGGAAAGACGTGGCTTCTTGGACAAGTTTCGTATGCTCTCGTTCAGTGATGCGGTTTTTGAAACCGCATTCCCTCTTCAAATCTCCAGGATGTGATTGATGATGATACCAAGTTCAAGATCTAGTTCTCATCAGTTGCTGGTTAATTAAAGTTCTGTTCCGACTTATGTTTTGACTGTTGATGTTTGGTTGCAAGTTTATAATTTCGTATATCCAATAAAAGTATTTTATTCTGAACATTCAAATTTGTTTGCATCGTTAGATAACATGGGTTTATATAGCCTTACAAGACATAAGAAACCAGCCTACTAATCTACTATTTCAGTGTTTAAGCTGGCCTTATTCTTAAATTTGACACTTTCCGGACTCTTTTAAGTTTTAACTGATTTTTAAGTGCCCTCCAACTCTCTAAACACATTAATGTTATAAGCAAGCCATAGATTAACGGAAGGATGATTCATAGTTACCTAATTCGCGGTACGGGTTTGCGAATCGGGTACGCAATTCGTAGATGCTTACGTTTTCGGTTCGCGGGTAGGTTCATTTCGGTATGAACCGCTACAAACCGGTTGATGTGCTAGAAACAGTCAATAAATATTAACTAAATTAAACAAGTAATAAAAACAAGACCTAAGACTCAACTAAACAAAACACCGGCAAGTGAACCGGTCAATTGTACTAAGCTAAGTAAGTCCGGAATATCGAACCCACAGAACTCTATAAATTACGTTAATTAACTAATTAGACTCGATTACGACACAACTATTTATTATTAATGTTTTAAGGGGGATTTTTAAACTAATATTAAACTAAGATTAAACTAAGAAAGTAAATAAACAAGCAAACGAGCAACAAACAATTAAACACAAGATCGAAACCAACAAGGGAAGGAATCTACCTAGGTAAGAATCCCACGCATCAACAATCATCAAGCAATGGACAAATAACATGATTATGGAAACTGATTTCTAAACGTGTTCATCTAACAAACCCTAAGGACCTTTGACTGAATCAAATGAAATCCCAAAGAACAATTATTAGATTATTAAGCAATCGGTATTATTGATTTCCGCAAAGTTATCAAACAGGGTTAACTAATAGTATCTAAAGCAAGCAATCTTACGAAACACCAAACCCTAAATAACTTGATAAGCTAACATGACATCATGAACATGGATCAATACAATAAGCAAGAATATTGTCACTATCTATCCTAGCATGCAATTGACCAAGACACATGAATAACTCTTCACCTTACAGCTATTGGAATTTAACAAAGCATTCAAAATCCTAACCAACTATCAACAAGCTTCTATGATCTAACGGGCCCATTTAATCACAATAATCAAAACACCAAGTAATGATTTAAACATAAACCCTAAATCTAAAGAACACAATCAAAAGATAAAAGATATATTTGAAGCAATAGTTAACAATCAATCAAGATAACAAATACTCATACACATCATGAAAGCAAAATCAAGTCTTTACTACTAAATAACAAAATCCATAATCAAAACACTATCCAAAGCAAGAATCATGTCAGTATATGTTCATCAAACCTAGGTAGACATGAAGTCTAGCCTAGCATAGTTATAATCAAAGACAAATAACTAAACCAAAAAACAAAGAGAAACATCGTGAAAATTAATGAACAAAGACAATGAAAAAGAACGAAAGAACCCGTCTTAATCGATCCTTGAACACCCGTATGAAAGCTCGATGATCTCCCTTGATTCCTAGCTTCAAAACCTTCACAAACTTGCTCTAACCCTTGGAAAATCGGCTGCCAAAAGTTGTAGGATCGGATTGGTATGCAATAGTATATATATATATATATATATATATATATATATATATATATATATATATATATAAACGAACTGGGCTTGGGCTTGCGAAGATAGCTGACCAGGAGGCCTAGGCTCCCCGCGGCCCTTGGCTCCGCGCGGCGTGGCTTCCTTTTTTTGCAGACCAGAAGGCCTAGGCGCCCCGCGGCCCTTTGCCTTCGCGGGGCGCGGCGCCCTCAAAAGGTGGATTTTGGATTTTTCTTTTTTATTTATTTATTTGTTGCTAAATCTTGTTAATTATTTTCCTTGAATCCCAAGCAACACTTAGAACCTTCTAGACCTTATTTTCCTTGACTTTCAAACCACCATCTATATGCAAATAAATCAAAACTCGTAAGTGAATTAATCATGTAATCAATGACGAGCAAAACGAGCATAAACTTCTCATAAAATGATAGAAAGAATTAAGTTTAACGTGAAAGACACCAAAAGATTTAAAACATGAAAAGCATACAATACTTGACTCAAAACTTAAATAAATAAAAGATAAACGAAACTCGAACTAAAACGAACTCAAAACATTAAATATACAAAACTTTACAGGGGATTCGAGATGTATAAATACATGTATATCACCGGTACGATGTGTAGGAACCGTTTAGTATAAAATAAATAAAACACTTTTAATACGATTACAATACAAAGAATGGACAAAAAACACTTATGTAGAAAGCATTAAATTACGATACAATTACAACTGAAATAAATCAAAGTACAAAGAATCGGGTAGAAGTAGAAGTTGGTGATCGAGGATCGTGTTGAACACGGGGCCCTTAAAACAAATTCCGAGTCTCTCCTCGTTTTGTTTCCCAGGGTACAACGACCGGAGCAGTATGTACTGCCGGAGTTGACTAGGCACCCAAAATGGATCGGTTCGTACCTTCTTGGTTGTGTTGGAGAAGATGAAGAAATGATGGAGAATTTGCAAGCTCTTCAAGTTGCAAAATGGTGTGTCTCAAACCCAAGCCTAGCCTTGGTATTTATAGTGGAGCTAGGATCAAAGACTCAAAATTAAAAAATAAATTGCATTAAACGTCTTTAATGCTTTTTATTATGATTTTGAATTCAATCCATAACTCTCGTCGAAAAATAAATTGCATTAAACATCTTTAATGCTTTTTATTATGATTTTGATTTTCCAACCACTCGTCTTTGAGCTTCGATATCTCATTCATCTTAGCTCGGTTTTTGGACATGGTTTGACTCGTTATGATGCTCTCACATAAAGGATAACAAACCCGTAGATAACTATTTATAATACGCAAATACAAATATAATTATTAATGTCCAAAATTAGCAAACTCATTTTTTGCTAACATTTTTCCAACAATCCCCCACATAAATGGAAATCGATCCGCTCATGCAAGTTTCAAACGATGCAATTCAGCGGTTGCAGGAAAGGTAGGTGTTACCCTTTGAACCCTCCTTTGTGAAGTATACTTAGCCTCCTGGCGGTGTGTAGACACGATGTCTTTGAACATACCCCCGTTAGTGTAGACGACAATACACTTCACACAACATTGTCCCTAGTTTAGTCAACCCCTCACTGTCTTGTCCTATTATGGTCCTGGAACACTAGCCTGGTTTCGCGAGAGCTCTAGGATTTTTGCCCCAAAATCCATTCGAAACGACCCTACTTCTCTCTCACGTAGGTGATTCTCGCTCGAATCTTTAAAATCCATAGGTTATTCTTGATTTCTACAAGTCATTAACCTTTGTTATGCTTATCCTCGTTTCATGTCACTGATTAGAATGGACTAGGATGCACGCATGTGCAACGCCCTTTAAGTTTGGTTTGGGGTACTCCCCCACAGTGACTACCCTTGGTTTCATGATTAAGTTTTCCTATTGAACTTAGGTCTTGGGATCTCCAGTCAACTAAGTTAGGTTTCCCTCATGTCCCATTTTTCCATGAGCTTCAGTCACATTCCTCTTGATGACTTATAAACTAACTCTTTGCACAACCAATATCAAATAGATGTTTTCAAACTTAAACCAATGCGAGTCCATGCATGCAATGTTATCCTAATCCAAGTGCTTGCTAGTGACCTGAGGAAAACATGCTAAAAAGAGTCAACACATATGGTTGGTGAGTTCACAGGTTTTCAAAGTAAGTTATGCTCTATCAGTTCATAAACATTTATAAATAAAAGTGGCCCATGGTTAACTACACTTAGTTAACTCGTTGCGACATAGTGTTATGTTTCCATCACGACCGAAGCTGACTAGTTATTGCCTCAAGTCAAGTATTGCCAAAACTTAACAATGTTTGGTCAAAGTTACACCCCGTTCGACCTCCAGTCGAGAATAATGCAGGGTGGGGTTTGTCAAACCCAATAGTACTATTTAAATTTACCACGCCAGTTAACCTTAGTTAACGGTCCGATGTTCTTGAGGACTTTCCATGGCAAAGAAACACTACGTTATAAGCAACCAAACGGTTGTGTAAAGATTTAGAGCAAGTAAAGTAAAACAGTTTTGCATGTTTCCTCCCCCAAAGGAAAGGTATAAAAGTGGGGCCGTAAACTCACCTTGTCGGTGCTTCGGGTATTACACAAATCCGACCGAAGTAAATGCGTCACGTGCTAAGACCCTAAAAATGCAAGTACGTAAGTAACTTGTGGGATGGTTCCTAGAACCACTAGTATCCAACAATCTCCCGTTGTTTTAAAAAAAAGACTTTTGACCAAAGTTTGACTTTTGTTGACTTTGACTAAAGTTTTGACCTTTGACTAAAATATTGACCTTTGACTAAAAGGTTGGACTTAGAATGTTTACCTTATAATTCTAGTCACACTTAATCAATCATCAAGTATACACACTTAGCCATATTCCTTGCAATTCTATGATCAATACACTTTCACAACATCACAAGCAAGACTAACTATTTAGTCAACTAGTTCTAAGTTGACTTAAAAAATCAAAGTTCTAATTTACCACAACTAACATATCACAATTTGCAATTATCTCAATTCAACCAACACCTTTATCACCTTTAACAATTTATACCACCTAAACCGATTTTTCTCATCAATCCAAACTCATAATTAAATTACTAAATAAATCAAACATGTATACATCAGTATTAGGTTCAACATATATTTTTCTCACAATTTTTGGATTTACCAATTCGTCCAGAATATTCATATACTACAACAACATGATTTATATTTCTACAACAACACAGCAGTAATCAAAAATTTGTCAAAAATTCCATATTTGTCCAATTGATGCAAGACCGATTGGACTAGATTCCTAATTCAATTTACAACATCCTAGAAGTAGAATTATATCCATATCTATTTTTATCATCAAGTTATGAAATTTACAACTCAACTCAGAAATTATTATCCCTAAATCAGCTTTGCATCCTGATTTTATAAATTCATAAAAAGTACTCAAACAGAGTCCAAAAATTAAGATTCCGAACTTTCTGAAAACTAGATTCAAAGTACATGTTCATAGAATCAAAAATCGATTAAAAACTCAAACATATCATCAAGTTATCCACAATGCAATCCGGAACATCAAGTCTGCCAACAAGCAGTTTTAGGCACAATCCACTACAAATCACAACTTTTCTATCCTTTTGATTCAAAATCATCAAGAAACATTTATGATTCAAAATCATCAAGAAACATTCTTACCAAATCAAATTTCATGTCTTATTTTTATCCATTTGATTTCATAAGAGAAGTAAAAAAACATGTATTTATAAAAGACTCAAAAATACTAATCAAGACACATACAAAAATCCTTTTTACTTGTCAAACTTTGATCATCCCCTTTCATGATCCAACCATTTGGATACAAGGTTCATATGAATTAAAAGAAAAAGAAACATATAAACATAATAATCTACTCACTTTGCTTGATCAAATGCTTAAACCCTTGTTTACCAAAATCACCAACTCTTGTGTTATGGAGAAAATACTAGAAGATGATTGTTTGTATGAAAGAAAATGAGAGTATGTGTGTGTGTGTGAGTATCACGGCCAAAGAGAGAGGAAAAGGGAAAGGAAAAGGTGTTGGCATCCAATAGTTGTAACCTCCTTGTTATTAACAACCCTTTATGATTGATTTAATGAATAAAATTACATAGGTTAACTTTTATTAACTCATGTGTGACATGCTACATATTTTAATAAACATTTCCTATGTAACATAACCTAAGGTTCCATTTAAATAATAAACATGTTACATGACATACAATATAACCTATTTAATCATTTAGCTTACTTACAATCACATCATCATGTAATAACCATAATATAACATATTAATCACATAGCACATTATACTTATCATACATGTTATATGACATGTTTATTATAACATGCAAGACGAGTTTATTATCCTAGTTATAATTAGTTACTTATCCTTGTTTAAGTCACCAATGACACGTTGACTTAAATATACGCATACATGACATCACATGTACAAGAGTTCATACTCATAGTTAACAGAACTAACTGAGTTTATAGACATAGTCAACAGGATTTAACTGGGTTTAGTTAACAGAGTTAACTTAAAAATGCCGGATGTCACATCATCCCCTTGTTGAAAGAATTTTCGTCCCGAAAATTAATGTGATGTCACCACTAGACTGGGACATGAAAGGGATAAAAAAAAAATTTTAGGTTTGTCACATCATCCCCTTGTTAAAAGAATTTTCGTCCCGAAAATTTAAATCGTACCTATGGTTTGGCTTCAGGTTTGAATAGGTGTGGATACTTTTCTTTCATCTGGTCTTTGCGCTCCCATGTGAACTCTGGTCCACGCTTAGAGTTCCAACGAACGCGAACGATAGGAGTTTTACTGTGCCTACGGGTCTTTACGTCCGGATCCATGATTTCCACCGGCTCTTCGATGAAACGTAACTGTTCGTCCACTTCTAGTTCCTCCAAAGGAACTATCAAGTTTTCGTCAGCCAAACACTTTTTAAGATTTGATACGTGGAAGACGTTATGTACCCCGCGGAGTTGTTCCGGTAAGTCCAACCTATAAGCCACTGGACCGATTCGTTCCACGATTTCGAATGGCCCTACGTAACGCGGGCTCAACTTTCCCCGTTTTCCGAAACGAATGACACCCTTCCACGGTGCCACTTTTAATAAAACTTTGTCCCCGACTTCAAATTTCAAAGGCCTTCTACGCTTATCAGCATAACTTTTCTGACGATCACGTGCTGCTGCCATATGGTTTCGGATCTGAACTATCCTCTCCGTCGTTTCATGAACTATTTCAGGGCCAGTTAGTTGGCTCTCACCCACTTCCGCCCAGCAGAGTGGTGATCGGCATTTACGCCCATACAGAGCTTCAAAAGGGGCTGCTTGTATGCTCGTATGGTAACTGTTATTGTAAGAGAACTCAACCAAAGGCAAGTGCGTCTCCCAACTGCTCCCAAAATCGATGATGCACGCCCTTAACATATCCTCCAATGTTTGTATTGTTCGCTCGCTCTGACCGTCTGTTTGTGGATGATAAGCCGTGCTCATATCCAGTCGTGTACCCAACGACTTTTGCAACGATTTCCAAAAGTTTGAGGTAAACCTATGTAGGTTCCCTGGACGGATCGCACGAGATATATCGGTCTACTCAGGTGCGGAATCCTTGCGTAGATCGTTACGAGCGTAGAAAGCAAACCAAACAAACACACACGAACAAACCGAAACACGTTATATATTAATAACCGAACTCACGTGATATGAATCACTGATACAGACTCTCGTCAACTCGATCGACTCAAACGACTAACTTCTTAACTGATTAACCAACACAAAACAAGCTGTAACCTATATATAAATACACGACAACTTCGCCTGATATGTTCAGGCGAAGTTGTCCATAACTTCGCTTGTTCAACAAGTTCGCCTAGGCGAACTTGTTAACAACTTCGCTTAAACAAAAACATAAATAACATTACAGACTCGATTACAGACACTAGACTATGAACTACTGACATTTATGCACCAACAGACTCCCCCTTGGCAGTAGCTTCATATCTTGATCTTTAAGCACTTGTCTCGTAATCTTCACGCATGCACTCCTTCTCTAACACATACCGTGACTACTCGCTGATACTTCCTCGCTTCGTCTTTCCAAACAGGAATATAGAATATCTTCTTTTCATTCAACACTTGCAGATCAGCTTTCGATAAGTTAACAAGATGCATCGGATCATACACCCTTAGCACTTCTTGTTCGTCTTCGTCTTCCATCACGGCTTCAGCAGTCTGGCAATCAACATACCACCATTTAAGATTCTTCAACACATCTTGAGGCATAATCTTCATTGGAACCTCCTTAATGCATCGAATCGGTTTGTACTTCATTACCATCCATGGCTTGCCATCTGCTCTCATTCCCTTTTCTTTATCTTCCACTAGCTTTCCCTTCTGTGGCTTTAATAACTCAAACTTCTTCTCTTTTATGCTTTCTTTCCACACGATCTTCCCAATAACCCTCGCCATGTTGTTGTCGCTTCTATTGATCAGCCCCAATCTAGCCAAATCCTTCACCTCACATTCCGGCAATGTATTGAGAGATCTCAACGTTCTTTTAAAATACTGAATCCCATCAAAACGTTTCACCACAAACAACTTTATCTGTTCATCATATAGCCAACAAATAATTCCTTTCTTCGACTCAGCATAGCCTTTGATATTATAACTCTTCTTGAACATGGTTGGAACAGCAGGCTTCTTAGTTTTAATAAACCAATGAGCACAGCCTTCCTTCCACCTAGGCTGCTCCTCCCACTCAGTCTCATCATTATCCATCTCAGTACCCATATCGGCTTTCTCAACATCTGGGATCTCGTGTTCAACATTTTCTTCAATTATTTCACCTTCTTCAATCTCATCTTCAATCACAATCTGTGCTCCAATCTTCTCAATCTCCTCAATAGGCAGCACATCATCATCAAACATCACATCATCCTCTAGCATATCATCATCCAGTTCTTTCAACGCATCGATCACATCATCATCATCATCAACCATCACCACCTCATCACCACCAACTGCACCTGCAGACTCCCCCTGAGCTGTGGAAGTCCCAAGAGCTTGAGTAGTTCTTGGCAACTCACCACCTGCACCTTTCGGTGCATTGGGATCATCATCTCTGTCATTTCTCTTCTTCGTCCTTAACTCGTCGCCTCTACAGCCTGTCTCCCCCTGAGATGCCAAGAACTCCTTCATAGCATCTATAATACGCCCATGTTCAACCAGGAGGGACGACTGTAGTTGATTCTCTGCTACAAGGCGCTGAATAGCCTGGGTCTGGATAAAGTTTATCCTCGATTGCTCTGCCACGACCCGTTCAAGTGCAGCTATTCTCTCCGAGTCTGAGAGGGTTGCATCGAAATCAAACCTCATGTTAGATGTATCTTGAGTATACTCAGCAGGGATCTCGAATGTAACCGGGACATCAGAAGCAGTTGTGGACGTAACCGCAGGTGGTATCGTGACCGACAACCCTGCAGTTGCAACGACGGTAGACTCTACAAATTGTGCCACCACCTCTGAAGGAGTAAGCGTTGGAGGTGGTAACGACACAATCTCCGGAGTCGTCGTCTGTAGTGTGATGGATGGGATGCCGACAGCTGATGTAGCCACCACGGGAACATCCGCGGCGCTTGTAACCTGTACAGAAGTAGGAACAGTCGACATACCTGACAGTGCGGATGGAGCGAAACGTACAATCCTTGAAGTCTCTCCAGCTCCCATACCTGCACCTGTCCTCTCCCGTCTTGAACGTCTAATCAACTTGTGGATATCTTCTTCCTCTTCTTCTGATTCACTATCATCCACCGTTCTCTTTCTCTTCCCTAACGTCCTCTCTCTAGTCACCAACATCCTCCTCGCCTCATCCATAACGTCATCAAGATCTGAGTCAGCCACTGTCGTAGCTGCTCTAGTAACACGCACTTCCCTAACCTGTGCAGCAGAGACCTGCACCTCTTCTTGTGGATCAAAACGGTCCATGTCGAAGAATCCTTGGCCGCCAAATGCAGCATCAAGGTCTACATTCTCCTCAGCCGACACCACAGGCACAGTAGGTACATCTCGAGTTGCTCCTGCCTGTTGTG
This sequence comes from Bidens hawaiensis, assembly GCF_021521415.1. Classification (NCBI taxonomy): domain Eukaryota; kingdom Viridiplantae; phylum Streptophyta; class Magnoliopsida; order Asterales; family Asteraceae; genus Bidens; species Bidens hawaiensis. The sequence continues at coordinate 500,773 of NW_027491920.1, forward strand.
GTTGAGGGTCTCTGAACTCATCCCCCCTAGCTGGCACATACCCCGGGTTTATTAAGAACCCAAAGAGTGGAGTATGCCTTGGACGACGTTCAGGCTTGCTCCTCACACTCGAAGTACGGCATTGAGCAAAGATACGTTTGCTCACACTTTCCACGTATCTTATTGGGCATCGATGAGGCAAAGCTGGAGCCACATGGTTCAAGATCATCTGTATGAATCTTGGATACATTATGAACCGCTCACGAGCCATCGCCCTCCTCTGTCTATCAATTTCGTAAAAGACCATCTGACTAAAGCTATAACGTTTGTTATAAGTCAGAGCAGTCATTGCTGACTGCATGGTCGCACCCATTCCGTCAGTACCCGCCTTCCTCCCAGACATACACACAATCATGACGTGCATGAGGAAGCGCCACTGATCGAGCAGGAACCCCTTCCGTCTCTGGGTATCGCCCAATGGACCAGAATAGCCCATTCTTAGAAATGCTCCATCGCGAAACGGAGCAACAAACTCTGTAGGGTCATTCCTAGTCTCCTCACCGAAACGTAACGCCACCCGTATTTGTTCAGATGAGAACTGAACTTCTTGGTTGTTGACGGTTGCTCGCATAACCGGGGGCTCAACACGGCAATCGTATTCCACCGTCTGCCAGAAATCCTCGATATTGGGTAAGGATATCGGCAGAGTCGTCGTGATTGCGTGGAATATCCTCGAGCGAATGAGGAATGTGATGATCTCACGGTAGTCTTCAACTCCGCTCGTTTCCGGGTCTAAGGTGATGAACATGTTGTGACCCGGGAAGAATTGTCTCTGATTATCTCCGTCATCGCCTCCAGCACCTCCAGCACCTGCTACTGCAGCCATATCTGCAACAAACGAACCAAGTTAGATACACGTTAAGGTTTAGCACAAGTTCGCTTATCACCATGAGCGAAGTTGTGATAACTTCTGTATAGGCGAAGTTAAAGTTGGGGCGAAGTTGGGAACAACTTCGCTTCATCTTTAAGTTCGTCTAATAATTAAAAAATTAAAAGGTCCAGGCGAAGTTAATGTTAACTTCGCCTCACCACAACATCGCCTCAGGCGAAGTTTAGACTCAGGCGAATTTACGGATAACTTCGCCTAAACCTTAAGTTCGCCTGAATCTGAATCGACAACAGTAAGCAGAAATCAACATCGAAAAGTTTGGTGTTTCGGCCAATTTTGACGATTTAGGAGACTAAAACACATGGTATTAAGGTAGTCCGGACGATCAGTTTGCTCATGAACACGTAAAACAAGTTTTGAAATCGATTTGAAGGTCCGACGGTTCGAGGTTCATAATCGGGTCGAAACGACCACTGATTATCATTGAAGAACAAAGATTATACAATGTAATGGCATCATGAACCTTGAAACGTAACGGAAACTGGGAAAAAGAACAAGTAATCGGAATAATAACAACTACGCTGATAACTTGTTAAGTTCGCCGGAAAATACGGAATAAGTTCGCTGAGATTGAAAGTTATGAACACTGTTGACCTTAAGAATTCTTTATATAGGGGCGGAGTTAAACAGGCGAAGTTGTGGATAACTTCGCCTTGGCGAAGTTATTCACAAGTTCGCCTAAACTTTTCAAATCAAACCCCTATAGTTTGAATATTTTGCAATTTTGTTTTAAAACTTACCTTTAAGAATTAAATGACACGTTTAAATCCAAGTAAACAGTTATAAAAGCATACGACTACATAAAAAGAAAACTTTTAACAATTAAAGTATAAGGGATCAAATTTCAGTCTCGATAGGGACTACTACGTTTTAGAAAAGATCCGAACAGGAATCATACTAATTACGTGACTGTCACATAGATCCGTGTTTAGCTGTATTATGACATATAGAGACAGGTTGTAAGCAGGTAAATAACTTAAGATGGTTTTCATCGTTTCTGTGATACGAGTTAAGTTCAATTAAGCTCAAAATTTAAGTGGGCAACAACTCAGAGTTTATGATGCCTCCTATCTATTTTCAAAGCGTATTTGGCTTTCCCCAAGTCACCCCGAATTGACTTCGACCCTTAGTGTCTGATTAAGTTTGTAATTACTCTTCATCTCCTTCCCGTTCTCTTTCTTACTCCATGATTAAGAAGTCTTGATATGTTGAACTCTAAAATGTTTTATGATAAACATTTACATAGACTTCAGAGTAGTAACCAACTGCAAGTCCCGAATCTGGATCACTGCAGTTTCTTGAAACGCTATCTTCACGGGAATCAGAACACTTACGGACTTGTGTATGACTGGGGAATCGCTTTTCTGCCTATCATTCGGAAAGATATATATGAAGACATGCAAAACTCGTAAGGAGTTTCCACGTAAAATCAAGTAGTTTTAGTTTGTATCACATCTACTTTTACGCACCATAAAAAGTTACCATGACATACAATGACTGTCCTAAAGCCTTTTAAGCCTAATAACTTCACTAGTTAAGCACACAGAATCAGTATATATATCATTTTCCAAGGTTGGATCAATTTTCTGTTAAACATAGCTAACGAACTTCTTACGAAGTAGTAGACTTGAAAAATAATTTCATTTCCCTAAAAAAAATTTTAACATTAATCGCCACGACCAAAACAAAGTCTTCAGGTAAACGGCTATCCCGAAGATCCAATGGATCAGCTGGACCGACCACATACAAGTATGTGTCCCTCTAACCAAGTATGATCGACTAATTTTAAGCGAAAGAATGAAAACTTATCATAAACCGCCCCGGTCACTTGCAGTCCGTTGGTTAATGGCTATCCTCAAAATCTACAATTAGAAAATGAGGACCAAAACATATCCGAAGACAAGTCCTTCAAACTAAGGTAACCGACATATTTTAAGCGATAGTGATTTTTTTTTTTTTTTTTTTTTTTTTTTAAATTTATCTTGAAAAGCATGGTTACTCAGGATTGATCATCCCATTCAACTCAATAAGGTTTTGAAATCTCGTTTTGTCAAACGCTTTAGTATATAAATCAGCGAAATTATCAAGCGTATCCACCTTTTCAAGCACAATCAGTTTCTTCTCAGCACAATCCCGTATAAAATGATGACGTATGTCAATATGTTTAGTTTTACTATGCTTCACGGGATTGTTAGTTACTGAGATAGCAGCTGTGTTATCAATGCAAATAGGTGTAAGTAAGAAATTCAGACCATAGTCGCGCAACTGTTGTTGAATCCAAAGAACCTGGGAGCAGCAGTTGGATGCTGCCATGTATTCTGCTTCACAGGTTGAAATTGCGACTGAAGTCTGCTTCTTGCATTGCCACGACACCAATCTGCCACCAAGAAACTGACATCCTCCAGTTGTTGACTTCCGACTCTGATTGCACCCTCCATAATCAGAATCTGTGTAAGCGACTAGCTCCAAGTCTCCTCCTCTCGGGTACCACAACCCCAGCTTCGGTTTGCCCTTGAGATACCGCAAGATCCTCTTCACACCCTTCATGTGAGATTCCTTTGGGTTTGCCTGAAAACGAGCACAAAGACAAACAACAAACATTATATCAGGCCTAGAAGCAGTTAAGTACATTAAAGAACCTATAATAGCCCGATACTGAGTTGGGTCCACATCTGCATCACCGTCTGACTCAGCACCCAATTTGTGATTGACGCAGATTGGAGTGTCGAATGGAGTGTTGTCCTCCATCTTGAAGCGTTTGAGCACATCATGGACATACTTGGTCTGATGAATGAACATCCCATCCTTCTTCTGATCAACCTGCAATCCTAAAAAGGAAGTTAGTTCACCCATGGCACTCATTTCAAACCTTTTCTTCATGACGTCCTCAAACTCCTGACACATGGAGACTTTAGATGCAGCAAAGATAATGTCATCCACGTAGACTTGCACCAGCAGGAAGTCGCTTCCTCCTCTCTTAACGAACAACGTGCTATCAATCTTCCCTCTTTCAAACCCATTTTCAAGCAAGTAATCTGATAAAGTTGAATACCAGGCACGAGGTGCCTGATGTAGTCCATACAATGCCTTGCTTAACTTGTACACGTGATCAGGAAAGTCTGGATCAGGAAAACCCGGAGGTTGCTCAACATACACTACCTCATCAACTTTCCCATTCAGAAACGCACTCTTCACATCCAACTGAAATACCTTCATCTTCTTATAAGCAGCGAACGCCAAAAACAATCTAATGGCTTACAACCTTGCGACAGGAGCGAACACTTCATTATAATCAATCCCCTCTTGTTGATTAAAACCTTTAACGACTAGCCTCGCCTTGTTTCTTATAATAATCCCTTTCTCATCTCTCTTGCACTTAAACACCCATTTTGTGCCTATCGCATGCACATTTTTCGGTTTTTCAACCAAATCCCATACTTCCATTTTCTTGAACTGAGCCAACTCTTCTTGCATGGCTTCGACCCACGAGCTGTCCTTTAAAGCCATTTGATAATTCTTCGGCTCAATCTGGCCGATAAAGCAGGTGTACAAGCATTCGTTGATTATGCATGTCTCCTTGATGCTTGTGTAAACACAGGTGTGCTCATTCAAGCTACGTCTTGTTTGTACACCGGAGGACACATCACCAATCACATTCTCCAAAGGGTGATCTTTATGAATTCTCGTGGTCGGAACAGAACCGACATGCAAATTGTCTTCCAAGTTAGAAGAGAGCTCGTCAATGGTTGTTTCATGCTGAGAGTGAAATGGATTGAAAAATTCTTCTTCAGTCGAGGTAGCAGGGGTATCGACAGCATTTGATGAGGAAGGTTGACATTTATCGATCAGCTGTCTTTGCAATAGGTTTTCTTCCTCATCAAGGATCATCTTCGTAGCAACTCTCTCTTCTTCTTCAGCAATATCCAAATACGGTATGTTAAAAGACTTAAAAAGTTAACATAGTCGAAAAACTCAGCAGGTCCGTTGCTTGGTTTTGGCGGTTGGTAACTTGTGATATCGGTGTTACACACCACCTCAACCTTGCTGGTCGATGTATTGAAGACACGTCTGTTGGGAGTCCCAACAACATAACCGACTAAGATACCTTCATCGGCTACTTCACCAAATTTAGAATTTGTCTTCAAAATCGAACAAGGGGACCCGAATGGTTCAAGGCCACTCAAGTTTGGTTTTCTCCCATGCATAAGCTCATAACACGTTTTACCAAGTCTTTTAACAGTTAAGACTCTATTCAGAACATAACAGGCTGTAGCAACAGCTTCAGCCCAAAACACCACAGGAAGCTTCGAATCAGCCAGCATAGTTCTGGCTCCTTCAATTAATGTTCTATTCTTCCTTTCAGCCACTCCATTCTGTTGCGGTGTATACGGAGCGCTGTATTGGTGTTCAATCCCTCTCTGAAGGCAGAAGATCTCCATCTCAAAATTCTTGAACTCCGTTCCATTGTCACTCCTGATGAACTTAACCCTTTTATCCATAACGTTCTCAACTTTGGTAATCAAATTCTTCACCATCTGAGCCGTTTCGTCTTTTGATTTCAAGAAATACACCCACGAATAACGTGAATAGTCATCAGTGATCACCAAGCAATAAGAAGTTCCTCCTAGACTTTTTGCATTCACGGGACCGAAGAGATCCATGTGAAGCAACTCCAGAGTACTGGCAATTGAATTGACTTTCTTGGTGAGATGGGATTTCTTGTGCTGCTTTCCCTTCTTGCATGCTATACATTTATCTTCAAAATTGAAATTCTTCAAGGGAACGCCCAGCACAAGTCCATTCCTGACAATGTGGTTCATCTTTCGAAGATGAATGTGGCCCATTCTCCTATGCCACAATTCGGACTCTGATTCACTCGCTTTTGTCATAAGGCATGATTCTGCCGTGGCCATTTCAGTTGATCTCATATCCATAATATATGTATTTCTTTCACGTGGAGCCTTCATCACAATCCACTCCTCTGGTATCTGAAAACCAGGTTTCAACACAATTGCCTCATTCTTTGTAAAGTGAACGGTGTACTCCTTATCACAGATCTGCGACATACTCAGCAGATTGTGCTTCAATTCTTCTACAAAGTTAACCTTCTCCAAAGTCATCTTTCCGTTTGACACCGTTCCCATTCCAGTAATCTTTCCACCACTTTCACCGGCAAAGCTCACTCTCCCTCCTTGAACAGGTTTCAAATCGTGTAACAAGTATTTGTTACCCGTCATGTGCCGGGAACAGCCGCTATCTACAACCCAAAGATTGTTGGCAGCCCTGTTCAACTGTTCCTGCACAATAAAGCAAAAGATTAGAATTTAGGGACCCAAGACCAATTGGTCTTGGATCTATACATCCCAACCTTTGGCTTTCCAAAGTTAGTATCTTGGTAATTCCTGTAAGTCCCATTAGGATATCTCATTGAAGATTGATTGTGAGGCCTTCCAAACCTTTGTGAATTGAAAGAATTATAGCTTGTGGTTTGGTTATTAGCAGTGTAAAACTGAGATTTGTTTCTATGAAAACCCGAATTAGTCACATTTTTGAATTTTAAATGGTTTTCATTTTTAGCAGCATGATAATAACTGTTAGGCTTATTCTCAGTTTTAGTAGGCCTCACACCTCTGAATCGCTGCTTCAGAGGGCAATTTGCAACAAGATGTCCTAATTGATTACATCTAAAACAACACCTATGCTCAACTTTTTTATCAACCGGTGTTTTAGATGTCGAGGCTATATTACCTCCCGTTCGTCTCACATATGGTGGGACGTACGGGTTTAGTGGAGTACTCCTTTTATTTGTTTTATCTTTTTCTCCACTCTTGGGTAACACAACCTCCTCTTTTGCCTTACCAGACTAGGATGACTTATCCGAATCTGACGAGACTGGACTTTGATCAGAAATTTCAATACTTGAAACAGGCGAACTTGTTTCGCCTCTACTAACATTTGGTTCTTTAACAGTTACTTTAATTGGCACTGTCTGAGCTACCTCAAAATCAACAGATTTCTGAACACTAGGGTTAAAAGTGTAATTGTGATTATAAGATGGTGGAACCTCATGATAACCGATTCCTCCTCTCTTAGCAGAGGAACCTTGATCACTAACAAGGTGATCAAGAATAGCAGAAGAATTTCTGAACTGCTCCAGTTTTCGATTCAGTTCCACCACTTTCACCTGGTGGTCAGCAATCTGTTTTTCTCTCTCAGCAATTAGTTTGGTCTTTTCTTCCAAAACTTCATAACTTAAATCAATCACTTCAATTTTTTCAGCAAGTTTTGTTTTTAGACTTTTAACATCTTTTTCACAAGCTTTTATTTTAATTTTATAATTATTTTCTCTTGATTTAATAAAGTAATGATCTTCTTTTAAGGTTTTAAATTCAGCATCCAACCTAACATACTGATCGGTTATGGTTGCTAGTTGCTCAGACAAGTTCTCACATTTTGAACAAGTTGGTTTAGAACATACCTCGGAGAGCTGGTCATTAACGTCTGCCATTAGAGCTTTTTCATTTCCGGTAACCTTCTCACTTTCTTCAGTTTCTACCTTTGCCAAATTTGCCTGCTCAAAAGTTTCTTTAGAAAGCAGGTTCCAGTTGTATTCACCATCTGCTCTAGACATCATGGCACTATAATCTTTTCTACCCTCACTTTGCTGTGGAGACCTACCCTGACTTCGTTCCACACGCTCATTCCTGCATTCTTTTGCAAAGTGACCGTTTTGTTGACAATTGTAGCATCTCACCTTTGTCTTGTCAAACCCCGGCTTTCCACCGACAAACTTCCTTCCCGTCTTTCTCATAAACCTTTTTACTCTTCTCATGATCATGGCCATTTGCCATTGTAAATCCATTTCTTCCATATCGTCAGCATCAATCTGATCGTAATCTTCATCCAACATAGCTGGATCAACAATCTTCCCTTGAATGTAGTTCTCATAGGAAGCAATGAAAGAAGCATAGAGACCAAACTGCTCTTCAGCAGACTTGACACTCATAGGCATCTTGGAGTAGTTGTTGCTGGGAGAACTTGGAGAGCAACTACTCTTGCTTACCTGGGGTTGAGAACCACTTGATCCAGCTGCTACATAGCAAACATCCCCATTTGTGTTAACTGACACATGCCCCTCATGTGATGAGTTGGGGCCCGACTCTCCCTTTGTGTAGTAGGCAGCAGATTCAGTCTTCGATCCTGAGCTAGTGTTGACTTTAGCTCCATACATACCTGGATCTTGGACCTGATCCATAGGTGTCTCTTTTCTGACCATGTTAAGCTCAAAGGTTCTGAGCTTGTTGACTGCCGTTTCAAGATCATATGTGGGAAAGTCCTTGTCTTCCCTCATCAGCACAGTGTACATCTCCCATTTTGGTGGGAGAGCATCCAGAAGCTTCTCAACTATTTCTTCTTCTCGGTAGGAAATGGAATAGTTGCTCAATTCAGTCATCAGATGGTAATATCGAGTGATAATATCATCTAAGGATTCATTCTTCAAATGCTTGAAGACTGAGAACTGGGTTTTGAGCAATTTTATCTTTGAAGCACGGATTCCTACATTCCCTTCAAATCTGTTCTCAAGAGCTTCCCAAAGCTCTCTTGCTGATGTATACTTTCTGAACGTATGAAGGATCTCTTGAGGAAGAGCCATAGTAATAGCAGCATGAGCCTTGCTCTCGGCCTCATACATCTTTTTCTCTTCTTCTTCCATTTTACTATACTTTTTAATTTGATCACGATCTTCATACTCCATTACTGGTGGAATATAACCATCCTGGATGCATACCCACATCTTCGCATCCTGGTATTTGACGTATTGTATAAACCGATCCTTCCATGCAACGAAATCGGTTCCCTTCAGCAATCTTGGGGCCTTGGTAGCTGACCCTGCTTCAACTTCCATCTTCACTAACTCAGAGATGTTGATCGACGACATCTTTCCCGAAAAGTAAGAGACCTGAAAAATTAAGAAATATATATATATATATATATATATATATTTTTATATATATTATACTGTAGGCGAAGTTACGGATAACTTCGCTTGAAGTAGGCGAAGTTGTAGAGAACTTCGCTGATAACACTGCTGATTAACTTCGCTGATTCTTAACTTCTTGAGGTAAGCGAACTTAGGAGGTAGGCGAAGTTGTAGAGAACTTCGCTTGAGTGAGGCGAAATTGAGAAGGTAGGCGAAGTTGTGGATAACTTCGCTTAACCTTATATCTTCGCCGAAACCCTACGCACAGTGACGGCAACTTCGCCTGATGAACACTGAAGATATGCAGATCTGTAAATCGGATTTTAACGAGGTTTTTGACGGTGTTTAGGCTTGAACACGATGGTAGGAGGTAAGAATGATCAAAAACACAGAAAACACGTCCCGCGAATAGTCGAAACGGGACGATTTCTACACCCGCGTGAATATCCCGAACCTCACAATCGAGCAAATGCTCTGATACCAATTGTAGGTTCCCTGGATGGATCGCACGAGATATATCGGTCTACTCAGGTGCGGAATCCCTGCGTAGATCGTTACGAGCGTAGAAAGCAAACCAAACAAACACACACGAACAAACCGAAACACGTTATATATTAATAACCGAACTCACGTGATATGAATCACTGATACAGACTCTCGTCAACTCGATCGACTCAAACGACTAACTTCTTAACTGATTAACCAACACAAAACAAGCCGTAACCTATATATAAATACACGACAACTTCGCCTAATATGTTCAGGCGAAGTTGTCCATAACTTCGCTTGTTCAACAAGTTCGCCTAGGCGAACTTGTTAACGACTTCGCTTAAACAAAAACATAAATAACATTACAGACTCGATTACAGACACTAGACTATGAACTACTGACATTTATGCACCAACAACCTAGCATCACGGTCCGAAATAATCGATATCGGCACACCATGACGGGAAACGATTTCTTTAATGTAAATGCGAGCCAGCCTATCCGTCTTGTCCGCTTCCCGGATGGCTAGAAAATGTGCGGATTTGGTCAATCGATCCACTATGACCCAAATCATGTCGCAACCGTTGGGTGTCTTGGGAAGTTTGGATATGAAATCCTTGGATATCTGTTCCCATTTCCCCATAGGAATTTCGGGTTGTTGAAGTAATCCCGGCGGTTTCCTATGTTCTGCTTTCACTTTGGCACATGTCAGACACTTAGCCACGTACCCAACAATTTCCTCTTTCATACTCGGCCACCAGTATAGCTCTTTTAAGTCATGGTACATCTTATCTGATCCCGGATGTACTGAGTATCGGGATTTGTGTGCTTCGTCCATGACCAGTGTTCTTAGATCCCCATAACGCGGTACCCAAATTCGATCATGGTAATACCGAATGCCATCCGACTTAACCTCTGAGTTCCCGTCTACACCGCGCAAAGATTCGGTATCGAAATTTTTGGCTTTCAGAGCTTCTAACTGGGCATCCCTGATCTTTTCGGGTAGACCAGAGTGAATCGTTAGTTGTAAAGCCCTAACCCTCCTGGGCTTCAAAGTTTCCTTTCGGCTCAAGGCGTCAGCCACCACGTTGGCTTTACCCGGATGATACTTAATAGCACATTCATAATCGTTAAGCAACTCGACCCATCGTCTCTGCCTCATGTTCAGTTCTTTCTGCTTGAATTTGTGCTGGAGGCTCTTATGGTCAGTGTATATCGTACACTGGGTTCCATAGAGGTAATGCCTCCAGATTTTTAGTGCAAAGATGACGGCTCCAAGTTCTAAGTCATGGATCGTGTAGTTCTTTTCAGCGGTCTTCAGTTGTCGAGAAGCATATGCGATGACCTTTTCCCGTTGCATGAGCACACATCCAATACCTTGCAGTGAAGCATCGCAGTAAACAACAAAGTCTTCTACTCCTTCGGGCAGTAATAGGATTGGCGCACTACACAGCTTGTCTTTCAGAGTTTGAAATGCTGTGTCATGTGCCTCGGTCCACTTATACACAATGCCCTTGCGGGTTAAGGATGTGAGTGGTTGAGCAATCTTGGAAAATCCTCCAATAAATCTGCGATAATAACCAGCTAATCCCAGAAATTGACGGATCTCGGTGGGAGTTTTCGGGTTTGGCCAATCCTTGATTGCTTCAATCTTGGACTGGTCCATTTGGATTCCCTCCCCACTTACCACGTGGCCCAAAAATTTTACTTCACGCATCCAGAACTCGCACTTCGATAATTTGGCATACAGTTGTTCCTTCATGAGTAGCTCCATCATTAATCGCAAGTGCTCTTCATGTTCCTCCCTTGTCTTCGAATATATCAAGATGTCGTCTATGAACACAATGACGAATTTATCCAAATAAGGCTTACAAACATGATTCATGAGGTCCATGAATACGGCTGGGGCGTTTGTTAACCCAAATGGCATAACGGCGAACTCATAGTGTCCATAACGAATACGAAACGCTGTTTTCGCAATGTCTTCTTCCCGAACTCAGAGTTGGTGATAACCCAACCTAAGGTCGACCTTCGAGTAGTAACTGGATCCTTGCAGCTGATCGAACAGATCATCAATACTTGGCAAGGGATACCGGTTCTTGGTCATCACCTTATTAAGTTCCCGATAGTCGATACACATGCGTAGAGTTCCATCCTTCTTCTTCACGAATAGGACTGGGGCTCCCAACGGGGATGAACTGGGGCGTATGAAACCCTTATCTAGCAGTTCTTGCAACTGCTTAGACAGTTCCTCTAACTCCTTCTGAGCAAGGCGATACGGTGCACGAGCTACAGGAACAGCTCCTTGTGTCAGGTCGATTTGGAACTCCACTTGTCTGTGAGGCGGAAGGCCAGGTAGGTCTTCGGGGAAAACCTCAGGAAAGTCTCTAACAATAGGGATCTGGTCTATTGAGACCTCCTCCTCCATAGCCTCGTCAGTACCTTTGTCGGTGATTAGGGCTAAGATCGCAGTATGGCCTTTACGCAGTAACTTCTGTGCCTTCATAAGGGAAATGATCCCAACTGTCGCACTCTCTTTCTCACCATGAACAATGAGAGTTTCTCCCCCAGGGAGAAGTACGCGGACGATCTTCTCATGACAGACGACCTCGGCTTGGTGCTCGGACAACCAATCCATCCCAATAACTAAGTCGAAGCTACCAAGTTCAATCGGCATAAGATCTATGGGAAACAAATGACTAAACAATTCTACGGTACAACCCTTCAAAATATGGGACACTTGGATGGTTTTACCATCTACTAACTCGATAGTGTACTTAGACTCTAGGGCAGATGGGGTGCTATTAACCATTTCACAAAATTTAGTTGACACGAAACTTCGATCGGCCCCGGTATCAAATAAAGTTAGCGCATAACAACCGTTCATTTTATATTTACCGGTAATAGTTACGGAGTCGTTAGAAGTCTCACCTGAACCACCACCAATAACGAAGGCTCTTCCCCTGCCTTCACTTCCGTTGTTACCATTCCCATTGTTACCATTCTTCCCGTTGCCTTTTGCCCCTCCGTTACCAGCATTCTTCAGTTTGGGACAGTTTCTCTTAAAATGACCCTCCTGTCCACACTCAAAACTCCCTTTCGGGGCCTCCTGAGGTGGGGCTTGTTTCTGGGGGTTGTCTACTCGGCAAAACTTGGTTTCGTGGCCATGTCTGCCACACTTGCTGTAACGGTACTTATCACATTTCCCCGCATGATGGAAGTCACACTTGTCACACTTTGGGAGTTTCCCCTGATATCCTCCTTGTTGTTGGTTCTGGCTCGGGTAGTTGTTCCTGCGAGGAGACTCAAACCGTCTCTGTTGATTGTGGCCTGAAGAGGTGCTCTTGTTGTTGGAGTTGTTATTGCCACTACTCTCCCCCTTGCGTTTATTATCGGATGTGCCAGTAGCAGACTTCTTGGACGGGAGAGTGCCTTGTTTGACGGCTTGATCAGTTAACTTATGAGCTAACCGGACGGCATCGTGAATGTTGGCGGGATTTGCCGATGTCACCATACTCTGGATCTGCGGAGGTAAACCGTCAATATACATTTCGACCCTCTTATAAGCAGGATCGACCATTTGAGGGCATAGTATCGCTAACTCATGGGATCGTGTCGTATAAGCCTCAATGTCAGAACCCTCCATCCGCAAATTCCAAAACTCATGCTCTAACTTCTGCACTTCACCACGCGGGCTATACTCGGTCTTGATCAGATTTTTGAATTCCTCCCATGACATAGCATTGGCCGCATTTAGACCCAACAACTGAACTTGGGTATTCCACCAAGTAAGTGCTGACTCCTCGAGAGTCCCTGTAGCAACTTCTTCAGGGTCCTCTACTGGGTCCTCTGGAGGTGCCAGCCGGTCCTCCAGATCCCGAATACGGTTACGAGCAATGTTCAGTTCGTTAGTCAAATCTATCACCCTGTCTGCAAGCATCTGCATCTTCTCACCTAGCCTCTCAACTTCAAAGGTTAACTTGTAGTGCATCTCTAACCTCCGATCGCAGAGCTCCCTCAAGAAATCCATCTTATGCTTGGATCCACTCTGTTTCTGCGCTAGCTTAGCAATGTCCGACTTCATACCCTGTTTCCCACACTACGCCTTATCCAGGCCAGAAACAAGTGCAGCTATCACCCGCTCAGGAGGGCATGGCAGGGCGGGTAGAGTAGGGCAAGAAGGACCTACAACAGCTAGGGGTGGAACCTCCTCCTTCTCAATCATCATGGTCACCACCTCTGGGTACCATTCCCAGTCGCACTGGGGCTTAGGCAAGAACGTGTGCTCGGGTGAAGACTCCTCAGCAGTAGATGTGCCAGCATCAGGGATGGTCCGCTGCCTCTTCAGTCTCGGGGACGCAGGTGGTGTGCTCTCCTCAGCGATGATAGGTGCTTTCTCACGGGCGTGATCAGCTGACAACGAAGACATACTGTGACACAAGGGTTGGGGTTGGGATGAGTGAGTGGTATCTCATGTATATATGTGCAGTGTAACTAATGCATCATGAAAAGCTATAGACCAGACTGCAACCTATATGAAATGGTATGCAACCTGGTTCGCTATAACCAATGGCTCTGATACCAATCTGTCACACCCCCAAATTTCCACTAACGGAGTTTTACCGTAAGGCGGGTGACAAACCAGGATCCGAACACATTAATCACACCAAACGACATCTATATGGTCTTAAAAGTTTTAACAAATCAAAATAAAATGTTCAGAGTACTTAAGTGCTAGTGCGGAAGCTAAACAAAGTGCGGGAGCCATCTCCCAAACAAGTTTAAATAATTCATGGCGCTACAAGCACACAACCAATATCAAATAGATGTTTTCAAACTTAAACCAATGCGAGTCCATGCATGCAATGTTATCCTAATCCAAGTGCTTGCTAGTGACCTGAGGAAAACATGCTAAAAAGTGTCAACACATATGGTTGGTGAGTTCACAGGTTTTCAAAGTAAGTTATGCTCTATCAGTTCATAAACATTTATAAATAAAAGTGGCCCATGGTTAACTACACTTAGTTAACTCGTTGCCGCATAGTGTTATGTTTCCATCACGACCGAAGCTGACTAGTTATTGCCTCAAGTCAAGTATTGCCAAAACTTAACAATGTTTGGTCAAAGTTACACCCCGTTCGACCTCCAGTCGAGAATAATGCAGGGTGGGGTTTGTCAAACCCAATAGTACTATTTAAATTTACCACGCCAGTTAACCTTAGTTAACAGTCCGATGTTCGTGAGGACTTTCCATGGCAAAGAAACACTACGTTATAAGCAACCAAACGGTTGTGTAAAGATTTAGAGCAAGTAAAGTAAAACAGTTTTGCATGTTTCCTCCCCCAAAGGAAAGGTATAAAAGTGGGGCCGTAAACTCACCTTGTCGGTGCTTCGGGTATTACACAAATCCGACCGAAGTAAATGCGTCACGTGCTAAGACCCTAAAAATGCAAGTACGTAAGTAACTTGTGGGATGGTTCCTAGAACCACTAGTATCCAACAATCTCCCGTTGTTTTAAAAAAAGACTTTTGACCAAAGTTTGACTTTTGTTGACTTTGACTAAAGTTTTGACCTTTGACTAAAATATTGACCTTTAACTAAAAGGTTGGACTTAGAATGTTTACCTTATAATTCTAGTCACACTTAATCAATCATCAAGTATACACACTTAGCCATATTCCTTGCAATTCTATGATCAATACACTTTCACAACATCACAAGCAAGACTAACTATTTAGTCAACTAGTTCTAAGTTGACTTAAAAAATCAAAGTTCTAATTTACCACAACTAACATATCATAATTTGCAATTATCTCAATTCAACCAACACCTTTATCACCTTTAACAATTTATACCACCTAAACCGATTTTTCTCATCAATCAAAACTCACAATTAAATTACCAAATAAATCACACATGTACACATCAGTATTAGGTTCAACATATATTTTTCTCACACTTTTTGGATTTACCAATTCGTCCAGAATATTCATATACTACAACAACATGATTTATATTTCTACAACAACACAGCAGTAATCAAAAAATTGTCAAAAATTCCATATTCGTCCAATTGATGCAAGACCGATTGGACTAGATTCCTAATTCAATTTACAACATCCTAGAAGTAGAATTATATCCATATCTATTTTTATCATCAAGTTATGAAATTTACAACTCAACTCAGAAATTATTATCCCTAAATCAGCTTTGCATCCTGATTTTATAAATTCATAAAAAGTACTCAAACAGAGTCCAAAAATTAAGATTCCGAACTTTCTGAAAACTAGATTCAAAGTACATGTTCATAGAATCAAAAATCGATTAAAAACTCAAACATATCATCAAGTTATCCACAATGCAATCCGGAACATCAAGTCTGCCAACAAGCAGTTTTAGGCACAATCCACTACAAATCACAATTTTTCTATCCTTTTGATTCAAAATCATCAAGAAACATTTATGATTCAAAATCATCAAGAAACATTCTTACCAAATCAAATTTCATGTCTTATTTTTATCCATTTGATTTCATAAGAGAAGTAAAAACACATGTATTTATAAAAGACTAAAAAATACTAATCAAGACACATACAAAAATCCTTTTTACTTGTCAAACTTTGATCATCCCCTTTCATGATCCAACCATTTGGATACAAGGTTCATATGAATTAAAAGAAAAAGAAACATATAAACATAATAATCTACTCACTTTGCTTGATCAAATGCTTAAACCCTTGTTTACCAAAATCACCAACTCTTGTGTTATGGGGAAAATACTAGAAGATGATTGTTTGTATGAAAGAAAATGAGAGTATGTGTGTGTGTGTGAGTATCACGGCCAAAGAGAGAGGAAAAGGGAAAGGAAAAGGTGTTGGCATCCAATAGTTGTAACCTCCTTGTTATTAACAACCCTTTATGATTGATTTAATGAATAAAATTACTTAGGTTAACTTTTATTAACTCATGTGTGACATGCTACATATTTTAATAAACATTTCCTATGTAACATAACCTAAGGTTCCATTTAAATAATAAACATGTTACATGACATACAATATAACCTATTTAATCATTTAGCTTACTTACAATCACATCATCATGTAATAACATAATATAACATATTAATCACATAGCACATTATACTTATCATACATGTTATATGACATGTTTATTATAACATGCAAGACGAGTTTATTATCCTAGTTATAATTAGTCACTTATCCTTGTTTAAGTCACCAATGACACGTTGACTTAAATATACGCATACATGACATCACATGTACAAGAGTTCATACTCATAGTTAACAGAACTAACTGAGTTTATAGACATAGTCAAGGATTTAACTGGGTTTATTTAACAGAGTTAACTTAAAAATGCCGGATGTCACAACTTCCACTTAACTTAACTTAACTTAACTATGCTTTGTTTATATTAACATAAGAAAGAAATGTTGTTCTTCGTCTATGCTTCTCTTTTTCTATCTATAATGAATCTGACCTCCCCGTCTGTAAAGTTTGTGATGTTGTTCTCAAATCCGACTCTGCCTGGACTGCACACCAAATTTCTGCAAAGCATCGTCAGGTACCATTTGGAACTACATATATTCATCAAATATACAAATTATGATGCTTAATTAGTATTCACCTATCGATCCTTAAGTAATAGATGTTGATTTGCCACCAAATGTGTTTGTGTTATCAGCGTTTTCGTTTGCATGTGTGTGTGTCAACATATATGAATGATTGCTCTATTTTTTTATTGCTCTTTTTATTCTCTTCCCTCTTAAGTTAATAATAATAAAATTGCTGATTTTGACAGGAGATTAAAAATGTAAAAGAAAAAGCCGTTGCAGCTACTCCAGTTGACAATGTGAAATCCGCAGATTCTACAGAACATAATAAAGCTAAACTAGAGCATCCTGCTGAGTCATATCAAAGTCAAACCAGACCACCTCAAGCTTAGTCAACATCTGCACTCCCTTCCGACTTCTTTGATAATCCAGGGAAAATAATAAAACAAAATGGTAAAATCACATCGCATTATCATTATAATTTTACAAGTATTTAAGTGGACTGGTTAGGTGTGATATTTGGGGGTGGGCATGGGTCGGTTTCGGTTTTTAGTTTTCTAGGGGTGGGCAATGGGCGTGGGTTGGTTTCAACTTTTTTGGTTTTCAAAGAGGGTTTGATTCGGTTGCGCTTTTATTATTTGGCCTTTAAATTTCGCTTCAAAAAAATGACCTAAATTAAAGTTGGGCCTAAAAATTTAGGCCCAAATCTTTTTGTTTTTTTAATGATTAATTGATTATTAGACATTTGGACTTAAAAGTTGCTTGAAGTTGGCCTTTTCAATTTGCTTCGGGTTTGTCGATTTTATGCTCAAACTGAACCAAAAATAGAAATTTCAGCTTTTTGGTTATTGAAAATTATTTGGTTTTAGTTTTTTCTGTTTTTGGTTTTAAAAAATGGATTCAATTCGGTTTTACCATTTGGGCATGGAAATTTTGACCTGAAAAAATGGTCTAAAATGATGAATTTGGGCCGAAATCTTTTTGTTATTTAATGATTAATTGATTATTACGCATTTTAATCTACATTTCTTGGAAAACACCATTGTTAATTTCTTCAAATTACAAAAAATTGTTTTTTAATTTTTTCATTTTGGTTCGGTTCCAGTCTGGTCGGTTTTTGGTTAATGTAAAACCAAAACCAAATCGTTTGGTTTTTAAAATAGCATAAAACGGAACTGTCGGTTTTTTATTAGGTTCAGTTATTTTAGAGGGATACATGATCTATCTTTTGTTTTTAACTTGTCTCAACTCTCAGTCCCTGTTGTCGATTGTGCTCGTATCGCCTGCACAATTTTAAATAGATGAATATATATATATATATATTGTTTATATTATTAACATAAGCTATATGATATATATATATATATATAAGTATACATTGTTGGAAAACATGGATTTTAGAAAAAGAAAAAAATATTGGACTAAAGGTCCGAGTATGACAATAAAGGTTATATGATTTGAACTATAGGTTCAACATACTATAAAAGAAAAGGAAAAGATATAGTAGAACATAGTTATAATTGATAATATTATTTAAGTTATTATTCTTAAGTAATAAGAAAAGAAAAGAATACGTTTCTTAATGAAGAAGAAACATAGAGTTTAAGAAAAAGATAAACTAGTTAAACTAGAGGTTTATCTTGTAAAAGAATAGAAAAGTAAATAAGTTAAAAGAAAGAGTTTTAACTTGAAAAAGAAAAGAAAGAAATAATATTTTAAACTAAAGGTTTAAATAAAGAAAAGATGTTTTGAACTAAAGGTTTATAAAGAAATAAAAATCGAGGTAAAGATTTTACAAAAGAGACTAGAGGTCTTAAGCCGGATTGTATATCCGACTAACAAAAAGTTATATTCGTACTATAGGTGCGAGATAACAAAGAAGAGGGAAAGACCCTCGGACAGTGTATTGAAGCTGATCCAAAAGAAAAGGTTATACTCGTACTATAGGTGCAAGATAGCCATAGGAAAAACCCTCGGACGGTGTATTGAAGCCGATCCAAATAAAAAAGGTGAATGCGCCCCAAACTTTACAACTTGTTTTCAAACGAGTCAAACGTGTTAAATGAAAAGGTTTACATGAGACTAAGTGTCTCTAAAACATTTATAAACAAGGGTATAAACACTGGCCTCAGGCTATCGTGTACGTTTGTCTGGATCCTTACATATGTGATGGGCACATCACACCTGGTCACAATTACGCTGCCTGTGGGGAGTATGACCTTGTGTATACGCATAGGCACTCAACTAGTCGAACGATGCGGTGTTTGCTGGGGGGGTCCGAGTGTAGAGACTTGAGTTTATGAATTGTGTTGTTTTAACTTGGTTATTCATAAACCACGATGGGCCGAGACCTACGTAGTCTCGAGGGGTAACCAAGTAAAGAAAATATTTTTAGCGTCAGCGTGTTCACCAGCATATCGCTGACGTATTTTTTTTTAACATTTCAGGAAATTAAAGTATCAAGAATTGGAGCCATTCATGAAGTGGATGTTCGTAAGGTAGAGATGGCTGATTGTTTTAAATTATTAAAACAACAAGATTAAACAAAGATTTATAAAACAAATATTTGGGTATTTATTACCCGATAAGCTTTTTCAAACAAAAGAAATTATATGTTATTAATAATGGTTTCAAAAGTATATAATTATTTTTAAAAAAAGTCTTCCGCTAAAATAATCTCTGATATATTTACAAAATCGGTACCAACTTTTGGTCAGACGTTTAGGCCGTAAGTCGGGGTGTGACATCTATCACAAATTATTAAAATGTTTTATATGAATAAGAGTAATTAATTGTTTAATTTATTACTAAATGCACTAATTATTACTCATATTTGTATGTGAACGTTAAATGAGTTGACCTGCAACACGACCCGAATTTAAATGGGTTGTCACGACAAGACACAAATTTGAATGGGTCGGCACAACACAAATATGTATATGAGTTAGGTTAGGGTTGAAGAATCTCAACACGCTAATCCGAAACCCATCAACTCGCCAACCCAAGAATATTGACACCCTTGTATTACAACCACTAGACACCCGTCATATTACTAACATGGCTGTTTAAATTTCGTTGAATAAGTGGGACTCAAAATCGGCTTGCTTACTTGTTGTGTGGAGTCAAGCTGAGTTGTATAAATTTTTAGTCAGGTAAGCTCACTCGTTGACGCACCCGATGCACATTTTTGCGTTGGATTGAGTGTATGACTTTTATTATTCACACATCTATTTATGTGTCCCTTTAACACCTGACTTTTCATGCTAAAAACACAAAGTCATTGCGTGTCTTTTAATCACTAGCCATTATGTAACATTAATTAAAAAACACATCTATTATTATGTTATTTATTTATTATTATGTTTTTATTTTATTATATTTTACGCCCACAATAACTACATGAAATAATGTGATAATGTTATAATATTAGCTCTAATTATAACAAGCTTATTAGAATAATATATAAACTTTGGAGTTAACAAGAGATAAGGGAATAAGAAAAGTAAGAATTATTAGTCTTAGTGGGATACAAATCTCCGTTACAATCACCTAGTATTTATAGTACAAAATCAACTGTATATACACTATTTCGGGGGAGCAAGATTTCATTATTGGTTTGACAAAGTTGAAAATGTGTCATTCAAAACGAAAGAAACTGTCGGTGTATCATAACACTCCCCCTTGGATGACACCTTTTCAAAACTTCGGGGTCTTGAAGTACTGCCTCATTAAAAACTTTGCTAAATAAAACCCAATGGGAAAAACTTTATCTAAGGGAAAAAGAGTGCAGTATATAGCTTCCCCTCAAGTTGCAGGTCGTTACATCGTTCGTACATGGCGCATGCCAATATCATGGACATGCTTTCTGAATGTTGATGTGGGAAGTGCTTTTGTGAAAAGATCAGCTGAGTTGCTGCTGGATTGGACATATCTCATATCAACCTGATTGTCTTTAATAAGATCCAGAGTATACTCAAAATATCTTGGTGGTATATGCTTTGTTCTGTCACTTTTGATATACCCTTCCTTCATTTGCGAGACACAAGCTGTATTATCTTCATAGATAGGAGTTGGAATTTGATCTTTCTCTAGTCCATAAGAAATCAATATATGTCGTGACATAGATCTTAACCATACACATTCTCTTGAAGCTTCATGCAATGCAATGACTTCAGGATGATTTGAAGATGTTGCAATGAGTGTTTGTTTCTGAGAACGCCATGAAATCGTAGTTCCTCCATTCTTAAATACGTATCCAGTTTGAGATTTTGCTTTATGGGGATCAGATAAATAACCTGCATCTGCATAACCAACTAACCCTTCTTTTGAATCTTTAGGATAAAATAAACCTAAATCAGTGGTTCCTTTTAAATACCGAAAATATGTTTAATGCCATTCCAATGTCTTTTATTAGGGGATGAACTGAATCTTGCCAATAAATTAACTGCAAAAGAAATGTCAGGTCTTGTACAGTTAGTAAGATACATAAGTGCTCCAATTGCACTGAGGTATGGTACTTCGGGACCCAGAATCTCTTCATTATCTTCGCAAGGACGAATGGATCATTGTCAACATTGAGTGATCTAACAACCATATGTGTGCTTAAAGGATTTGCTTTGTCCATATTGAAACGTTTTAAGAGTTTCTCAGTATAAGTTGGCTGATGAACAAGTATCCCATTATGCATATGCTCAATTTGTAAACCAAGACAATATTTGGTTTTTCCAAGATCTTTCATTTCAAATTCTTTCTTTAAAAGAGCAATTGCTTCATTAATTTCTTTTTGTGTCCCAATTAAATTTCGATCATCAACATACACAGCTATGATCACATATCCTGATGTTGTCTTCTTGATGAAGACGCATGGACAAATAATATTATTTGTATATCCTTTGCTTACCAAATAATCACTCAAACGATTGTACCACATCCTTCCAGATTGTTTCAGTCCATACAAGGATCTTTGTAACTTTATGGAATACATTTCCTTAGGCTTTGAGCTTATTGCTTCGGGGAGTTTAAATCCTTCGGGAATTTTCATATAGATGTCACTGTCTAGTGATCCATACAAGTAAGCTGTGACAACATCCATAAGACGCATCTCTAAATTTTTAGAAATTGCTAAGCTGATTAAATATCTAAACGTAATAGCATCCATAACATGAGAATACGTTTCTTCATAGTCAATTCCTGGCCTCTGAGAAAAACCTTGAGCTACAAGTCTTGCTTTATATCTTGTAACTTCATTTTTCTTATTTCGTTTTCTCACAAAAACCCATTTATATCCTACAGGTTTCATTTACTTTGGTGTAATGACAATAGGTCCAAAAACCTTTCGATTGTTTAGTGAGTTTAATTCAGCATGCATAACATCTTTCCATTTGTTCCAATCTTGTCGATTTTTACAATCATCTACAGATTTTGGTTCAGGAACATCATTTTCTTCCATGATATCACTTGCCACAGAATAAGAAAATATATCATCAATATTTTCCATTTCATCTCGATCCCACATTATATGTGATTGACAATTCCTTATTGGAATCATTTATTTCTTCCTGAGTGAATGTTATATTAATTATTCTTTCCTGATGGATGGTTCTGTCAATCATTCCATCCTTAGGGTCAGTATCCTTTTCAGAGCCCTTTCTTTTTCGAGGATTTTATCCTTTGAACCGATTGGCCTTCCACGTTTTAAACGTTTTTGGGATTCATGAGGTGCATTATTATGGTTTTTCTTGCTTGGAATCTCAACTCGAGCTGGAGAATTAGCAGCTGGTATATGAGATTTAGTGACCCTGTTTATATCAGTAAATGCATCAGGTAACTGATTGGCAATTTCTTGTAGATGTATTATTTTTTGAACCTTTGTCTCACTTTGTTTTGATCTTGGGTCTAGGTGTAACAGTGATGGCACACACCATGATATATCTCTTTCTTGGTTTTTCATTTCTCCCCTAATGTCGGGAACATTGTCTCGTTAAAATGACAATAAGCAAAACGTGCTGTAAATACATCACTTGTTAAAGGTTCAAGGTATCTTATGATGGAAGACGTTTCATATCCAACATATATTCCCAACCTTCTTTGGGGACCCATTTTTGTGCGTTGTGGTGGTGCAATAGGAACATACACAGCACAACCAAAAATTCTAAGGTGAGAGATATTTGGCTCATTTCCAGAAACAAGTTGTGTGGGAGAGTATTTATGATTTACACTTGGTCTCACACGAATTAATGACCCAGCATGCATAATTGTATGACCCAAAATAGAAACATGGAGTTTTGTCCTCATTATTAATGGTCTAGCTATTAGCTGTAGGCGTTTGATCAACGACTCGGCTAAGCCATTTTGTGTGTGTACATGAGTAACAGGGTGTTCAACAACAATCCCCACAGACATGTAATAATTATCAAAAGCATGTGATGTAAATTCTCCCGCATTATCAAGCCTTACTCTCTTAATAGTATAATCGGGAAAATGTGCACGTAATTTGATAATTTGAGCAAGAAATTTTGCAAAGGAAACATTACGAGTTGATAATAAAGAGATATTAGACCATCTACTGGATGCGTCTATTAAGACCATGAAGTATCTAAATGGTCCGCATGGTGGATGAATTGGTCCACATATGTCACCTTGAATTCTTTCAAGAAACATTGGTGTTTCTTTATCGACTTTTAATGGCGAAGGCCTTGTAATTAATTTGCCAAGAGAACAAGATGTACATTGAGACATTTTATCTATTTTGTGGATCTTTTGACCTTTCAGTGGATGCCCATGTGTATTTTCAGTTATCCTTTTCATCATTGTGGATCCTAGATTGCCTAATCTATCATGCCATAAGTTTATGATACAAGAATCGCAACAATTTTCTTTGACTGCCAAATGTGCTTGAGGTATATTTATATATGTATAATGCAAACCAGAATGGAGCATTGGCAATTTTTCCAATAGCTGATCTTTGCTTATGATATGCAAATATTTTTCATTATTAACAGTCCTTGACTGAGTATCATATCCATTATGATATATGTTTTTGAAACTCAACAAATTTCTTGTTGATTTTGGGGAAAATAAAGCATTTTCTATTTTGAGCTTTGTACCATTTGGTAATGCTAAATTAGCTTTTCCCACTCATTCTATCAAGTTTGTAGGACCTAATATTGTATTGATGATCCCTTTTATTGGTTTCAGTTTATAAAAATATTTTTTAGATCTAAGTATAGTATGCTTGTCTCCACTATCCGCTATACATATATCTTCTTCATTTGTTTGATCTTGTGCTCCAGTGTTTTTCATTTTAAATCTTGAAAGTATTAAGAAAAATAATAAGTGTATAACGAAGACATTATGATATTTTAATAAGAACTTTATTTAATTGAAAAACAAATAATACATGAATGAAACTACATAACTAAAGATAATGAGAAGTACACTTAATTATTGCATATAATTATTAACAATATTTATTTCAGAGAACCACATCAAAATCTGCAATGCTCAGATCAGCATTGAGATCATCAAAGTTATCAACATGATTAACTTCTTTCTCTTTTCCTTTAAGAGAGGCTTGGTATAGTTCACACAGATGTGGAGCAGTGCGACAAGCCTTTGCCCAGTGGTTTGTACTTCCACATCTAAAACAAGGTGTGTCATTGTTCTCGGACCTACCAGCTTCATTCCATTTATTGTGGTGGTTGGAATTGGTATTCTGTGGGACATGATAATTATTGGCTCTCTGGTTACGACCACGGCCACGGCCACGACCATGACCGTAAGAATTAGTGTTCCATTTGAATGAATGCTTAAGATCATTAAAATGTCTTTTGTCAAAATGACCGCGGCCACGTCCATGGCCTCGTCCACGACCTTGTTCCCATTTATTACCAGAATTTTTATGTGAATTTTTGTGAGCAACATTTGCTTCTGGTTTTGCTAATGATCCTGTGGGACGAGATTGATGATTTTTCATCAATAATTTATTATTCTTTTCTGCTACAAGGAGAAATGCATTTAGTTCAAAGTATCTCCTAAAATTCCGCAATCGATAATGCGTTTGCAAGGTCATATTTGATGCATGAAATGTGGAGAAAGTTTTCTCCAACATATCTCCCTCGGTAACAGCTTGCCCACAAAATCGGAGCGTTGAGCATATTCTAAACAAGGTAGAGGTGTACTCATTTACTTTTTTAAAATCTTGGAACCTGAGATTGTTCCATTCATCTCCAGCAGTGGGAAGTAGAACTTCCCTTTGATGGTCAAATCTGCTTTTTAAATCCTCCCACGAAATGCATGGATCCTCACAATGTGAATACTCAAATTGTAACATCTCATCAATGTGTTTATGGAGGAAGACATCGGTTTTTGCCTTGTCTTGATCCCCGCAATTATTTCCCACTGTTATCGTATCCAAAACACCCATTGATTTGAGATGTTGTTTGACATGTGCCGTCCATGACATATAATTATCTCCGGTGATATTGAGAGCCGAAAATTCAAGTTTTGAAATATTTGCCATTTTATTACTAAACACAAATAAGATAAATATTAGGATTATATACTTATTAAAATTGAAAGAAAATACAGAGGTAAAACTATAAACAGATAAAGAAAAAAGAAAAGATTAAACTCTCTAGGTGGGAGGTTACAAATTAAGAACAATAAGATTATCAACATTATGGTAGTTAACATTAAAACTGGATGAATCATCTTGAAAGCTTTACCTTGGATAAACTTAAGAAGAAGAATGTTTGTTGCAAATAAAATGGGGTTGATAATTGGTTATTTATGGTGAAAATTTAGAGAAATCTGCATTTTGTCTCCCTGGTTTATATCGTCGCGCGATGGGTTAACCCCTGAAAAAGATTTTGCGACCTTTGGGCCCCTATGTTTCTCCGACGGGTCCTTCTGACTCCTGGCGTCAGTTGACCGTCAGTTGACCTGTTATAAAATGTTGAAATTACGTTTTTACCCCTAAGCCTTTAATTCATTTTAAAAAATATCCAAAACCATGTGAATGTCGGGATTCGAACCCGAGACCTCTGGTTTAACAATCCACCAAAACAACCAGTTGAACTAAGTTAGTGTTTGGTATAGCTATACAACCTAAACTATATATTATCACTTTTATCACTTCATCTTCCCCAATTATAATTAGGGTTCCTAAGTTTTAATTCCAGAAAATTGTCATCACTAATAATCACCAATATATCATCTGCACCACCCATACACCATCAAATTCCCACCCATACACCATCAAATTCTGGTAACGGTTTGATCCAGAGGTTATAAATATTGAAACTTGTAGTGAAAGATTAGAAGTTTTTGATGTTGCTCGTAACGGTTTTGAAGGCGAGATCCCGATGAGCATTGTTATAAATACTAGAACTTGTAGTGAAAGATTATAAGTTTGTTGATACTTCTTTGGCCAACGAATTTCGCCGGAACATCGGCCGCGTATGGCCACCGTGCCGACGAGATGACCGAAAAAACGAGATGGCGGTGGTTACCGTGACGTTGATGATCGAAAAAACGAGATGACCGGAAAAAAGAGATTGCCGGATTCCATGGCGGCAATGGCTGCCGTGGCGGCGGCGTAGTGCCGGAGGTAGGGGTTTTGATCCGAATGATTTATGGGTGTGATGGTTGAATTATTGAAGCGATTGGTGGTGGGATTTGAGAGATTTGAGGGTTTTAGTGATGAAATCTAGGGTTTGAGGATCAAGTATGTTTAAGGTTGATGATGATGAAGATGAGCTGATGATGATGATCTCTGTTAATATGATGAGCTACTGCTGTTATTGTTATATGTTTATTTGATGATGATGATCTGCTGCTTTCTTTTTATCTATGTTATTAATATAATATAATAATAATAATAATAATACGATGATGATGATCTGCAAATAGCAGTTTTCTCTTCTAAAATTTATTATTATATTATTACTATTATTATTATATTTATTATTTATTAGAAGAGGATTACTAAAATACCCTTAAAATGTTGGTATTATTACTATAATACCAACAGTCAACTGACGTCAGGAGTCAGAAGAACCCGCCGGAGAAACATAGGGGACCAAAGTTCGCAAAATCTTTTTCAGGGGTTAACCCATCGCGCGACGATATAAACCAGGGAGACAAAATGCAGATTTCTCGAAAATTTATAACCGTTTTACAACGGTTATATTACTGTTTTATAATGGTAACATTACCGTTTGTATGTATGTGTGTGTATATATATATAATATTAATTATTTTAAAGTAAGATTATAAATAAGATATTAAATAAAGTTTATTTTATAAAATATATAATTAGTATGCATAATAATAAGAATAGATTTGTTAGTGTAAATAAATCTAACTTCTAAATGAAATATTAATGTGCATATATAAATAAAAGTTAGAATAGTTTTCAAATTTTAATAACAATGTTTATACATATTACTGTTGTTACTTAGTATATGTATATGCATATATAAATATATATCCAGTGTACATAATTAAAGAAGTGTTTATGATGCTTATGTGGATACCTTTGTGTCTATTACCTTTCTTGATTAGGATATAAGCGGCTCGTGCTGATAACGTGTTATAATATTAGCTCTAATTATAACAAGCTTATTAGAATAATATATGAACTTTGGAGTTAACAAGAGATAAGGGAATAAGAAAAGTAAGAATTATTAGTCTTACTGGGATACAAATCTTCGTTACAATCACCTAGTATTTATAGTACAAAATCAACTGTATATACACCATTTGGGGGGAACAAGATTTCATTATTGGTTTGACAAAGTTGAAAATGTGTCATTCAAAAAGAAAGAAACTGTCGGTGTATCATAACAGATAAAAGTATCTGAAAGTTTGATTTTTTGTTTTTGTTTTATTATAAATTAGTTAGATCTTCCTATCTAATAAACTTTCACCAAAACTCTTTAAAATGCCGCGTGTTATTTTCTAATTATATGCTTTCTTTTAATATAATTCATAATAGAGAAATCTGCATTTTGTCTCCCTGGTATATGGACCACTTCGATAGGTTAAACACTGTAAAAGATTTTGCGAAATATGGACCACTGTGAAATTTTGGCGGGTCAGTCTGTGCCCATCCGTTAAATATTTTCGTTAAAGTTCGTTGATTTGAAGGGTATTTTAGACTTTTTACAAATATAATTTTGGCCGGTCACATCTGTGCCCCTCTGTTAGTTATATTTTTTAAAAGCTTGAAAAAACCAGCTTGCCGGGAAAAATGACAGTCCGACCACCGGGTATTATCTTCTTCCTCCTTCCTCCATACTCTTCCCCCTTCTCCACCCTCCTTCCTCCCTCTTTCCTTCCTTCGTTTCTTACCCAACTCAATCACCACAATTTCCCCACAATTTCCCCACTATTTATATATATACACGACACCATCACCAACACCATCACCGCCATAAACAACACCATCATCGACGCCATCTCCATCACCGACGCCATCTCCATCGCAATATCCATCTCCATCATCAACACCGACCCACGCCGCCACCACCGACGCCGAGCCGCCATCCCCATCCACATCCGACGCCGCCATCCACCGCCGTACAATGGTTTTCGTGTTCATTATTCGGTTCACATGTTTAATCGGAGTCCCACTTGCAATGAGTCTCCGAATCCGGTTTCGGATTCGTCGAATTTCCGTCCGTGTTGTTGTTAATGTCGCCGGTCAAGTCCGGTTGGCGTTCTGTAGAACGTGGAATCTCGACCCGCTTCTCCTACCGTAGTGTTCGGGGTCGAGGTCGGCGCGTAAAATCCCGAAGATTATAATTCGGGTGTTTTGATATATGTGTTTATGTTTTGTGTATGTGTTTATGTATTGTGTAATATATATAAAAGAATGGTTGTGTTCATTGTGTGTTCGGGCTCGGGTTTGGGGATAACTAAAAAACGAGTCGGTTCGGTGTTTTCGGGCGTATAGTTTACTAGAAAACGACCCGTTTTGTCGTTTTTGAGCTAAAATTACAATAAAAAACGACCCGTTTTCGTCGTTTTTGAGCTAAAATTACAATAAAAAATGGTCCGTTTCGTCGTTTTTGAACGAAAAGTTTACTAAAAAACGAGCCGTTTCGTCGTTTTTGAACCAAAAGTTTGTTAAAAAACGACCCGTTTCGTCATTTTTAGTGAAAAGTTTGTTAAAAAACGACCCGTTTCGTCGTTTTTTAATGAAAAGTTTACTAAAAAACGAGTGGTTTCGTCGTTTTTTAGTGAAAAGTTTATTAAAAAACGGGCCGTTTCGTCGTTTTTGAACGAAAAGTTTACTAGAAAACGGCTCGTTTCGTCGTTTTTGAACGAAAAGTTTGTTAAAAAACGAGCCGTTTCGTCGTTTTTTAGTGAAAAGTTTACTAAAAAACGAGCCGTTTCGTCGTGTTTTTGAACGAAAAGTTTGTTAAAAAACCACCGTTTCGTCGTTTTTGAACCAAAAGTTTAATAAAAAACGAGCCGTTTCGTCATTTTTGAACTAAAATTACAATAAAAAACGGCCTGTTTCGTCGTTTTTGAACGAAAAGTTTACTAAAAAACGGCCCGTTTCGTCGTTTTTGAACGAAAAGTTTGTTAAAAAACGAGGCGTTTCGTCGTTTTTTGAACGAAAAGTTTAATAAAAAACGAGCCGCTTCGTCGTTTTTTAGTGAAAAGTTTACTAAAAAACGAGCGGTTTCGTCGTTTTTTAGTGAAAAGTTTATTAAAAAACGGGCCGTTTCGTCGTATTCGGACTCGTTTGATTTTTTAGAAAAAATTGGCCGTTTAAAATACGTTTAAAAAAACCCGATCCTTGTAATCATGCAAATATTATATACAACATCTATATATATGCAGCATATATATACAGAGTATATATATAAAATATATACATACAACATATATATACGGCATACATACATAACAAATATTATATACAACATCTATATATATGCAGCATATATATACAGAGTATATATATAAAATATATACATACAACATATATATACGGCATACATACATAACATATATACAACATACATATACAACACATTCTGTATATACAAGAAACTATTTCAAGTGCTTAATATATATTACATATTGTGTAGTTTTATTAAATGTTAGTTAAGTTCAACTAGTTGGTGTTGTTTGTTGTTAAACCAGGGGTCGGGGGTTTGAACCCCAACCTCTACACGAAATTTGGATATTTAGTTTTAGGATTAATTATAGACTCAGGGGTAAAAGTGTAATTTCAACGTTTCTTGGTTAGTCGACCCACGGTCAACCGACGGCAGACATCTCTTCTTAATAACATAATAATAATCACAAAATTCATTGGCAACACCCTTTCCATCGTTCACTCAGCCTTAACCCTAGCCGGCTCTCAAATCTCCATCGTCGATTTAAACAACTCATCAATCATCTTTTCAAGTTTACAGGTATCCGATTTGTACTCTGATGGCATTAGCAATATCCGATTATACATTCTCACAAATTCATTCGATTCATATGTAATCGTTATACTAACCCTAAGTTTTGATTTACAGATTGGATTATACATCAAGTGAAATATTGAGCATCGTCTTCAAGTTTAAAGGTGTTACAACCATGTGCTTCCTGGTATATCTCAATTTTTGTTCATTAGATGTTTTTGTTTAGGTGTCTGTTATTTAATTTTTTATATATATTATTTGCAGCTGAAACTCATGTTGCTAGGCCTATTTTCGTTCAACCACAGCCTAATCCAGTAAAGAAATTCCATTTGAAGGTAAACATCATTATTCCCATTAATAGTTATTAACCAAAAATATGCAATCATGAGAAAGGCTAAGATAGTAACCAAACAATATGAGTTTGAAATCAAAGATTTCCAAAGAAATCTCACCATCGCAAGTTTGTTGCTCCAACAAAAGCTTAATCTAAATTTTGGGGAGGTTAATGGGAAATTTATATAATGCCACGAAGATTTTTGCAAAAAAACTTATTATGATTTATATAGAAATGTTGAAAGAAAAGGAAAATTGGTTAAATATGACAATTATGGTCAATGTTGAAGGAAAGAGACAATTTTTTTGTTAACAACTAATACTGGACATATTATAAATGTTGAAGAAAACAGATAATTAATTAGGTTACTTTTGGCATTTTGGTCAAAGTTGACTTCTACCATGTCAAAACTACTATCAGGTATGATTAGGATAGTCAACAAAAAAATTTGGAATATAAAGGGTAACTTGGTCAACATGAAATTCCTATATTTGGAAAAAAACATTATTAATTCTGAGTTTATATTCATAATGTATATTTTCTGGTTCAAAGTATTTCATTGAAGTTAGTTAAATACTTAACATGCTTGGTTTGTAGTGCTGAAACTTATAGTAATGTTGTGTTGTTGATATTTGGATTATGGGATACAAGTTGGTTAAAACTTGACCTCAAGAACTGGATCATAAGAAGTTTGGCCCATTTGTCAAAGAAATGAAATTTGGAATGAGCTGATCACAATGATTGGCAGTTAAAAAGGCGATGACTATAATTTAAAGGAAATATCATATTGAAACTTATATGTTTTTTGTATATGTACGGTTACTTTGAATATTAAAGTTGGTATTTTGGTTTGTAATAAGGTCATAAAACGTATGTCATTGTTCTTGGAACAAATTGTTTAGATTTCATTTTGTTGATAGTAGATGGGTTAAAAAACTTTACTTGGGGAATTGCCCCAATAAAGTATTTCTAAACCTCTTTTGAATTTTAACTCGACACATTGCAATTCTTGGCCCAAAATGTTTGAGCCTAAACACATTAACAACAAAAATTGTTTAATTAATCCTTAGCATTCTTTATTATCTAACTAGGTTAAAGCCCGTGTGATACACGGGTTGGTAAAAAAATAAACATTTCAATTTATAACATTTATGATGTAGATTATAAGATGGATCATAGATTATTGAGTTTTAAATTTATGAAATTTTTGTTGTTAATGTGTTTAGGCTCAAACATTTTGGGCCAAGAATTGCAATGTGTTGAGTTAAAATTCAAACCCAACTGTGTTTTAACCGCTAACAAAGGCAAAAGTCTGCCACCGGCAACTGACCTAACCTCAGTATGATCTAATTGGGTTTGATTTATTATTATATTGATGATGATGATGAAGATTGAAGAAGAAAAACAATCGGAGTAGCAGCGGCGGCGCAAAGGGTAAACACGACTTGGTCTTTATTTATTTCATCATCAATTTGTTTCTGCAAAATACCAACCGAATAATACTGTAATAAATCTCTAACCCTAACTCTAACTAAGTATTATTATTATTCAATTTGTTGCAGAGTAGTATATTATTAATTAATTAATGGATCCGAAGAAGGCACTGTATCGCGCTAAATTGAAAGCACAAAAACAGCAGGACAAACGTATCGATTCTCCTCTCATAAGGTAATCATTTTGCTTGATAATAATAACATCAGATGTCTTGTAATTTAGTTTTCATGTTTCTTTAACACTAATAGATACTTCTGACTTCCACTTAACTTAACTATGCTTGGTTTATATTAACATAAGAAAGAGATGCTGTTCTTCGTCCACGTTTCTCTTTTTCTAGGTATAATGAATCTGACCTCCCCGTCTGTAAAGTTTGTGATGTTGTTCTCAAATCCGACTCTGCCTGGACTGCACACCAAATTTCTGCAAAGCATCGTCAGGTACCATTTGGAACTACATATATTCATCAAATATACAAATTATGATGATTAATTAGTATTCACCTATTGATCCTTAAGTAATAGATGTTGATTTGCCACCAAATGTGTTTGTGTTACCAGCGTTTTCGTTTGCATGTGTGTGTGTCTACATATATGAATGATTGCTCTATTTTTTTGATTGCTCTTTTTATTCTCTTCCCTCTTAAGTTAATAATAATAAAATTGCTGATTTTGACAGGCGATTAAAAACGTAAAAGAAAAAGCCGCTGCAGCTACTCCAGTTGACAATGTGAAATCCGCAGATTCTACAATACATAATAAAGCTAAACCAGAGCATCCTGCTGAGTCATATCAAAGTCAAACCAGACCATCTCAAGCTCAGTCAACATCTGCACTCCCTTCCGACTTCTTTGATAATCCAGGGAAAAAAATAAAACAAAATGGTAAAATCACATCACATTATCATCATAATTTTACAAGTATTTAAGTGGACTGGTTAGGTGTGATATTTGGGGGGTGGGCATGGGTCGGTTTCGGTTTTTAGTTTTCTAGGGGCGGGCAATGGGCGTGGGTTGGTTTCAACTTTTTTGGTTTTCAAAGAGGGTTTGATTCGTTTGCGCTTTTATTATTTGGCCTTTAAATTTCGCTTCGAAAAAATGGCCTAAATTAAAGTTGGGCCTAAAACTTTGGGCCCAAATCTTTGTGTTTTTTTAATGATTAATTGATTATTAGACATTTGGACTTAAAAATTACTTGAAGTTGGCCTTTTCAATTTGCTTCGGGTTTGTCGATTTTAGGCTCAAACTGAACCAAAAATAGAAATTTCAGCTTTTTGGTTATTGAAAATTATTTGGTTTTTTTGTTTTTGGTTTTAAAAAATGGATTCATTTCGGTTTTACCATTTGGGCATGTAAATTTTGGGATGAAAAAATGGCCTAAAATGATGAATTTGGGCCGAAATCTTTTTGTTATTTAATGATTAATTGATTATTACGCATTTCGATCTACATTTCTTGGAAAACACCATTGTTAATTTCTTCAAATTACATAAAATTGTTTTTTAATTTTTTCATTTTGGTTCGGTTCCAGTCTGGTCGGTTTTTGGTTGATGTAAAACCAAAACCAAAACCAAATCGTTTGGTTTTTGAAATAGCATAAAACGGAACTGTCGGTTTTTTATTAGGTTCAGTTATTTTAGAGGGATACATGATCTATCTCTTGTTTTTTACTTGTCTCAACTCTCAGTCCCTGTTGTCGATTGTGCTCGTAGCGCCTGCTATAGTGAATAGCTTAGCTTATAGGTGATTCCCACTAAATGGGTTGTAGCGACCTCATAGCGCTAAATAATGGTTTCAGTTATTTATTTATATATTTTTTAAATTATTTTTTCGCTATTTTGGTGGTATTTAATAATTATAATTGCTATGGGTATTTATTGATAATAATTGCTATTTTGGTGGTATTTATCGATTCTACTTGCTGTTTTGGTGGTATTTGTTGCTACTTTTTTTCCCTAATACCTTATCGCTAAACATCAATTAGCCTCCGCCATTTCATCGCTATCGCTACGTAGCGTATGGGTAGCTTGTTGCTAGTAACTAATATTGACAACTATGGTCTCAGCTGAGTACTATCATTAATTAGTTATATCTTTATATACAACAAAAGAAACTGTTCTTTTTTGCAACTAGCCATTGAATATAGGGAGAATTTGATATATACCTTTATGAACTTAGTGAAATATCATTATACCTAACTCAAACTTAAAAAATCATGTATGCCTGTTTTTAGTGAGTATTTAATTTATGGCCATTTACCCTGATCAAGTATATGATTTTTTTAACCTGATTTAGTTTTCAGTTTTACTTGTGCCGTCATTGGTTGAAATTTTTTTAAAGAAAGCGGAGAAGGTCAAAAGCTACTCGTTTAAAATGAAATGATTAAATCATATTATTTAAAAACATTGTTGATTAGTAAATATAAATTTTTAGGGTTAAAACAGGTAAATAAGAAAATATAAAGTTTTAGTAAGTTATGATATTTCACAAGTTCGCAGGGGTGTTCATGGAATTCTCCCATTACAATGTTCACATATTTGTTCTCTTAAATAACGAATATGAAGGTTGGTAAAGAGTAACTGATGACAAACATTCTCTGTTTTGGATAAAAGTATACAGTGGGCTATTTGTGTAATTTCTATGCTAATTGTATATATCATTTCTACCGAATACTGAAATTGAGTGTTGTTCGTTGGGTAGAAACTAGTAATTCCAAGCTAATTGACAATGCTAAAAAGAAAACACCGGGTTCTGTGCAAGCTCAAGCTGCGTATCCGTTTGATGGCGATTATAACAAAACAATTGAAGTCTCGAGTGGCATGGTTTCAGAGACAGTGGGTGCTGAGACTCAAACACAGGCTCTTCCTGAAGGCTTCTTTGATGATAAAGATGCTGATCTTCGTGCACGTGGGATCGCTCCTGCTAAGCTGGATATCAAGTAAGTCCTCAGATTGTATTGGTTTTATGATTATTTGTTTCTGTTAGTTTGTTTCCAACACAAGCAATTGGCTTATCAAAACAAGGGTTCAAAATCACTTTTAAGTTGTTTAGAATTTTCTGATCAAGTTTATGATCTTTTGGTAGAAATATACTCTCTAGGCCTGTAAATGAACCGAACGTTCAGTGAGCCGTTTGTGAAGGGTTCTAAGGGAAATTCGTTTGTTTGATAAGTGAACATTTTTTTGTTTTATTAATTAATTGAATGGATGAACATGGACACATGTTTTGTTTGTTCATTCACATTCGTTTATGTTCATTCATGGCACGAACATATGTATGTTCGTGCTCATTACTTTCATTCATATATGCTTGTGTTCGTTACGCTCATTCATATGTGTTTGTCTTTGTTACGTTCGTTCATGTTTGTTCGTGGTTGTTATGTTATATATGTTCGTTTATGTTTGTTCATTTATATCCAGTTGTTTATGTTCTTTTAAATACTAATAGAAACCTTCAAGTATATAAAGTATATACACACGCACACACACACACACATATAGGGAAGGGATAATTTGAGAACTTGTTGAGTTTTAAGAACTTTAAGAGCTTCATTCTTAACCACACATTTAATTAAAAAGGTTAGATTATGTGGTTGAGATTAAATCTGATTAAAAATTTAAGTAGGAGAGAGAATAAAGATGTACAGTGATTACACTAATTTAAACGTCCGTTACACCTATGTAAAAAGTCATCTTGGTGCGTAAAAATGTTGTAATTTTTCTACGTATATGTAACCTACATATATTACATATATGCATAAAAGATTCAAAAGGAAAAAAAATTGTTACGTTGAGTTATTTCGAGTTCTTAAAACTCAAAGTGGTTCTCAAAATAATTAAACTCTAAGGGGGCGTTTGGTTCGCTGAATGTTTTCAAAAGGGATTGGAACTGGAATTGGAATTTGAATGGAATCCATTGTAATTTTATGTGATGTTTGGTTGATAACTAAAATTAAGGAATTGGAATGCTAATAATGTAAATTACTATATTAGCCTTATCGTCAAATCTCCACATCCTCCCTGCTATCACCATTCCTAGAAATTAAACCTTAAGACGTTTGCCCCTGTTAGATATAGATTTTAGATCGATATTTTTGGGATAAAAGTCAGAATTTTCATTTAATATACACATTACGGTAAAGCTTTGGTAAAGAAAAAAACACGGTTTCAATATATTTTTTTTTATTTTGGTTGGCTGGAACTATTGTTGAAGCCCCCAAAGTGGCTAAAACAGGGTTATGTTAGTAAACTTCAAACATTCCAATAGAATGTTTTAACTTCCATGGGTAAGTGTATGGAATGTTGAAATCCAGAGAATGGTGGAATTAAATATGATTTTTTATTGAACAACTTCCAATTCTATACCCAATTCCTGCAAATTCCGCGGACCAAATGGACCCAAGAACTCCTAACACCGAATTATTTCATTTATTTATTTTTTATATTTAATATTATTTTTGTGATTTCATATATGTAATCACAAGTTTGCATATGTTTAAATTAACAAATTAGATATATATATAATAACCAATTTGCACGTGTCTAAAATCTTTTATATATGTGTAAAACTAATTTCCATAATTACAATCCTAAATTTACATATAGTAAGTGACAAAACTACCCTCAAATAATATTAATATAAATAAATGGCTGGTTTTTAAGAGTTCTTAAATTTTGTGTGTTTATGTTTTTATTTTTTTCGTTTACGCTCATTTACTGTTCGTTTAGATTCTTAATTAACGGGCATGAACAAAAATTAAACGAACATGAACATGCGTGCTCGATCGGTTCATCTACATGCCTTATATTCTCCAAATTGTAAAAAAAACGGATATTGAATGTATAGAAACTGTGATTATCACTCAGATATTCCATATTTACTAGATGTTATCACTTGAGTATGAATCCTTTGAACATACTTGAATTATATGAAATACACTTTGAGGTTAAATACTTCATATTTACTAGAGGTTATCACTTGAGTACACATCCTTAGAATTACACGAATTTTTAAAGAAAAATAAAGCTTCCATTTCTAATTCTATTGGTCAGAATTGGGAGACAAACAATTAAACATAAAGCAAAATTAATTGTTGCTATATAAACTAGATGGAATATATTTTGGTCTCTAAGTTTTGACTAAGTGATAATACAAAAATGGAATTATATTGTTAATTTTCACGAATCAGCTAATTTTATTCATTAAAAATCTGAGCAGAGATGAGTACAAGGAATTTGAAAAATTGATACAAGAAGACTTGAAGGAGGTTGACAACCGCCTTGAAGAAGAAGAGGTTTTGATAAATATTTTCGTAATCAATATCAAATATTCATTTGTTTCACTTTTCCATTTGCCCGCAATTCTAATGTTTAAGTTTGTAATGATAATAATGCAGTATGATGCAGCTGAGATGATTGAAGAAGCAGAAACTGTGGAGCAAAAGTAAGTGGTTTTTCGGTAAAGGGTAAAATCATAAATAAGAAAATTATGATGGCTCATGAGTGACTGAAAATAAAATACGTGCAACTTATTGCAGGTCTTATAGGGAGAGAGTGGAAATGTTCAAGAGGAAGAAAATAGAGCTGAACAGGTCAGCAAAGCGCGTTAAAGAGGTTAAAGTGGTGGAGAAGGAAAGTAGCGTCGATGAGTCATCGAGTGATGAAGATAGTGATGATGCTGTTGACTGGAGAGCTAAACATTTATAGGCATTATTCTGTTTATTCACTTGGCGGTAGCTTTCTCTTTTCTATCTTTGTGTACGGGTGTGTATGAGTAGGTTTTTAAGTTTTTTGAAAACCGTTTGGTTTCGGGTTTGTCATTTGTGCTTTAAATTTTTGGGCCACAAAATAATGATTATGGGTCTTAAAACTTTGGTTATTTCGGTTTGGTTATTGCCTTTTCTTTTATAACGGATCGTTTTTCAGTTTCATATACATCCCTATCTTTGTTCCTTTGATAATCTTTATCAATTCAGAGGTGATTAAGTGGGCAACGGGTCAAACTGTATTTTTTTGTGGGTCAGGTTAACCCGCAAACATCTTGTTTAAAATGGCAAATTATGTAATAGTAATCTGAAGTTTAAAAAATCACAACTTTAGATTGTTATTACAATAATATTTTGCTTTTAAACAAACTGTTTGTGGGTTGCCATTGGGCTTCATAATTTTTTTCAGTCGGAAAACAAGTTTAGTTCAAAATAATAAACTCGGGCCTAAACTTAAATTTTTAATAGTTAGTTGATTATTACACATTTGGACCTATAATATTTGGTTATGACATTAACTATTTTTTAAAATTGATTTTTGGTTCAATTCTGTTTGGGTTTTTTGGGTTTTCATTGATAGAAAAACTGAAACTTAACTGAGAAAATGGTTTCTTAAAAAAGCATAAAATCAGATGGTTTTTATTGTTCGATTATGTCGGTTTCGTATGACCCCTGGTTTGGATGTTGTAATCACTCGATGACACCTCCCACCTGTTATTTTCAAGCAATTCAAGTTCAAAAAAATTAAACCGGGTTGGTTAGTTCGAATTTAAAACATAACCAAAATTGACCCATTCACTAGTATACTGTCAGTTGGGAATACATTTGTACTCTTTGTGCATAGATTCTCAACTACTTTCATTTTTCAATATTTTTTGCAGATTAGCGTTTTTGACTAAGCGATTGAGCTCACAAAATGAGATGTTAATGTCGTTTTAAATATTAAGCAAAGGCAAAGGAGACGATTACTATTGTAAACTGAACTTTAAATGTGACAAAGCGTCAAGGGTGAACGAACATGTTTGATTGATATATGATTACATTTCTCTGTTATGTGATGCTTGCATCTTTCTTCCTACTCCACAAATCCATATCAACACTGTTTTTAACACAGGTTTGTACGACTTGTTATGTGTGTAGTGATTCTCCGACTTTGTCACTTCTAACACTGGTTTTATCTTAATAGTTGTAAATAAACTTGTAAAGATTCATTTTTGATTTGATAAAAAAATACTAAGTTTTATTGATCGGTTTAGCAACATGTTTGCCATTGAGTTTGAAAATTAACTTATTAGCTTTTTCAAAAAGCCATTCTGAAATGCAATAATTTGTGGCTTTTAAAAAAACAACTTTTTAATTATTTCCAAAAGCTAAAATAATAATGCTTTTTTGAATGCCACACTTTTTTTTAACTTATTGGCCTTTTGTAAGTTAATAAGCCAATAAGTTGTTTTCAAACTCAATCCTAAACATGCTCTAAGATAGACGTGTTTTGGTCGGTTTTCTTAGTTAAACGAAAATAAACGAAAAAATTGGTTTCGGTTTTTTGTTTTGTTTTGGTTGGTTTTCTTAGTTTGGTTTTGATTTTGTTTTTTTTCCTTTTGTTTTGGTCATATTTAAACCAACACGTGTTGACCTAAATCTTGCTCCGACCCGACTCTACCAACCCGAAACATGTTCGGACTTGACCCCTTTCGACCCGAACCGAATTAACCTTATATGTATCGACCTATTCCAACACAATCACGTAACATATCATATTTTATAAGATTTATAAAGTATATCAATATCATACTCAAATTAAAGAGAATAAAATGCTCGTTTTAATGATATAATCTTTCAAAAACATATTGACGTGTGAAAAGTTATGTCCGTTAAAAAGTCATGGGTGGTAGTTAGCTTAAAATAAGGGCTAAATGTGTAACTATTCTTTAAATTTACAAAAAGTGAGTGAAGTTGAGATACTAAAGTTGTAATTATCTTTTATAAATGAAAGTTATTCTTAAAATTATTTGCATTATGGCTTGCACCTAAAACAAAAAATCTTGTAGCTCTTAATTTGAGAGGTCATTAAGTCCTATATTATATATAGTATTAATCCAGATATCGCGGTCTAATAAAAATAAGATTAAAAGAGTGTCATATTCACCTTAAATAGTTAGAGTAAGCAATGTATCAAACCACGAAGAGTGAGTGATCAGTGTGTAGTGTAACGGATTCTTAATATTATGAAGTTATCAATTTATGAAGTAGTAGTTTGGAGTGATCACACTGGCAATGATTGATTTGAAATAAGCAAACACTTAACAAGTTGTAACAATTTAAGAAAATCACACCTAGGGTTCAAGTATGCAACTAAACAATCATCTCATGTCATTTAACAAATTAGATATTGGTAAACAAATCTGGTTAACTGAATAGTTGAGGAAACCGTTTAATCCTTGTTGGAAATCTTGTATTAATAATCAACAGAAATAAACGAAAATAAACGAAACAATCAACACGGTAACCGGGCTTGTGTTTAACACAATTCCCTTAAACAGATTCTCGGTCTGTTTCCAGGGTACTCCGGTTCGAAACAGAATCGGTGCTCTGCCGGACTAGGACACTTGCCTGAAACGAAGTCGGAAATAATACTGTTGCAGTAGTAGGAAGAAGATGAAGTGTGATATTCGTTGGTGTGTCTACAAATGAAGAATGACCATGGTATTTATAATCAAAACTCATAACCAGATAATCAATTATGATTTATGGCATTCAAGACTATTAAAGAATAATAATATTCTTATTATGACCATTAGTGCATAATAGATAAATGAATAATAAAAATCATAATCATTATGATCATTATTGGTATTGACCAGACCAATCGATTTGAATTTCAAAAAAGAATTCAAAATAATCGTCTCACGCGGGCTCGGGTTTTCGGAGTTGCATTCGTGTCCGCGGGACGTGCGGGCAAGCACGAGTTCGATGGATTTCTAGTCCAGAAACCCAAATTTGCACCCCCCTGCGCGCGCGTAGAACTTATGGTAAAACATGTCACAAATAATTCAAATGGATGTAAGGGCTCCACCTTATAAACCATTCATTATTTTGTTCCCAAACCGATGTGGGACAAACCTTGACCACTTCCACCACTTCCTTCATTTACACACTTAAAACTTCCAACAATCCCCCACATGAATGGAGGTAGAAACAACAACGTTATCCGATTAGATTTCAGCAGTTGAATCTTGCATACAATAGGTAGGTGATATCCTTTGAACCTTTGCTTATAAAGCATACTTAGCCCACTGGCTCTGAGTAGACGGTGATGTCTTTGAACTCGTCTGCCGTTTGTGTAGACGACAATACACTTCACACAAGACTCTCCCTGACAAAGTCAAGTCCTCATAGTTATGTTCGTTATGGTCATGAACATGCACCTGGTTCTACAAGAGCTATTAAGTGTTGTGCCCAACAACACCCTTCGAAGCGACCCCACTTCTCTCTCACATAGGTGATTCACCATGTATGACTACCTTGGTCGAATCATTAAAAGCCATATGCTTAGCCTCACACTTGTCACTCTTAGGAATGGACTAGGAAGGTTACCTTGCTACATGGTAAACTCCCTTTTTAAAATTGTAGGGTTATCCCCCCCACAGTGACCGCACTAATTCATACAAGTAGGTTTTCCTATTGAACTCAACTCTTGGGATCTCCAGTCTGTTGAGTTAGGTGTCCTTCGCATGAACTTTAATTTTCAAGGGCTTTAGTCCCATTCCCATGGACGACTTCTGAACTAACTCTCTACTTAGGCCTTTTGTTAGCGGATCCGCAATATTATCCTTTGACTTCACATAGTCAACAATGATAATTCCAATAGATATTAGTTGTCGTACCGTATTATGTCTACGTCTAATATGTCTGTTCTTACCATTATACATTGTGCTATGAGCTCTGCCAATTGCCGATTGGCTATCTCAATGTATACAGATGGCCGATGCCGGCTTAGGCCATCTTGGTATATCCTCAACAAATTGACGTAACCATTCTGCCTCTTCACCCGCTTATCTAGGGCGATGAATTCTGATTCCATCGTGGATCTAGCTATAACCGTTTGTTTAGACGATTTCCACGATATAGCAGCACCTCCAAGCATGAATACATACCCACTTGTTGCTCTGGAATCATTCGTGTCAGAT
Source organism: Bidens hawaiensis (assembly GCF_021521415.1). Lineage (NCBI taxonomy): Eukaryota > Viridiplantae > Streptophyta > Magnoliopsida > Asterales > Asteraceae > Bidens > Bidens hawaiensis. The sequence goes on from NW_027491920.1 coordinate 542,957, forward strand.
ATCCAATTTGCATCACAATGTCCTTCGATAACTGCAGGATATCTGTTATAATGTAACCCGTATTCTCTAGTGTATCTTAGGTACCGAAGCAACCGAATCACACAGTTCCAATGACTTGAACTTGGGTTGCTTGTGTATCTACTTAGCCTGCTCACAGCATATGCTAAGTCGGGTCTAGTGCAACTCATAAGATACATCAAGCTGCCAATAATTCTTGAGTATTCCAACTGGTTAACGGGTTCACCTCTATTCTTAGCTAGATGTTGACTCGTGTCAATGGGAGTTCTGTCTACATTTGAGTCATTAGTATTAAACTTCTCAAGAATGTTGCTCACGTGATGTGATTGACTTAAAACAAGTCCATTTTGGGTTCGTGTGATTTTAACTCCCAAAATCACATGCGCCAAACCAATGTCCTTCATGTCAAATCTTGCTTTTAGCATGTTCTTTGTGGATATTATGATTTTGTCATCACTTCCAGCAATGAGCATATCATCTACGTATAAACACAAAATGACATATCCATCGGATGTGTCTTTCACGTATACACATTTGTCACATTCATTGATTTTGAACCCAGCATCAAACATGACATGATCAAACTTTTGGTGCCATTGTTTAGGAGCTTGTTTCAATCTATACAAGGATTTCACAAGTTTACATACTTTCTTTTCTTGCCCAATGGCTATGAAGCCTTCGGGTTGTTCCATGTAAATCTCTTCCTCTAGATTTCCATACAAGAAAGCCGTTTTTATATCCATTTGGTGAACTTCCAAGTTTCTAATGGCGGCAATGGCAAGCACCAACCTTATAGATGTTATTCGCATAACCGACGAATATGTATCAAAGTAATCTAAACCTTCTCGTTGTTTATATCCTTTGATCACCAACCTTGCCTTATACTTATCGATGGTGCCATCAGGTTTCATCTTCTTCTTGAAGATCCATCGATATCCTAGTGGTTTACATCCTTGAGGAAGATCCACTAGTTCCCAAGTATGATTTTGTAAGATAGAATCTATCTCACATTTGATGGCCTCCCTCCACTGAGGTCCTTCAGCGGAATTCACCGCTTGTTGATACGTTTGAGGTTCCTCTTCTACCATGTAGGTAAGGAAATCAGGGCCGAAGGATTTTTCAGTCCTTTGCCGTTTACTTTTCCTGATTTCAACCTCCTCTGTCTCAGATTGTTCCTGAGGTTCATCTCCAGTACTCTCGTTTTGAATACTTTCCTCACCGGTCTAGAATAGCTCGGTTTTCCTTTATCCGAACATGGGAACTTATATTCAAACCATGATGCATCCTTTGCTTCTATTATGGTGCCATTGTTTATTCCGGGATTCTTGGAATCATGCACCAGAAATCGATATGCACCACCGGGAAGGGTATATCCTATAAATACACAATCCTCGGTTTTAGGTCCTATTAGTAGGCGTTTTGGTGGAGTCACCACTACCTTGGCTAGGTACCCCCACACTCGCAAGAATTTATATGGTGTTTAATTCTCGTCCATAACTCATATGGAGTTAAATCTTTCTTCTTATTCGGTATCATGTTTAAGACATAATTAACCGATAAGATTGCTTCCCCCCACATGTCCGGGCTTACCCCAGAACTTATCATCATGGCATTCATCATTTCTTTCAAGGTTCGGTTCTTACGTTCCGCTATGCATTTGATTGAGGGGAGTAAGGAGGCGTGACTTCTTGTATGATTCCTTCTTTTTCACACAAGTCAATAAAAGGTGAAACATATTCACCTCCTCGGTCACTCCTTACTCTTTTAATTTTTCCGATTTAGTTGATTCTCACTTCGGCTTTAAATAAGATAAACTTATCAATAGCCTCGTCCTTACTCTTAAGTAAGTAAACATAGCAATATCTTGTACTATCATCAATGAACGTTATGAAGTACTTGTTCCCACCATGAGTAGGAATTGCTTTTAGATTACACACATCGGTGTGAATCATCTCGAGGGTTTCGGTAAATTGTTCAATCTTTTTAAAGACGATCTCGTTTGTTTTGCTTCGACGCAAGTTTCACATTTATTATTTGAGTCGATATCGATGTTGGTATGCATTTAAGTTTAATCAAACGTCGAATGGAATTAAAATTAACATGACCTAGTCTACCATGCCAAACATTAGAAGACTCAAGCATATAAGCAGAACTAGTAGCATTCTCATTCATATTGTTAAACACGGTTACATTCCACTTGAACATACCAGTAAGGGCATAGCCCTTACCAACACACACACCATTTTTGGTCAACATGACCTTATCACACTCAATAACCATTTTGAACCCAAACTTGTTCAACTACCACCCCGACACAAGATTCTTACGAATTTCGGGAACATACAACACATTTGACAAAGTAAGTTCCTTCCCGAAGTCATTTTCAAAACCACATTCCCCTCACCTTTGACTTCGGCCGTAGCGGAGTTTCCCATAAACACCTTTTCTCCATTAGTCACCTCTTTGAAAGTGCTAAAGAGACTTTTGTCAAAACAAACATGACGGGTAGCCCCCGTATCAACCCACCAATCTTTGTTATTTTGCCCAACCAAGTTAACTTCGGTGACCATAATCGAGAGGTCCGTGACCACCGCAACAAGGTTCTCAACCTCACGAACCATGTTAACTTGTCGATCATTTTCTTTCTTCGGAAGCTTGCACTCATTGGCCCTATGGCCTTGCTTTCCACAATTATAACAAGTCCTTGAAACTTCTTTTTTCTTCCCAAATCCCCCCTTCGGACCAAGGTTGAAGCCTTTCCCATGATTTTTCTTTCCACCATTTTTACCCTTTGAAGATTGGCCATGTTCAACAACATTGGCCTTTGTTGTTCCGGGATCGTCAATTCTTTTTAGAGCACTTTTATTGTCTTCTTCAATACGAAGATGAACAACAAGATCTTCAATGGTCATCTCCTTTCGCTTATGCTTGAGATAGTTCTTAAAATCGACCCAACTTGGTGGTAGCTTTTCGATGATACAAGCAACTTGGAATGTCTCACTAAGAGACATCCCTTCCGCATGAATATCATGAAGAACAACTTGTAAATCTTCGACTTGACTCATAACAGTTTTTGAGTCTATCATTTTAAAGTCCAAGAATTTAGCCACCACGAATTTCTTAGTACCGGCATCTTCGGTTTTGTATTTGCGGTCCAATGACTCCCATAATTCTTTGGCAGTCTTGGCCTAACAATACACATTAAAAAGTGCATCAACCATGCCATTCAAGACATAGTTCCGGCACAAGAAATCCGAATGATTCCAAGCGTGAACCGCGCTCACCGACAGCGCATCCGTTGCCCCTTCATCAACATGAGGAACGGTTTCAGTCAAGAATCTCGCTAGGTTCAAAGTGGTCAAATAAAAGAACATATTTTGTTGCCACTGTTTGAAATTCACACCGGTGAACTTCTCCGGTTTCTCAGCATGAGACGTGACTGCACTCGGCAGCGGAGCAACCAAACCGGTTGTGACAGCAACAGCGGTAGTCACGATGGCAGAAACAGCAGCGCTCATGGGTTGAAATTCATTCTGAAACGAAAATACAAGAATAATAATAAGTAATCTGTTTAAGTTTGTTGGAAATCTTGTATTAATAATCAACAGAAATAAACAAAAATAAACGAAACAATCAACACGGTAACCGGCTTGTGTTTAACACAATTCCCTTAAACAGATTCTCGGTCTGTTCCCAGGGTACTCCGGTTCGAAACAGAATCGGTGCTCTGCCGGACTCGGACACTTGCCTGAAACGAAGTCGGAAATAATACTGTTGCAGTAGTAGGAAGAAGATGAAGTGTGATATTCGTTGGTGTGTCTACAAATGAAGAATGGCCATGGTATTTATAATCAAAATTCATAACCAGATAATCAATTATGATTTATGGCCATTCAAGACTATTAAAGAATAATAATATTCTTATTATGACCATTAGTGCATAATAGAAAAATGAATAATAATAATAATCATAATCATTATGATCATTATTGGTATTGACCAGACCAATCGATTTGAATTTCAAAACGAATTCAAAAAATCGTCTCACGCGGGCTTGGGTTCTCGGAGTTGCATTCGTGTCCGCGGACGTGCGGGCAAGCACGAGTTCGATGAATTTCTAGTCCAGAAACCCAAATTTGCACCCCCCTGCGTGCGCGTAGAACTTATGGTAAAACATGTCACAAATAATTCAAATGGATGTAAGGGCTCCACCTTATAAACCATTCATTATTTTGTTCCCAAACCGATATGGGACAAACTTGACCACTTCCACCACTTCCTTCATTCACACACTTAAAACTTCCTACAGTCCTCTAGCAAGATCTAATTGCATAATATGATACGTACACGAGACAATTACATTAATATTACTTTATTGATTATGTTACTGTTCAAACATTGCATATGTTAAGCTTAGATAGAATCCAACATCATAGTTTTACTTGAATACATAAGACACGAATCTCTTATCTCACGTAAATAAGATCTGCCTATATGTAGGCCCATACCCCATTCGTTAGCATCACTAACGAATGAGGTGATTCCATTAATGAATGAGCTCCTATCCGTTAAATCCCATAACGAATGGGCATTGTTAATTAATGAATGAGCTACATTCGCTACACTCATAGCGAATGTGCTCCCAGGCTAACGAAAGAGGCAGTTAATCTAACGAATGGACCCCATTAGCTATACAATCCATAGCGAATGGGCCATATTACATTATAGCCTATTGACTAAGGTGCTGTTTGTTTTTCCTCAGAAGGACTTCTCCACCTCTTTTGTCTGCACTGAGAAGAGGGCGCGCAGACGTTGGGCTCTGCAGTGTGTTTGTTTTTTCGAAGACGTTTCATTAAAAAACGTCTGCGCGCCCTCTTCTCCCAGAAGTGTTGGTATTATTACTTCTTTAACCTCTTCTACACATTTTATCGAGACCGATCATCATCCTCCTCCTAACCCTAACTTCACTCCTCCTCCTCTCCACTGCCGCCGGCCGCTCCACTCACCAAGCCGGGTACCTCCACACCGCCGGCCGCAACCCGCCGGCTACCTCCACACCGCCGACGCTCCACTCACACGCCGCCGCCGCTCCATTCACCACGCTGCCGCCGCTGCTCCGGCATCTTCTTGAAGGTAATGATTCATTTTAGGGTTATGCTTTCTTTCTATTCTTTTCATTTTAGGGTTTCTATATACGTGTTGTGAATTTGGTTGTTGAGTTGATATTGGATTGATTGTTGGTTGTTGAGTTGATTTTAGGGTTTCTTAGGTAAAATTTGGTTATTGAATTTGGTTGTTGAGTTGATATTGGATTGATATTGGATTGATTGTTGGTTATTGAATTTGGTTGTTGAGTTTCTATATACCTCTTCTGTCACAAACAATTCAACATGAATGAGATACTAAAAACACAATTAAATAGTTTATTGATTAATTAAAGTAAATGAAATACTATAAACAGAGTGGAGGATGAAGGATTGATTAATTAAACAGAGAGGATGAAGGATTGGTTAAATACAATTCAACTGCATTTTCTCAAATAATATGTTTTTGTTTTGTTGATCTGATTCATTTGACAATTTGCTCGGTGAAGTTCTGTTATTTGCTTTGAATTCATAGGTTTTGTTGATTTTCGTTTGATATTGTGATTTTCCTTATAGTGTTGCCTACTTTCCATTGAGTACTTGAGTTTCTATTGGCTGAATTGGTAACATTTGAAAACTATCAAGATTTTAGTTATTGGTTATTTTTATGCAGATTCATTACCAGTGGATGGTTACTTGTGGTGGTTACGTTTATTCTGTGTGGCGTTTTTGTTATCATCAATAAGTAAGTTAATTTTATTGATTTCAAGCTTAATTTTAAAATATAATTTATTATAAATCTTTTTACCTGTTAGGGTGTTATAATATTATGGCTAAAGTAGTATTGTTGATTTGAATGCATAATGTATGTTAGATATTTTACAAATAGTTGAAATAGATTTTATAAACTTTTAGATTTCATGGGATGGAGGGAGTACAGATTATGAAACAGGAAAATTCCCAAACTAACCATTTTGACCAATAAGTTTGACAAAATAGTTACGACTCTTTTATTTTACAAAAGGATCAGTTGACTTTTGTGTTTTTAGTTAAGAAGTGTTTCAGCCAACTAGAAACTTTCACATGGCACACCTTGTTGTGTCAGCGCAGCGCGACAGATTTGACCTGGTGCAACAGGTTTTCATTTGGCGCAGGAGAATGGATCCACCGTGCCAGATGGAAATCTGTTGTGCCAAGGAACATTTGTCAAGCACCGGTTGAACAGGGATTTTTTTAAAGTCAAGGTTATTTTGTCAAACTCGTTGGTTAAGTTGCGGTTTACCTGGTCCCACTGGTTGGTTAGCAAGGTATTGGTTAGCGTTTAAATGGTCTCCATTGAACTTCCCCATAGGGTATAATCATGAATGAGAATTGATAAATATCTGGTTTTTATTCATTAGTTGGGAATGCTAGTTTGTTAGGATCATTGATTGTTTACATGGCCATCCTTGTTTTCACAATACTGTTTCCTATACGTATGAAATTTGTCAATCATATTTAAACTTTAAATATGATTTTAACCTGATTTTTACTTTTCTTGTTATCAAAACGTATTAGCAATTTGTGATTTTAACATGATTTTTACTTTTCTTGTGGCCGGATGGGAAGGGGTAGCACATGATTCTAGAATATTATCAGAGGCATTATTAGATCCACACGCGCCATTCCCATTTCCACAATCAGGTATTTTTATTGTTTGTTAATTATTTCTGTGTTAGTTTAATATTGTAATTAATTGAAAATATTTACAGAGAAATACTATCTTTGTGACGCCGCGTATGCACACATACGAGGATTTATGGCTCCATATCGTAATGTGAGGTATTGGCTTGGAGATTTTCGTCGGAGACGTGCGTTAACCAATAAAGAAAAATTTAATCATGCACATGCAAAACTTCGAAACGTCATTGAGCGTGCTTTTGGTGTCTTGAAAGCAAGATTCCCTATATTGAAGAGGATGGCACCATTTCCATTGAAACACAAAGGAACGTTACCGTTGCATTTTTCGCATTACATAATTTTATTAGGAAACAAGGTTTGGACGATGAGTTGTTTACACAATACGATCAACCCAATGTGTCGATTGGAAATAGTCGTGGGCAAATTGATGCTGATGAAGACGAGGTTGAAGCACTTGGCACTGCATCAGATCGGGAATATATGACTCAGTTAAGAGATGAAATTGCTGAGAAGTTAATGCAAAATACGGAATAAATGATTTAAAAAATGTTTGTGGTATTATGAATATTATTTCAGTGTTGTTGACTATTATTTAAATTTTGATGTTGAAGACCTTTTTTATTTATATTTCAGTTTATTTAAATTTCAGCTTATTTTAGCAGTCTGCAGATGTTAAAAAACAAACAGTCTTCTTGTTGCAGACTGCAGAGTTTTGGTCCACCTCTTCTGCTACAGATGTTGGCAGATGTGGTTTCGCAGTCTTCTGACATTTTACCTCTAAAAAACAAACAGCACCTAAACTACCCCTAGCCTCTTCGATCATTTGCGGACAACAAATCATGCACTAACAGTTCTAGATGAGCCCATTGCTCTAGGTGATTAGGGTACTCAACGAAGTACCTTGGAACCCACACCTACCACCAAAAATAAATCTTCCAAGACATTCACAAAACACAAATCCTCAAATAAAACCAAAAAGGTAGTTTAGGAGGATGAGGTGCCTAAATCACCATTGGCACCACACAGTCCACAAAGAAAACTGACTGTTGTTACTTCCTCACAACAAGTCACATCACCACCTAAACAAGCTGATGCTTATAAAGCGGTATATAAAAATTAGAAGATAATGACCAAGCACGAGTAATAAAAACCTAAAACACCCTAAACAAAACCAGTAGCAACAAGCAAGTGAACCCATCAGGTGTAGAATAGCACTGGGAAGACCGAGAATATTGAACCTTAGAGACACTTATTAAATTAACAAAACTAGTTCTAAAATCTAATTAAATAAATAATTAAGAAAAGATTATTTTTATATTTTTATTTGTTTTATATAAAACTAATACTTAATTAAACTAAATTAAACTAATTCAAACTCTAAGACTTAGACGAGAACAATATTGAGAAAGACGTTACCTAGGCTTGAAATCCTATTTGTGAATCTTAGACAAGAAAAATATTGAGAAAGGCGTTAACTAATTCAAACTCGAGTCATGTGTAAGACCAAATTAGGGTCGGAAAAAGTCGATACAAAAAAGATTAAATTAGTTTGGTTCGTGTCGGTACGATTTTTATTCGAAAGGGGTTAGGTCTAAACATGTTTCAGATTAGAACAGTGTCAGGTCGCGGAAAGGGATTCAGATCAAAACAAGTTGGTTTAAAAAATTAGTTATTTGTAATTACTCTATATTTCAGCTTTGTTTCTTGATTTTCGCCACCAGCTACACGCTTATTGCCTTTGCACGAATTACACGTCTATATTCGGGTTATATCTGCACTGTCATCAAGTAAATCATGTACCGACACTGATTATGCGGTTGATGTTAGGTTCCACACTCGCCACGCGGGCACCCAGCTAGTTTTATTAAAAGCTCCAACTACTTTGAAAAACACCTAAATATATCCAAAAAGCTACGGCTAACAACTTCCAACCACCAGCTTTCAGCTTCCAGTTAACAACCACTAGCTAGTTTTGCCAAACATGCCCCTAGTGGGTTGACAAAATGTGAACTGATGATGATGTTGATGATACAACTATAGAACCCAACATTAATCATAAAACCCTTCTAACCATCACAAGGAATAATGTCAACGTGAATTTTGAGCTACGAAGATTTATCATATACTTGTAAACAAGCTGTTAAAACTCTAGTCACACATCTCATGAAACATACAACAAAATTGGTTTTTGTTGAAGTAGTATGTCAAAAAAGAGCATGTTCATGCATCATACGGTTTTTATTAACGGGGTAATTTGGTTATTTAGTGGCATCAATTAACAGTATCCCAACTAAAAAGAGATTCTCTAGATCATTGATTTTAATATAAACTATATGTGGTTAAAAAAAACAATCAAATAACTAATAGGGGTAAAATGTAACAAACTAAAAATTCATTAAAAGTCAACATAAATGATACATTAACATGTTAACTTTAGATGAAGATATATAAGATTTTCCCTTTTATTGAAAAAGAAGAGGGTTCATAGCACTTACCATAGAGATTTTCTTCACCTTTTCAGCAAGCTCCTTTTGCTTCAATAAAGTTGCTTTCGCCTTAGATAAGACATCGAGAGAAAGGCCACAAGCATCTAAAGAATTCCCATCTGTACTGGATTTCACAGGAACCTCATAAGATATGTTACTTTCATTTTCATTTTTGGTAGAAATCAAAGATACCATAGGAAGAGGGTGGTCAGGTGCTAAATGTGTGGTTCCATGTGTCTTACTGTGTGAACCACCCTATGTAACATCCCAAAATTTCTAAGAATAAATAATTAATTTATTATTTATTTAAAATGGAAACGTTTACTTGAGTTAATAGAAAAATATTAAAATAATAAAGTTGGAAAGATAAGTAGGCTAATTAGATGTAATTAATTATAGAACAAAAAGGAAAGATGGGCTTAAGATCCATGGGCTTAAGGGAGTATAAATACCCCTTAAAACCCTAATCATTTCCATTTTCATACATCTCCACACCATAGCCTACACCATCAAAACACACACTTAACCCAATTCCCGTTTTGGAGAAAACCACCCATAAAGACACAAAGATTCCTTGAGATCTAGCCGTCGGATCGGCCTCAAATTATAACTGAGTGTTCATGTAATATATATGAAGATTTCCACTGATTAGATCTTCGATCAGAGTCGGGAAATTCAATTTTTATCAGCAAAACCATAGCAGCTTAAAAGTGAAGATTCCGGCAACTGTTCAGCTGTTCCGGCAACTGTAGCGGGGGTTTCCAGCGAAGATGAGCTGATGGGTTTGTAGATAGGGATGAGACTGTTCCGTGGCCGCTTGAATCACTCAAATCGGAGTTCGTTTGATATGGTTTTAAGCATCTCGAGTGATTTCATACAAAAACCTTAAAGGTACGTTTTTGTTAAAAAGGCTTACTTTTCATGAACGGATTTACATGAAAATTGGTAGGATTATAGATCGGGTCATGATTATTGATAAAGTAATGAAATTGATAATAAACGGGTTAGTTGGTTTGTTTCGGGTAAAACGAGTAGTGTTCGGTTTGTGAAAAGGACGGGTAAACGAAGTCGGTTTTGCATGAAACTTAGTAGGATAGTAAATAGAGTATAGCTATACCATAAAGTTGCAAACTTGAGGATTAAAATGGACTTAACGAACTTATGGTTATGTACGGTTCATAAAGGAAACCCTAGATCTAGCTAGAACGTTTTAACACTATAAAGGTTTAAACTTTATGACTAGAACGGGCTAGATCTTGAAGCCGTAATGATGATGGGTGTAAAACGGTTATGAATGGTGGAGAAAAGTGGTTAAAAGTTCAAGATATGAACCATAAACAGTTAACAGAGCTAGGCAAAAGTGATAAAGATAGAAAGATGAGCTGAACACACCCGACCTGAGGGTTCTCGGTCCAAGCTGAGGATTCTCAGCCAAGACTGAGGGTTCTCGGCCAAGACTGAGGGTTCTCGGCCATTGAGTTCTCGGTGAACTGAGTTCTCGGTCAAGAATATGTGTTCTCGGTAACCCTGTGTTTTCGGTCAAATATGGGTTTTCGGTTAAAAATGGATTTCGGTCAAATATGGGTTCTCGGTCAACATATGTTCTCTGCCAAGAGTTCGCGGCTGACCCAGTTCCTGTTGGTTTTGGGCTGAACTCAGTTGGGCCCAGTCACCTCCATGGACAGTTGAGGCCTGACTTAGCTCGGTCTAAAAGATGCTAAGCCCATATCAATTTAAAAACAGACCAGCCCACTACCTTAAGCATTAACAAGCAAGCCCAACTTAAAAAATACGTTGGTTAACAAAAATACCAACTTAATCAATTATACGGTTAATTAACAAATATATATAATATATATATATGTATGTATAAAACAGTTAGCCGTGCACAATTAAGGAAGGGATAACGATTAACGGCGAACGCAACAGGATCCAGGTGAGTTTCTAGCCCCATTTATGTGTGTTTTCGGGGCTGTGTGCATACTCGATGTGATTGTTAATACACTTATCCTAAGTGATAAGTGTATGCCTTATGTGATTATGTGAAAGTTATGAATGGCTCATCGGTACGTGAATGATCTTCGGATATTGCACGATCTGACAAGCTGAAATGTTAGGTATAATGCAAGTATTATATGTATGCTTATATGTATGAATGTTACAAAGTAAATAAAAGAAGGTTAATGTATGGTAACGAAGAGGGAATCGGGCCCTAATAATACTCGAGGTATGATGTATGGTTGTATGGTAACGAAGAGGGAACCGAGCCCTAATAATACTCGAGGTATGATGTATGGTTGTATGGTAACAAAGAGGGAACCGAGCCCTAATAATACTCGAGGTATGATGTATGGTTGTATGGTTACGAAGAGGGAAACGGGCCCTAATAATACTCGAGGAAGGAGGGAATCAAACCCTACTAATATTCGAGAACTAGGGAACCGAACCCTACTAATATTCTAGGCAAGAGGGAACCAGGCCCTAATAATACCCAAGGAAGGAGGGAACCGGGCCCTAATAATACTCGAGGAAGTAGGACGTAATGCTCTTTATAACGTAAGATATGAATGTAAGTAAGTATGAATGAAGGTATGAAAGAAAGTATGAAAGTATGAAATTACGAAAGTATAAACGAAAGTATATAAGTATATATATGTATTGTATGATGTATGATTAACTAGAACTCACTCAGCGTAGCTGACTTTTAGTATGCACGCAGGTGAGTAGGATGAGGCAGCTCGCTTGATGGGGACACTTGGCATTGAATAAGAGGCTGGCATCAGAAGACCAAGGCGTTTGTAAGTTATGTTTTAACGACAATATGTTTATTAAGACAAGTCATGGATTAATATGCATGTTTTATTGAAAGTTTTTATATTCCGCGAATGTTTTATTTAACTCTGATTATTAGAACTATGTCGATGAGTAAATCCAACGTCCAAATGTGAGGCACCGGTAACGGGGCCTTACAAGTTGGTATTAGAGCAAAGTTTGAGAGATTTTAGCATCTTAAATGCTTAGACTCGAATAGAGAATGAGATTTAAGTAAGAAAAGAAAGAAGATGGCAGTTCAAGAATGCCATGTGTCGCTCAAGCAAGCTCAGTAAAGGTAAGATGTATGATTAAGTGATGTATGATAAATGATAAATAAAGGATATGTGAACGATAGGGATAGGATTAATTGATTTTTTTTGATTGCCTAACTGTTTAAAGTAGAACTAGCACAAATGAAGTCATAAACGGAAGTATGTAGAACCTGAGGAGTAATGCAAATAGTTAATTACACTTGGCCACTGTCATTAACTACTTACCTTACGAATCATGTGCTAAATAATTTCTAGAGTGATAACGTTTGTGTTTCCTTAGAGATAAGATAGATGACTTACAAAGGGACAAGCGTGAGGAGATTGTACTGGACGCTGTGGTAAGACACGTGCCAACCAGAAACCTGTTGAAGAAGGTGTGATAAAGCGATATGCGAAAGCAGTAGGACTTCGACTTTAGGAAGTAATGAAGAAAGATCATGCTTGGAGCTTGTAGTCATGTACACTAAGGGAGTTTCTCAATTGTTTCTAAATACAATGCCAACAATGTTCGATGAAGCATCAAAGGTAGCCCGAACTAGAGAATCCAAGTGGAAGCAACATGAAAGAAACAGAGATAAGCCAACTAGAATGAGTCAAGACATGTAGTATGCATGCAATAGTTAACTCCATAAGGGAACTTGTTGGGATCGGGAGTAACGAAGCGAACGATGAGGAAGCGGAGATGATCGAGAAGGACGGGTGATTGTCAAGATATCCTAAGTGATCATGCATGAAAGTATGAGACTATATAGTTTAGCAAATATGAAAGAAGACGCTAAGAGTAATGTAGTTGTGTACCTGAAACTTTATGGAATAGACCACTAGCTATACTTTCGTTAAAGTATGAGAATGGTTAAGGATTGTAAGGTAGAACTAGAGGGACGTGGGTTCCTTGCTACTCTTTATGATTGACCTTAAGAGAGATCGATGTCGTTTGGGAATGGATTTGACGTTTGAGTTTAAAGATCGTGTAGCATGTAAGAGTAAGTTGATAAGGTTTATGTCATTGGATGGCGGTACAGTGATGGTTTATGGTAATAAGGAAAGCTCAAGGCTTAACGTCATTCCGATGATAGAAGCTTAAGGTTTGATAAGGCGAGGGTGCAGTGCCTACCTGGCGTATGTTGTCAAAGCTACGGCCGGCACGAAAGAAATGAAAGAACTTACTGTAGTGTGTGACTAACCAGAAATGTTCCCACAGGACCTTCTAGGGTTAGCACTGGAACGAAAGGTAGGATTCTAGATAGAGTTAATACCAGGAGCACAGCCCGTCGCGAAAGCACCTTACCGTCTGGTTCCGTCCAAGATGAAAGATTTAATGTCCCGACTACAAGAACTCCTCGACGAAGGTGTTCTATGCCGAGTATTTCCCTACGTGGTGTACCGGCGATGTTCATGAAGGAAAAAGATGGAAGTATGAGAATATGTATAGATTTCTACGAGTTGAACAAGCTTACTGTGAAGAATAGATATTGCCACAAATGGATAATTTGTTTGATCAAATGCAAGGTGCGAGTTGGTCCTCGCAAATAGACCTCAGAGCAGGCTATCATCAGTTGAAAGTGAAAGAAGCAGACATCCCTAAGACAACATTTCAGACGTGAAATGAATACTACGAGTTTCTCGTGATATCATTTGAATAGACGAAAGCTCAAGCATCATTTATGGTTATGATGAATAGGGCATGTCATCCGATATTAGGACAAATATGTCGTTGCCTTCACAGACGATATTTTCGATTATTCAAGGGATAAGTCCGACCATGCTGAACACTTGAGAAAAGTGTTGGAAACGCTGAAGAAAGAGTAATTGTATGCTAAGTTTTCAAGGTGTATCATTGACACATGTCATAAGAAGCAGAAGGAACGGAATACGAGGCAAGATGATGAGTGAGGCTTATAAAGGATTATGACTGTGGAATCAAGTATTATCCTGGTGAGGCTAATATGGTTACTGACGGCCAGAAAGTGAAGAAGATATCACGACAGTTAAGTAGTATAAATTAGTTAGTACTCCGGATTGCATTAGCAAGATCCGCAAGGTACAGTTAAAAGTTATAAAGTATGAGAGCAAGACGAAAAATTAATGAATTCTCTAGTTACACCGAGAGTTGAAAGATAATACTTATGATGTGAAGATCAGGTTTGGTCGCCTGAGGATTCCACGTCATGGATGTCTTCGAGGCCAAATCCTAGGTAAAGGTCATAAGTCTAGATGTCACTTATAATGAATGCATATACTAATAGAAGTGAAACGCTTTAGTAGAAGTCAGATGAAGATGAGTTCATGGTATGTGACAGTTGTGGATAGACATGATACTTTGCCAACACGGATAAGAACAATCACAAGTGTTACGAATGTGGAGCCGAAAGTTACACTGCAAGAGAATGCTAGAAACCAAGGACAAAAGGTGGAAAGACATGCAAGGAAAGCGTAGATATGGTTTAGACTTATTGAGTCTTGACACAAATGATTAGTGAGTAATTGATAATCATGTGATCATGGAAGGGAAGTCCTCTGGAACGGAAATGATAGAATGGTATTATAAAAGAAGGTCAAGACATACCGGAAAGGAAGTCGGTTAAGGTAATTGGTTACGATAGATCAGGCAGCCTGATATGCAACGACAAACAACAATGGATTCATAGGACAACGTGAGGCTTGATTAGTCAAGAAAGAGGGAGATGTATCATCATGGACTTCATGATCAAGCTACCTTGAACAACTATAACTCATGAATCTTACATGTTGATGCAAAGCTGAGAATGAAAGAAGTACAAGTGGTGACTTAAGGAGTTCTCCGACAAGTTATGCAATGGATGCGCTCAAGAATTGCAAGAAGTGTTCTCTCTCAAGGAATAGACAAAGGGATTTTTAAGAAGTAATCATTAAGAAGAAACTGAAAAGGTTTCCTTTTTGGAATCAATATGTTTCGAACGTATTACAAAGCAGTATATTTGCTAAAGGTTGTAATTGGACGGAATGGCCATTCAGTGCTAATTTAAAGGACAAGAAAGGAGTCCATACTTGTGGAAGTAATATGCACTTGCAAAGTCTGGAAAAGGTAGCGTATCGTAGATGACTTCATGGACAAGCTACCAAGAAAACCTAAACTAATTAACACATCACTCGTTGATTGTAAGACAAAGGATGAACCGGTAAGCAAGGAAGTTAAAGAAAGGAAGTGAATACAGGAAGTATTCCTCTTTACAAGGACTAAGAAGGTTTCGAGGATGAAACCTCTTATAAGGTGGGTAGACTTGTAACATCCCAAAATTTCTAAGAATAAATAATTAATTTATTATTTATTTAAGATGGAAAAGTTTACTTGAGTTAATAGAAAAATAGTAAAATAATAAGTATGCTAATTAGATGTAATTAATTATGGACCAAAAAGGAAAGATGGGCATAAGGTCCATGGGCTTAAGGGAGTATAAATACCCCTTAAAACGCTAATCCTTTCCATTTTAATACATCTCCACACCATAGCCTACACCATTAAAACACACACTTAACCCAATTTCCGTTTTTGAGAAAACCACCCACAAAGACACAAAGATTCCTGGAGATCTAGCCGTCGGATCGGCCTCAAATTTTAACTGGTTGTTCATGGT
This sequence comes from Bidens hawaiensis, assembly GCF_021521415.1. NCBI lineage: Eukaryota > Viridiplantae > Streptophyta > Magnoliopsida > Asterales > Asteraceae > Bidens > Bidens hawaiensis. The sequence goes on from NW_027491920.1 coordinate 558,925, forward strand.
ATACAAATGAAGATTTCAACCGATTAGATCTTCGATCAGAGGTCGGGAAGTTTGATTTTTATCACCAAAACCATAGCAGCTCAAAAGTGAAGATTCCGGAAACTGTTCAGCTGTTCCGGTGACTGTAGCGGCGGTTTCCGGCGAAAGAGAGCTGATGGATTTGTAGATCGGGATGAGACGGTTCCGTGGCCACTTGAATCACTCAAATCGGAGTTCGTTTGATATGGTTTTGAGCATCTCGAGTGATTTCATACAAAAACCTCAAAGGTACGTTTTTGTTAAAAAGGCTTACTTTTCAGTAACGGATTTACATGAAAATTGGTAGGATGATAGATTGGGTCATTATTATTGATAATGTAATGAAATTGATAATAAAGGGGTTAGTTGGTTCGTTTCGGGTAAAACGAGTAGTGTTCGGTTTGTGAAAAGGACGGGTAAACGAATTTGTTTTTGCATGAAACTTAGTAGAATAGTAAATCGAGTATAGCTATACCATAAAGTTGCAAACTTGAGGATTAAAATGGACTTAACGAACTTATGGTTATGTACGGTTCATAAAGGAAACCCTAGATCTAGCTAGAACGTTTTAACACTATAAAGGTTTAAACTTTATGACTAGAACGGGCTAGATCTTGAAGCCGTAATGATGATGGGTGTAAAACGGTTATGAATGGTGGAGCAAAGTGGTTAAAAGTTCATGATATGAACCATAAACAGTTAACAGAGCTAGGTAAAAGTGATAAAGATAGAAAGATGAGCTGAACACACCCGACATGAGGGTTCTCGGTCCAAGCTGAGGGTTCTCGGCCAAGACTGAGGGTTCTCGGTCATTGAGTTCTCGGTGAACTGAGTTCTCGATCAAGAATATGTGTTCTCGGTAACCCTTTGTTTTCGGTCAAATATGGGTTTTCGGTTAAAAATGGATTTTGGTCAAATATGGGTTCTCGGTCAACATATGTTCTCTGCCAAGAGTTCTCGGCTGACCTAGTTCCTGTTGGGTTTGGGCCTGAACTTAGTTGGGCCCAGACACCTCCATGGACAGTTGAGGTATGTCTTAGCTCGGTCTACAAGATGCTAAGCCCATATCAATTTAAAAACAGACTAGCCCACTACCTTAAGCATTAACAAGCAAGCCCAACTTAGAAAATACGTTGGTTAACTAAAATACCGACTTAATCAATTATACGGTTAATTAACAAATATATATATATATGTATGTATGTATGTATAAAACAGTTAGCCATGCACAATTAAGGAAGGGGATAACGATTATCGGCGAACGCAACAAGATCAAGGTGAGTTTCTAGCCCCATTTTTGTGTTATGTTTTCGGGGCTGTGTGCGTACTCGATGTGATTGTTAATTCACTTATCCTAAGTGATAAGTGTATGCCTTATGTGATTATGTGAAAGTTATGAATGGCTCATCGGTACGCGAATGATCTTCGGATATTGCACGAATTGACAAGCTGAAATGTTAGGTATAATGTAAGTACGATATGTATGCTTATATGTATGAATGTTACAAAGTAAATAAAAGAAGGTTAATGTATGGTAGCGAAGAGGGAACCGGGACCTAATAATACTCGAGGTATGATGTATGGTTGTATGGTAACGAAGAGGGAACCTGGCCCTAATAATACTCGTGGTATGATGTATGGTTGTATGGTAATGAAGAGGGAACCAGGCCCTAATAATACTCGAGGTATGATGTATGGTTGTATGTTTACGAAGAGAGAACCAGGCCCTAATAATACTCGAGGTATGATGTATGGTTGTATGTTTACGAAGAGAGAATCGGGCCCTAATAATACTCGAGGAAGGAGGGAATCGAACCCTACTAATATTCGAGAACTAGGGAACCGAACCCTACTAATATTCGAGGCAAGAGGGAACCGGGCCCTAATAATACCTGAGGAAGGAGGGAACCAGGCCCTAATAATACTCGAGGAAGTAGGGCGTAATGCTCTTTATAACGTAAGATATGAATGTAAGTAAGTATGAATGAAGGTATGAAAGAAAGTATGAAAGTATGAAAGTACGAAAATATAAACGAAAGTATATAAGTATATATATGTATTGTATGATGTATGATTAACTAGAACTCACTCAGCGTAGCTGACTTTTAGTATGCACGCAGGTGAGTAGGATGAGGCAGCTCGCTTGATGGGGACACTTGGCATTGAATAAGAGGCTGGCATCGAAAGACCAAGACGTTTGTTAGTTATGTTTTAACGACAATATGTTTATTAAGACAAGTCATGGATTAATATGTATGTTTTATTGAAAGTTTTTATATTCCGCGAATGTTTTATTTAACTCTGATTATTAGAACTATGTCGATGAGTAAATCCAACGTCAAATGTGAGGTACTGGTAACGGGGCCTTACACCCTATATGTGGACAATTTACAAGTCAAGTTATGTAAACAAAACAATAGTAACATGAAATTTAAAATAATAATAATAATAATAGACCTCATCATCATCATGAAACCTCCTCCTGCTAGTCCTCTCTTCACTATCCCTTTGATCCTCAGCCGCAGCAACCTTAACCTCAAACCTCCTCCTCTCTTTCCTCTCATCCGAAACCCTAGTTCGCTTATCATTATACCGAAGGTCTTCTTCATCACTATCATCGTTTCCTTTCTCCTTCCGCTTGCTGCCGTAGGAGGAAAGACTTTCTTCGCGGTGTTTGGAATCCCGCTGCTGTTTCCGCCTGGATCGTTCCATTCAAACTTTCTTTCTTTCTTAGGGTTTTCAGATCTCGATTGATTATATGTCTGTCTGCTTATTGGGTTGGGTTGGGTCCAGATTTAACCTACCTACATATTCTACTTTCTTGGCCCAAAACTTAACTAGTTGTTTACTTTCGGTTCCAACAGAAATGAGAATTTCATGGAATTCTTACTAAACATGCAACAAATCTAAACCTTTTCCCTATTAACCATTTTAATTTTCTCTCTCTTTCTTGCGGATCATCATCTCTGCCGATAGCCTAGTACGTTATTCCCGTAGGTTATTTTTCTTATACTCCAATGGCTGATTTTCATATATTATTCACTATTGTCATTGTCAATTCATTTTCTTTATAGTTTTTTGTTTGTATTGATTTTAATATTATATGATTTTCATATAATCATTTAGGTTCTATATCAAAATCCAAGATTCAATTGAAATTTTGAACTTTCTCTACTTGATCTATCTTCCGTACAATGAGTGGTTTATTTAGCTTGTGATTTCAATTGTTAACGGATTTATTATGTTAATTATTCCAGTTACATCCATAGGTAATTCAATTATGCCGGTTATTGTTAATTATTCTGGTTACATCCATTGGTAATTCAATTTTTCCGGTTATTGGTAATTTTTACGGTTATATACTATGACATCAATGGTAGTTTGTTCACATGTGTAACAATTCGGGTTTTTCATTTATATATATATAACAACCAATACCTGACCCGTTTTCATTTTTGGGTAATTTTAATCTATAAAACGTCACGTTATTCAAGTTATTTTTATTTTATTATTATATTTATTTAATTTATCAATATAACTTTCAATTATTAACATTTTTACCCCTAAACTTTAGTTTAACCACATATGGTATCCACTTAGAACTTATAGGGTCTTTTTGAAAAATCTGGTTATTAGTTATATAATATTATATTAACCCAAACCCAAGAACCAGACTCGTATCCATATCCTAATTTATTCAGCCCGCAACCCGTTTTGATTTCTTGAAGCTTAATTTACGTCCTAAACTTGGAGTTGATATTAGGAGATCGTTCCTACGTCTATTAGGATCACACCGAAACGTTTAATTTGGATTATACAATCTGTATGATCTCGTTTACATATTAGCGAAACCCGTCATAGTCAATATTTGGATTATGCTATTACCATTCATGATAATTCAATTAAGCTTGCGTACACCTTCATCAGAACCTTACGACCAAAGCCCTTGAAGGAATTGGACGATACAACCTGTAGATACCCGAAGTGCTTGAGCCGTCTGTTCATTGTCCGATTAAGCCTCTCTTTCGTAACTGTTTCTGGTAATTTGATTATGCTTTATGATCGATATAACATGTTTAACAATGACCCTAACGTAATTACAACAAACGATTTACATATTTATCAATAGAAAATTCTAGGGTTCTTAATATATTTGGGTATTTTAGTATCTGAATATAAATATTTATTTTGCTATGTAAACTAACTGACAAACCAGCGTGCATGGCTGGTGTGTGTGTGTTCAAGTAATTTAGACATTATACTCAGTTGGGTTCGAGTCCCATTATACTCAGTTGGGTTCGAGTCCCATTATACCCAGTTTGGGTTTTATTTATTTTTTTCTCAAATCATAATTTGTAATATTTAATCATTACTAATTAATATTAATAATAAATAAATATTATTTATTGAACCCGACACTTCACTATCGACGTTTCTTTTCATTTAACAACTTTATATATATATATATATATATATATATATATATATATATATATATATATATATATTCATGTATTTGTTAGTAAAAAAAAGTGAAATAAATAATATTAATAAACATGTTATATATTTACCACTTGTAATTAATAGATTTTTGTTAAAAATTCAAAATACATATTTATTTAAAATATTACATATTACATTTATATATTTATTTATTTATCTCCACTATATTTATTTGAACAATATTATTACATTTATCTATTTAAATGTTTATATATTTGTATTGTATTCATAAATACACAAAAACAATTAAATCTATTGTAACATCACGAAAGTATCGGGTCAAAAATACAAAGTTCAAAAGATAAAGGACCAAAAATGACAAGTTTTTAAACTTAAAAATCAAAAATGAAAAAAATCTGTCACCAGACCTGATCGCGATACGCGACGGCCATAGACCAAACGTCATCGCGTATCGCGATGACGAGGTCTGACAGGGTGACACGTTTCCTGCCACGTGTCACAACGTGGCATAAAGCTCGCACGTGTCACCACGTGGCACCGCGTCCGCCACGTGTCAAACCTACCTGTGACTCATGATAGTTACGTCGCGATACGCGACGGCTATGTCTGGGCCCATCGCGTATCGCGACGGGTCCCGATTCCAGCCTATAAATATGGGCTTTCACCCATTCATTTTTCACACACACTTTCTCTCTTTAACATCTCTCTGAAAATACCTCGATAAATGTGTACCGACCACCTCGTTTTCTGTGACCATAAAACCCCGACATCTTATCTCGTAATCCGTGCCATAACCCGACGATACCCAAAGTACGTGTAGACCCGACGTTCCGCCTCGAAGTACGTGCCGACCCGAGACGACCTGATGTTCGCCTTGAAGTACGTGCCGACCCGAGACGACCCGCCTCGAAGTTCGTGTCGACAAGACTTGAAGACCGGTGTGCCTCGATTTGCGTGCCAAGGAGGTGTTGACCAATATTCTCGATATATGTGCCAACGTCGAAGTGCTGCCCGTGAGTTTAGAAAATAATAAGCCGAACAAGGTAGGCATAATGCCCAAATAAAATATTAATAAAATAATAAAGACTTCGACGTTAGTTAAAAGTATAGTCAATACCTCAAAAATGATCAAAAGAAAAGCAAAGAAATTATATAAAGAGAAAGATAAAAATATAACTATTGGTTATAGATAAAGCGAAATTATTATTTTAATGATCTTAAATAATAATAAAAGAAAAAGAATAAAGAAATAAATGAAAGAATCTTTATTATTAAATAAAGATAAAAATACTATTTATAATTATTTTAAATAGATGAATATATATATTGTTTATATTATTAATATAAACTATATGATATATATAAGTATACATTGTTGGAAAACATGGATTTTAGAAAAAGAAAAACATATCGGACTAAAGGTCCAAGTATGAGAGTAAAGGATATATGATTTGAACTATCGGTTCAAACATACTCTAAAAGAAAAGGAAAAGATAAAGTAGAAAATAGTTATAATTGATAATATTATTTAAGTTATTACTCTTAAGTAATAAGAAAAGAAAAGAATACGTTTCTTAATGAAGAAGAAACGTAGAGTTAAAGAAAAAGATAAATAAGTTAAACTTGAGGTTTATCTTGTAAAAGAAAAGAAAAGTAAATAAGTTACAAGAAAGAGTTTTAACTTGAAAAAGAAAAGAAAGAAATAATATTTTAAACTAAAAGTTTAAAATAAAGAAAGTATGTTTTGAACTAAAGGTTCATAAATAAATTAAAATCGAGGTAAAGATTTTACAAAAGAGACTAGAGGTGTTAAGCCGGATTGTATATCCGACTAATAAAAAGTTATACTCGTACTATCGGTGCGAGACAACAAAGAAGAAGGAAAGACCCTTAGACAGTGTATTTGTAACATCCCAAATATTATAATATTATAATAATAAATAAAAAAAGTTGCGTCGAGTTGTCGTGTGATAATATTTAATTAATAGATAATATGTGAAAAGATCATGGACTTAGATTAATTAAAATGGATTAGGATGATGAATGGGCTTAGAGTCCATGGGCTTAAAGGGGATATAAATACCCCCTTTAACCATTCCAAAACCCTAGCTCTCATTCCATCCTTTCCATCTTAATCTCTACACACACTCCAAACAAACACACACCTTCCTTATTATACATAAATGGCCAAGAGAGAAAGAAAGAGATCCGAGACCAAATCAAGCTAACCATTATTAGATCTTCTACACATAAGATGGATCCAAGGATTTAAGATTCATAAACAAGCTAGCCGAAACCAAACGAACCCATAAAGGTATGTTCTTGATCTTAAAGTTTATGATTTAATAAACGATTAGTCTTGAAACTTGAATCTAGAGTAGATCGACTTTAAACGAACATTAAAGTTGAAAACTTGATGTTGTTAATGAAAGAAACGAACCCAAAATGGAAACGACTCGTTAGAAAGGAACCCTTAAAATCTAGTCTTGAACGTTTAAGGTTTAAAGATCCAAACTTTATGATTTCCCGAGTCAAGCCTTAACCGGAAATGGTCACGAAAGCGCTTAAGGGAAAGATTGATTCATGATTAAGGTTTATAATAATGATAATAATAATAATAATAATATCAATAATAATAATAATACTGGTAAACGGGCGGTGGGTGGGATCCAAGACCCATCTACCCAGCCCAACCCAACCGTAAAGAACATCAGGTACACGGGACTCGAATACAATCAAAAGGCAATTACAATAAACTCAGTTCGATTACAATTGAACACATACAATCTGAGCATCGATTACATTGAAATCGATTACAATATGTGTATATACACTCGCATACATCTACAAGATTCGAATACACTTAATTCGAGCCCTATAACACTCCTACACCCGATCACTTATAATTCGATTACATTATGAAGTGAATTGATTAATTTGTATTTGATCTCGTTGAGAACCCGAGAGAACAAGGGGATACTCGCTTAAGTATACACCTAAGATTTCACTTGGGGTTCAAAAGTATGGGATAACCCGTGTGTCCTATACATACACACACATACGTCTAGATACGAGTATACTTATAGGATTAGATTACATCCCAGATCCGATTACCTTAGATCTTCTTAGTTGATTACAAGTCATCTAAACCGTAGACTCGATCGCATACACTGGGCTGATGGTTTTGAGTGGCGTATACAGAGGAGGTCGATTACAAGAAAGTTGTCTTTATATTCAGTCAATATCATCATCATCGATTACATTGCAATTGATTTGAGGGAGATTGCTTGGAGCTGTGGTAAGGAAAAAAAGAAAAGGAGAAAGATGAAGAAGGACGAGGGACGAACAGATAATAAGGTTGGGTTTCTTTTGTATATATCAATACTCGGCCCAAAATTCTAGCCAGCCGAAATCAGATTTGTGAGTATGGCCCAGTTGTGAGCTCTTGGACCCATATCAGCCAAGGACTTGTTTTTGGTGTCTAGCCCGAAGCTTAGCCAAGCCCAAATACAAACCCGAGCCCTATAACACTCCTACACCCGATCACTTATAATTCGATTACATTATGAAGTGACTTGATTAATTTGTATTTGATCTCGTTGAGAACCCGAGAGTACAAGGGGATACTCGCTTAAGTATACACCTAAGATTTCACTTGGGGTTCAAAAGTATGGGATAACCCGTGTGTCCTATACGTACACACACATACGTCTAGATACGAGTATACTTATAAACACATGACAATTTACGAGGAGGGACGTGAACTCGATAAAGAAAACAATGTTAAAAGAATATTTAAATAATCAAGTCTTAAGATAATAATAAAATATTTTAGGAAAGAGAAAATAATAATAATACAAAAATTATTAACCTTACATTAGGGTTGTATGTTAATATAATAAGTAAACGTAATCTAAACAAGGCCAACTGTTTACACCAGATGTAGCTATTGAAATCCAATAGGACAAGTCTTAATACGCGTATCTTATATACAGTTAGCAGAGCTCAGTTAAAGAAAGGAATCACAATTAACGAAGAAAGAAACAGGATCCAAGTGAGTTTCTAGCCCCATTCCTTGTTAAGTTTTCGGGGCTGTGGCATACTCGACGTGTTTGTTAATACATTTATCCTAAGTGATAAGTGTATGCATTATGTGATTATGTGAAATATATAAATGTTTGCTCGTCAATACGTGAACGATCTTCGGATATTGCACGTATTGTCGGGTTGTAACGTTATGAATAATGTATGCATGATATATGAATGTATGTGAAATGATGTATGGTTGTATGGTAACGAAGAGGGAATCGAACCCTACTAATATTCGAAGCAAGAGGGAACCGGGCCCTAATAATACTCGAGGTAAGAGGGAACCGAGCCCTAATAATACTCGAGGTAAGAGGGAACCGGGCCCTTATAATACTCGAGGAAAGTAGGGCGTAATGCTCTTTATAACGTAAGATATGAAGTTAAGTATGTATGGAATAGAGTATGAAAGTATGTAAGTATATATGTATTGTATGTTATGTGATTAACTAGAACTCACTCAGCGTAGCTGACTTTTAGTATGCACGCAGGCGAGTAGGATGAGGTAGCTCGCTTGAGGGGAACACGTGGCATTGAATAAGAGGCTGGCATCGGAAGACTCAAGACGTGTTATGTTTTAATTATTTAGTTTTTGAAAGACAAGTTGTTTGTTTAAGACTAAGTTTTGGATTATTAAGAATTGTTTTATGAAAGTTTTTATATTCCGCAAATGTTTTTATTAACTTTGATGAATAGAACTATGTGGATGAGTAAATCCAACGTCCAAATGTGAGGTACCGGTAACGGGGCCTTACAAGTTGGTATCAGAGCAAAGTTCGAGAGATTTAAGCATCCTACATGCTTAGACTCGAAAAGAGAATGGGAATTAAGTAAGAAGATGCCAGTTCCAGAATGCCATGTATCACTCAAGCAAGCTCAGTAAAGGTAAAGTGTATGGTTAAATAATAAATGTTAATGTTATCTTGATTGATATGGATAGAATTTCTTGCTTGTTTGACTGTTTAACTGTTTAAGATTAGAATCAGCACAAATAGACTCATAAAAGGAAGTGTATAGGACACGGAAAGTAACGTGATCAGCTAATCACAACTGGCCACTGTTATTACCTGTTAGCCTTACTATCCTTGTACTAAATAGTTCCCTGAGTGATGACGTTTGTGTTTTCCTTTTAGAATACGATGCCCGGAACTGGAGACACTGTGAGAGCTGGAGGTCGCGCTGGACGTCGTGGTAGGCCTCGTCGTGTCCAACGACCTTCGGTCGAAACAGCTTCCAACACCGAAGATGAAGGAAGCGCAGCTGGGGGAAACCTAAACAACAACGAAGGGGTTCAACTGGATCCCGTAATTCAAGAAGCTATTGTTCAAGCTGTAGCCACTGCTATGATGAACCTAACCCCTGAAGGAACTGCTCGGAGCCGTGAAAGAACTGCCGAAGGGGCTGGTGGTGATGGTAGGAAAGATGAGGAAGGAGAGAGGGAGGCCTCGAGTGGGGTTAAGTCTGTGAAAGTCGATGACAGGAAAAGGGGCCGAGGTGGGTGCAACTACAAGTCCTTCAAAGGATGCGACCCACCGAAGCTGACTGGGTTGGGTGACGCAATCGCTACTCTTCAATGGATAACCGCCATGGATAAAATTATCCGAATCAGCGAGTGTCGTCCTGACCAAGCTGTCGGTTACGCCACCCAATCGTTTGAAGATGAGGCGATGTATTGGTGGGAATCGACTGAGCAGAGAATGAGTCGAGAGGAAATCAAGGCTATGAGGTGGGAGGATCTGAAAGAACTGGTTATGAAGAAATTTTGTGCTGACGCCGAGGTTGAGAGGGCTGAGATGAAGTTCCTGAACTTGAAGGCTGGGACGATAACACATCATGAATACACCATCGAGTTCAACCGAATGTCCAGGTTGGTGCCCGATATGGTCAACACTGAGGCTAAGAGATCAAGTGCTACGTGAGGAGACTGCCACAGAAAGTTCGCATACTGGTGAGGGCGAATAAACCTGCTACCTTTGACTCTGCTGTTGAACTCGCAGAGATGGTTTATGAGGACCTGGCTGCGGATGATGTTGTTGTGGGGGAGGAGAAGAAGGATAAGAAGTGGTTCGCTCTTGTTAAACGACCTGGTACTCAGTTGTGGAACTCCAAAGACAAGAAGCAGAAGGTGTGGGAGAGGAAGCCGTGTAAGACTTGTGGTAAGATGCACGATGGAGAATGTAGGTTGGGTATTGGTTCCGATACGTGTCATAAGTGCGGGAAGATGCATGCTGGGGAGTGTAGAGTTGGATCTAATGCCTGCTACAAGTGTGGAAAGACAGGTCACTATGCTCATGAGTGCAGTGCTAAGCCAGCATGTTACAAGTGCGGTAAGACAGGTCATTTTGCTAAGGAATGCACCGATGGTGGAGCCGGAGGAAGCGGAAAGAAGGATGCAGAACCAAACAGGCCAAAGACTAGAGCCTACATGCTGACTCAAGAACAATCCAAGCAGATTCCCGATGTCGTCACATGTACGTTTCTAGTAAACGGTGTTTCCGCTTCTGTATTATTTGATTCGGGTGCGAACAAAAGTTTCGTAGCCACGCCCTTTAGTAAATTAGCTAAAATGAAATGTTGCCGAGTGTCTGAAACTTTTATAGTACAAACCGCTAGTGACACTTCGGTTAAAATAATGAAAATGGTTAAGGACTGTAAGATAGAGTTAGAGGGACATAAGTTCCCTGTTACTTTGTATGTTATGACCTTAGGAGGGTTCGATGTGGTTTTGGGAATGGATTGGTTGTCTGAGTATGAGGCTCAAATAGTGTGTAAGAGTAGAGTGATAAGGTTAAAGTCATTGGATGGTATTGCGGTGACGGTTTATGGTGATAAGGAAAGTTCTGGGCTTAATGTCATTTCAATGATAAAAGCCGAGGGCTTGTTAAGGCGAGGGTGCGGTGCCTACCTGGCGTATGTTGTCAACGCTACGGCCGAGACAAAAGAATTGAAAGATGTTCCTATCGTGCGCGACTATCCATAGGTATTCCCTGAGGATCTTCTGGGGTTGCCACCAGAGCGAGAGATAGAATTTAAGCTAGACTTAGTACCGGGAGCTCAACCCGCCTCGAAAGCTCCTTACCGTCTAGCGCCATCCGAGATGAAAGAATTGATGTCCCAACTGCAGGAACTCCTCGACAAGGGTTTTATTAGACCAAGTGTTTCCCCTTGGGGCACACCAGTGTTATTCGTGAAGAAGAAGGATGGAAGCATGAGAATGTGCATAGACTATCGTGAGTTGAATAAACTTACGGTAAAGAATAGATATCCTTTACCAAGGATTGATGATCTGTTTGACCAACTGAAAGGTTCGAGTTAGTTCTCACGAATAGATCTCAGATCAGGCTATCATCAGCTAAAGGTGAAAGAGGCAGACATCCCTAAAACAGCGTTTCGTACGCGATATGGACACTACGAGTTTCTCGTAATGTCATTCGGTCTAACAAATTCTCCCGCAGCATTTATGGACATGATGAATAGGGTGTGTCGGCCAATGTTGGATAAGTCAGTAATCGTTTTCATCGACGACATATTGATTTATTCAAAGAGTGAGTCTGATCATGCCAAGCATCTGAGGGAAGTGTTGGAAGTTCTGAAGGAAGAGAAGTTGTAACGTTATGAATAATGTATGCATGATATATGAATGTATGTGAAATGATGTATGGTTGTATGGTAACGAAGAGGGAATCGAACCCTACTAATATTCGAAGCAAGAGGGAACCGGGCCCTAATAATACTCGAGGTAAGAGGGAACCGAGCCCTAATAATACTCGAGGTAAGAGGGAACCGGGCCCTTATAATACTCGAGGAAAGTAGGGCGTAATGCTCTTTATAACGTAAGATATGAAGTTAAGTATGTATGGAATAGAGTATGAAAGTATGTAAGTATATATGTATTGTATGTTATGTGATTAACTAGAGCTCACTCAGCGTAGTTGACTTTTAGTATGCACGCAGGTGAGTAGGATGAGGCAGCTCGCTTGAGGGGAACACGTGGCATTGAATAAGAGGCTGGCATCGGAAGACTCAAGACATGTTATGTTTTAATTATTTAGTTTTTGAAAGACAAGTTGTTTGTTTAAGACAAGTTTTGGATTATTAAGAATTGTTTTATGAAAGTTTTTATATTCCCATGAATGTTTTTATTAACTCTGATGAATAGAACTATGTGGATGAGTAAATCCAACGTCCAAATGTGAGGCACCGGTAACGGGGCCTTACAGTATTGAAGCTGATCCAAAAGAAAAGGTTACACTTGTATTATAGTTGTGAGATAGCCACCGGAAAAACCCTCGGACGGTGTATTGAAGCCGATCCAAATCAAAAAGGTGAATACGCCCCAAACTTTACAACTTGTTTTCAAACGAGTCAAACGTGTTAAATGAAAAGGTTTACATGAGACTAAGGGTCTATAAAACATTTATAAACAAGAGTATAAACACTGGCCTCAGGCTATCGTGTACGTTTGTCTGGATTCTTACATATGTGATGGGCACATCACACCTGGTCACAATTACGCTGCCTGCGATGAGTATGACCTTGTGTATACGCATAGGCACTCAACTAGTCGAACACTGCGGTGTTTGCTGGGGGCGGGGGTCCGAGTGTAGAGACTTGTGTTTATTAATTGTGTTGTTTTAACTTGGTTATTCATAAACCACATGGGCTGAGACCTACGTAGTCTCGAGGGGTAACCAAGTAAAGAAAATATTTTTAACGCCAGCGTGTTCACCAGCATATCGCTGACGTATTTTTTTTAACATTTCAGGAAATTAAAGTATCAAGAATGAGCCATTCATGAAGTGGATGTTCGTAAGGTAGAGATGACTGATTATTTTAAATTATTAAAACAACAAGATTAAACAAAGATTTATAAAACAAATATTTGGGTATTTATTACCCGATAAGCCTTTCCAAACAAAAGAAATTATATGTTATTAATAATGGTTTCAAAAGTATATAATTATTTTTAAAAAAAGTCTTCCGCTAAAATAAACTCTGATATATTTACAAAATCGGTACCAACTGTTGGTCACACGTCTAGGCCGTAAGTTGGGGTGTGACATCTATCACAAATTATTAAAATGTTTTATATGAATAAGAGTAATTAATTGTTTAATTTATTACTAAATGCACTAATTATTACTCATATTCGTATGTGAACGTTAAATGAGTTGACCTGCAACACGACCCAAATTTAAATGGGTTGTCACGACACGTCACAAATTTGAATGAGTCGGCACAACACAAATATGTATATGAGTTAGGTTAGGGTTGAAGAATCTCAACATGCTAATCCGAAACCCATCAACCCTTATGTAGTTGAATCTCCGCTCGATGTTCCTAGTCTTTTGATGTGCACGAGGTTCCTTGATTTGAGCAATTGCACCCTCGTTGTCACAAAAGATTTCTAGAGGGTCCTGAACGGTACGGACTACCCCTAGGTCGGCAATGAACTTTCTAATCCACACAGCTTCTTGAACTGCCAAGGAGGCAGCGATGTATTCTGATTCAGTGGTGGACATGGCTACCACGTCCTGTTTTGCGCCCTTCCAAGAGACAACACCACCATTTAGAACGAAAACATATCTCGATTGTGATCGTGAATCATCTCGATCAGTTTGGAAACTTGCATCCGTGTAACCTTTTACAACGAGTTCCTCCTCACCAAAGCCATATATTAATCCTTAGTTCTTCTAAGGTATTTCAATATGCTCTTAACCGCCATCCAATGGCTAGTTCCCGGATTTTGTTGGTATCTACTTGTCATGCTCAAAGCGCATGACACATCCGGTCTGGTGCATATCATGGCATACATGATGGATCCAATAGCAGACGCATATGAGATTCCATTCGTTTTGTCTTGCTCAACCTTTTGAGCTTGGACATTGAGAATCACTCAATGTTGTTCCTCTTTAAATAGGTACCAAACCTTTCTTAGAGTTTTCCATCTTGAACCTTTTCAAGACTTTGTCAATGTATGCGCTTTGATTTAAACCTATCAACCGCCTTGATCTATCCCTATAGATCCTTATTCCCATAATATAGGCGGCTTCACCAAGATCCTTGATGGAAAAGCAATTTCCAAGCCAGGCTTTTACACCCTCCAAGGTTGAAATGTCATTTCCAAATAGTAATATGTCATCGACATATAATACCCGAAAGGTAACGATGCTCCCACTAGCTTTCTTATACACACAAGCTTCATCAGCGTTTTTGTTGAACCCAAATTTCTTAACTTCATCATCAAAACGATGATTCCAATTCTAGATGCTAGCTTCAATCCATAGATTTATTTCTTTAACTTTTTTGTTAGGATGTTGTGGATCGACAATACCTTCAGGCTGAACCACATAGACATCTTCCTCAAGATGCCCATTTAGAAAAGTGGTTTTGACATCCATTTGCCATATCTCATAGTCATAATAGGCGGCTATGGCAAACAATATCGTTATAGACTTTAGCATCTCCACGGGCGAGAAAGTTTCATAATAATAAACCCTTTGAGTTTGAGTGAAACCCTTTGCTACACGTCTAGCTTTATAAGTATCCAAGTTTCCATGCATATCGGTTTTCTTCTTGAAAACCCACTTACTTCCAACCAGCTTGGAATTAAGAGGTGGTATAACCAAGTCCCATACTTGGTTATCATGCATGGATTGCATCTCCACGTTCATGGCTTCCAGCCATTTATCACAATCAGTTTGCGACATTGCATCTCGGTATGTGGTGGGTTCATCGGAATCTACCATGTAGCATGCATCCATGAAAAACCCATATCTTTCAGGTGGGGTGCTAATTCTACCAGATTTGCGAACGTTTTGTGTGTTTTGATCAACCATTTGATCATTATCAACAACCTCTTGTTGATTGCTAGTATCAACCAAACGTGTATCGTCTTGTGGTTCTCGATCCTCCTCGAGTTCCACAGCTCTATCAGTTTCTTCCATAAGAAACATTCTTTCCAAGAACTCAGCCTTTAGAGATATAAACACTTTATGCATGTTTAGATTTTAGAAATAATATCCCATCAAATCTTTGGGATATCCTACAAAGATACACTTAGTGGATCGACTTTCGAGCTTGTTTTGGGTGTTGTTCTTGACATAAGCCTCACAACTACATACTTTTAAATATGATAACGATGGCCTTCCATGCAATATTTCAAAAGGCGTCCTATCCACTTTCTTGGTTGGTGCCATATTTAGAATATGTGAAGCAGAGATCAAATCGAAACCCCAAAATGATAGAGGTAATGTGCTTCTAGCCATCATAGATCGAACCATATCCAATAGAGTTCGATTCCTCCTCTCGAACACACCATTATGTTGCGGTGTTCCAGGTGGAGTAAGTTGTGAGATAATCCCACAACTCCTAAGAAGATCTAGAAACGCATCATTGAGGTATTCACCTCCTCTATCGGAACGTAACTTTGATTGTTTTGTTGAGTTGATTTTGTACTTCATTTTGGAAGACTTTGAACATTCAAAGGCTTCATCTTTGTGTCTTAACAAGAACACATACCCATAGCGACTATAATTGTCAGTAAAGGTAATGAAGCATCTTTCACCATTCCTTGTCATTGTCTTAAAAAGACCACATACATCCGAATGTATGATACCTAATAAGTCTTTTGCCCTTTCATTAGTTCCACTAAAGGGCTCCTTGGTCATTTTCCCCAATAAACAAGACTCACATTAATCAAATGAATTATCATTCGCTTCCAAAAGACCATTCTTTTGAAGTGTATTAATAAGATCGTTGTTTATGTGACCAAGGCGACAATGCCAAAGAAAGGTCTCACTCAAATCTAATTTGAGTCTTTTGGTGTTAGCTTGGTACAACGAGTTATCAATGGATGCATTATCATGAACTAATTCATAAATGCCATTAGACGACATTGCCTGTAAATAAAAGACATTATTCATGAAAACATAAATTCCATTGTCAACAAACTTAAAATCATATCCAAATTGTCTTAATACAGAAACGGAGATAATATTCCTAGTAAAACTAGGAGAATATAGAATGTTTTTCAAAATAACTTCCAAACCATATGGAAGCTTCAAAACATAATCTCCTCGGGCTTGGACGTCAACCTTTGCTCCATTTCCCATGAAGAGACTAACATCTCCTTTCTTCAAATCATTTCTTCTTTTGAACTCCTGCAATGAATTGCATATATGAGTTCCACATCCGGTATCCAATACCCATGCGTTAGAAGAAACAATATTAAGATCAATATGGATCATGAAAGTTGTACCTGAGGTTTGCCCCACATCCCTCTTAGCTTTCAACTCCTTGAGATAGTCGGACAGTTTCTCATCCAGTGACCTATCTCCCCACAACCAAAGCACCGATCCTCAGCGCTAACCTTTAGCTTCTTGGGTTTTGGTTCCGCCTTTGCCTTTCGCTTGAACCCCTTCCTGACTTGCCCCTTACCAGCGGAAACCTTTGCCTTTGGTTCCGGGTGATGCCTCTTCTTCAAGCCACCTTCATTGATCGCAAGAACGGGTAAAACCTTTTTACCCATGCCGGCTTTGGCTGTCTTAAGCATTGTGTGAAGCTCACCAATGCTTTTGTCCCATTCGTTCATGTTATAGTTCATAACGAATGTCTCAAACCTTTTAGTTAAGCCATTGAGGATCAAATCTGTGGCTAACTCTTTTGAGACGGGACAGTTAAGCCGTTCAAGCCGATCAATGTGGCTTTTCATCTTAAGCACATAAGATGAGACAGATTGGGTTTCTTCCATATGACATGCATGAAGTGCTCGAACCGTTTCGAAGCGCTCCACCCTTGTTTGTGTAAGGAACATTTCCTTAAGCTGGTTTATTATGTCATACGCCTCATGATTCTCGAAATCCTTTTGGATCTCGGGAATCATTGTTCCCAACATGAGGCAAGAAACTTGCACCGAATCCTCGGTGTATTTTAGCCAATCCGCATAGGCATCCAAGTTGTTGACATCGGGTTCATCGGGAATAGGATCATCCAAAATGTAGGACTTCTTCTCTTGCTTGAGAACAATTCTCAAGTTTCGATACCAGTCCATGAAATTATTATAGTTTAGACGATCCTTATCCAGAATGGATCTTAGTGATAAGTTATGCACGGGTGGGATAATAGCGTTCTGTGGATTGTTTGCGGCCATCTATAAGGAATTTAACAAAGTTCAATTTAGTATCTTCGATATCAATAAATTTTAATCATTAATACCCTTTAATGTCTCCAAGAAAATTAATGATTAAAACTTAGAACCCAACGTTTCATTCAAATAGTAGTTAGGTGACCTTTATCTTACTATTCAAATTAACAAGGTAGTCAACGTTTGACAATTGCAACCCTTTGTAACTTCTAGTTTTATGGGATCGGTTAAACATCATATGTTTAGTTGCCATGTTTAATACCATCAACACCTTTGTACGCCATGCTTCGGTGAGCTTATTCACATGGTTTCCAAATCAAGTCGTCCTACTTATACACACGTGTGAGTTTACACATACAAGTGGTTAGGTGACCTTTATCCCACAAGTATTGTAAACCCACCTCAAGGTCACAAGTTTTCTTAAATGTGGTTAGGTGACTTTTACCCCACATCAAAACTCCAAGTGACTCGAGTGTTTAAAAGGATGGTGTTCAACTTGTTCTTCAAAAGGGATTTAGTTTTTCAAAATTCTAGATTGGAAAACTATTTAATGTACCTTCCATTTGAATGCATTCAAAAGAATGGTACCTTTGAAAACCAATTTTCTAATTCCTTTTAATAAAACCCATTTTATTTTGAAATCATTAATAGTTAATAAAACCAATTTTATAACTTAATAATTTCAAAGGAATCACTTTTATGCTAGTTGTCGATTTTAATTGTTAACATCCAAACATGATAAAACAATAAACATAAATCAACTACATAAGCATAAAACACAATCACATGTTCATAACCATAGACACCTAAAATTAACAACGCTTGTTGACCGAAACAAGTGTGTCATAAGGTCTCTCCTAAGGGACGAGCATGACACAAGGTATGAGACGGTGAACTCTCACTTGAATCCGCATCCTTATGCTTCAAGCGTTCACTTCTAGTTGTGATTCTTCTTCTTTAATTGGGCTTCCACTTGGGCTTCAACCAAAATGGTGTTGTAGTTGCATCTTCTTTTACAAAATATATCCTAATACATTTTGTCTCGTAAAAGAAATACAACTATTCTACTTATTATTACAAACCATTTGAAAGCATAAATAGATTACAAACCCGTATAAAGAATATTACAAGCAAAAGAATAAATCACAACAAGTCTCTTCAATATACACAAGGTCATGGCTAAGTTATGAACATCCAACACAAGCTAGTCAACTTTTGACCAAACAGCTCAACCTTTGACCAGAATGGTTCCCTTTGTCCCTTAGTTCTCAGCCGAAAACAGATAACACATAGTTCTTGGCCAAAACCAATGCTTCAGAGTTTTCGGCCTGAAAGCTTTGGCCCACAGAGAACCTATTGTTCTCGGTCAACACCGAGAACTAGTTTTCGATCAAACCGAGAACGTGTTTTGTTGGAGCCCGTATGAATCGTATCAATAACAATAACAACTAAACAGATCTCAGATCTGTGAATAACCGATTAATACGTTTAAGGATCTAGCTCATAATTAACTTGATTCAGTGTTATGTATGTGTATATATTATCAATAAATTATCTGTATAATATTAGGTGAAGCTTGAGAGAGAGAGTTTGGATGGCAATTCGTTAATTTAAACTCTCAAACTTTTCTCAAAACTTACATTAAAAGTGAACAGTAGTTCACTATATATAGAAGGTGATCTGGTTTGCTAACATCCCCTAGCGAACCAGCCTCCCCTTCGTTACATACATTAAATTAGCGAAACACCCCCTGATTCGTTAACATCCCCTAACGAATCAGGAGGGAATACATTACTTGGCTAGTTCGCTAACATCCCCTAGCGAACTAGCCTTTAACTTAGCGAACTGCTATTAAGTTAAACTAATTAAACTAATTATTACAATAATTAATAAACAAAAACGTTAACGATAAACACAAAGACTCTAGACGCAAAACCGTGCACTAACAGACACCCCCTCGTCTTGAGCTTTTTTTCTTTAACTTATTTGAAGCTCTTGGACTGCCAGTCTCTGCAACTATGAATTCCATGTTCATGACACACACGAACAACTCGTTGGAATTGCATAGCCAGGTCGTAATCTTCTCGGCGCTTGAACAAAATATGCTTCCTGTGTAGCACATCATTGTCTGTCTCTAATAAATTAACCAACCACATCGGGTCGATTATCTTGATGAGCTCGGTCTACAGTCCTCGACCACGAACAATAACGGCCTCGCCAGTACGATTGTCATAGTACCAACGGTTGAAAGACAGATAAATATCTTGAGGCATCGTCTTCACAGGAACCTTTTTCATCGTCTTTGGCGGCTTCACTTTCAAGACAAGTTTCTTCCAGCCGGTTCTTGGATCAATCTCGTCAATGCGCTTATGTCTTGGGACCTGGGGCTTGAAGAATTTGAAGCCATGATTGACCTCGAACAGTAAGTGTTTGTGAAACCACTCAGCTGTTCGGTAACCCCCACGATTGATAAATGGACGTCTCGCGAGGGTACGAATATCCCATCGCGGTAATGTCAGAACGTCCATTATCTTCTCGTAATACTGGACACCCTTTTCCCACTTGACTATACATACTTTAAGGTCCGAATCATAAAGCCAGGAGACAATATCACCATGTACCTTAGAAACGGTCTTGAAGGTAGTCACCTGATTAGCCTTAACGCAAGCAGCATTATCTTTTCTTTCTTGATCTACATAACGATAAGCACTGATAATTTTACCCACTTTATGACGTTTGAACCATCTTTCTACGTCCTCATTAGTCACTTCTTTGAGTGAGGGTACTGTTCAATGAACAATCTTTTCCAATTCATCCTCAGTCTCTTTAAATACCTCTTCTTGAAATACCGGAGCACCTTGATCAACATTCGTGTGTTGATACAAGTCCGGGTACTCATCAGCAGTCACATCCTCCATCTCAATGTCATCATTCTCATAAATAAAATCCGTATTCATAAAAACGGATCCTCATCCAACCCTTCTTTATTCACAACCTCAACATCGGGCTCAGCCTCTAACACATTCAGTTGATCGTCATTCAGCCCAAGCAGTATTGAAATCAGCTCCCGTGTCAAGGATCTTTCTACAAACTCACCAACCTGTATCTCGTCCCTATTCACCACACTCTTCACCACCCCAGATCCATCTACAAATATCACCGTATTAGCTGCAATCATTTCAATTGGCTTGACAGCTGTTGGATCTTGATAAATAATAATTTTTTTGCTCGAATCATCACCGCCACTAACACCAGCACCAGAGGATGAACCGTGAGCTTGTTTCGGCTCACCCCCAGCACCCGACTCGTCAGGATCCTCATCATCATTCTTGAGTCGCTTCAGGGCATCATCTTTACACGTCAGTTGTAGGATAATTTCCTCCTACTCTTTCAATTTCACCCCCTGAGACGTAACAATCTCACGGAGGGCTGTAGTTTTCTTTTGACAGAAAGAAATGTACCCCATCATCCGTCGTTGATTCTCCATAAGCTTTTCTTGGTTCTGACGGTCAGCTGTCATTTGTTTTTCATAGAGGTGGAGAAGATTCAACAGCATTTCAGTTTGACGACCTGGTGGCAAGTTGTATACAGACGGGTGGACAGGTTGAACAGGTCCTTGAGGCCGAGTAATTCTCATAAACGAGACATCAATAGGCGGAGGTGGAGGAGGAGTTGTAGTTGTAGGAGGAGGTCTAATGGATGGGGTAGGAGATACTGTAGACAATGCAGCAGGAGGTCTCGGTATCTCGGTTAATGCCATTTGAGGAATAAGACCGAGCCTCTCGTGTGACACCAACGTCGTTATCAAAGTAAGCATCAGAGTGTTAGTGGTTAGCGGCATCTCCGAGCTTTGAGGCATTGTATGACGTGGTGGTGGGGTTCCTATGATTACCCCAGCCCCAGCAGACACACGGGGCTTCTTTGATGGTTCACCAGTGGCTACAGCTTTCCCTTTTCGTTTTCTTTCTAGTTGAGCTTTAATGGTGGCAGCTAATGCAGCATCGACTGCATCTTGTTGTTCTTTAAGAGCTCGATCACCAGCTCCACCATCACCATCATTCCCATCACTATCACCATCATCATCTCCACCATCACCGTTCCCACCTTCTCCCCCTTCACGCTCGGAATCCGAATCATCGTGGATCCAACGCTCATTAGGAGGACATACATAATCCGGATTGATTGTATGACCAATCATCTGTTTATCCTGTGGTTTCTCCTTTCTATAAGTTAACATACGATGAACGGTATCAACAGTCATGTGTTCTTGATGAAGTACATCATTCACTCTTGTATGATCGATATCCAAATTCGGAATCAATTCTTGAATAATAAGCTGTAGGAAACAAGGGTACATCAAGAATTTCTTCGACTGAAGAGTTTTCTGAACCTGTTCCTTCAAATGATTAAATACTAACTTTGAATAATTATACTGCTTGTTCAGAATCAAGGCAACAAAGGCCGACTGCAAACTCAGTCTACACTCATCAAAACCACCCCGACGGCCATTCATACAATGAAGTAAAACGTGGAGAAGATACTTGTATGGTGCACACACCCAATTCTTATTCAACATGGACTTAAGAATATTTCCATTATAGTGCAAACGGGTGAATAGTCCTCTAACTAATGACCTGTCAAATTCACTCGGGTAATCGTCATTATCATCGAATTGAAGTACTCGGCGAATCACAGCAACATCAATTGTAATTGGAGTTTTATTGATTGTAGCCCTGATGATCTGATTTTCTTCAACATATGCAGCCGTGTTCCAAAATTGTCTGATAATACTTAGATACACCTTTGGTCTAGCAGTGATAGCATAGTGTATCTTTGATCGTCGTAAGAAAGTCAATAAATCTCCAAATGTTTCCAAATCAGGTACATCTTGATCAACATAAGCACAAATGTTGTGCTTTTTATCAAACGACAATAAGATCACTTCAGCTTGTTGATCTTGTTGATCCTGTGGAAGTTGTTCTAGTGGTGGTTGATTTTGTTGTTCTTGATCAGCCATGTTTTACTGTATAAATAAAATCGAATATGAGAAGAGATATCAAAATATATCAACATATCTATAGATGGTGTATATACGTAATTAAAAGATATGCGTAACTAATATATTTATGCGTATTAGACGATTTAAATCCTTTAATTAAATTAAATGAATTTTGAAATTAAGTTAATTAATAAATGTCATTCGTTGGGAATCACACTGATTCGTTACAATAAGATAACGAATCAGGCGATTCGCTATCAAGTAAATACTTTAACGAACTGAACATAGGGAATTACTATTTAATTTTGACGAACTAAACTCTAGTTCGTTATATTTTAAGCGAATCCATATCTGATTCGTGTAACATCTTATTCGCTTAGCTAGTTCATATACGATCTTAACGAATTGGACACGAAACAATCCCAATTCGCTAAGATTAACGAATGGTCAAGATAATTAAGACTTGTTCTTTGACTCGCATAGTCAAGGTCAAAATCAGGAAGAACAACAACAGTCAACATTATAAACTCAGATTCAATTTGGCCATAACTATCGTTGAAACATCGAGATAATGATCTTGTTGTACTCGGAATCACTCTCTTAAGCTAAGATCGATGAGATTGAGACTCAACATCTCTAACTACCTAGGTTAAATAAACCCACTATAAACACCGACAACAAGTAATCATAATTAACCCAGCAAACAACAATCAAATGATGATTGAAGTCCACCAAGGGTATCGAAATCACATTCCGATCACAATGACAACTAAATCATCAAGTTATTAACATAAATTATACATAAATGGGGTTTATAAGCTCGGAAACCCTTAAACCTTTAAAAGTTCATAATTTAACTATCAAATCTTAGCCATTTTTGATGAAAATTAGATCGCCATGATCGGCTATACCTTAGAAACTCAAATATATCCTTGAAATATCCAAACAAGAAAGTCGAGATTTCAGAGAAAATTTGAACATGGTTTCTTTAAGGTGAAGGAAGAAGGCGAACAGTGGAGGACTGTTCGTTATTCTTTTCTTTTATAACCTTGCACACAACTCGAGGTACAACTTGTACGAATCAGGCGATTCTTTTAAATTAACGTTAGCGAATTAGCCCATTCGCTAATTCATTCGTTACCTTAGGATAGCGAATCACTACTTGATTCGTTAAATTAAAGGTAGCGAATCAAGACATGATTCATGTCATGATTCGTTAAATATGAATAACGAAGGGATGATTCGTTACAGAGTACGGAAGCGAATTAGGTGAGCGAACCAGAAGCTAGTTCGCTAAAGAATCACCTAGTTCGTTATCCATAAATAACAAATTGGCATTTAATAAAAAAAATCTTTTATTTAATTTTAAGTTAAATAATTTAAATTAATTAAATAATAAATAAATTAGGTTATCGAGAATCCTTTTATCCCGACAACCAAATACCTTAAAAAGCATTTCATTTCTTACGAAACATAACTTAAAATAATATGTACAAAGAAAAACGAAACTATTTTTGGTATTTTGAAAAAATAAAGAATGTATTTACAAAAGAATATCCGAACAATTAAAAATATACAATATTTATGTGTTTTCGTTAATTTTTCTAAAACAGAACATATTTTTGTATTTTTGTCGAGTTTGAGCAGAGAATCATATTGACCAAATTGCCCTTCCATCACAGTTTTATATTTCAGCGATATTATGACTGGCGATAAGTCGGTCATTGGTATTGTTATCCACATAAACTAATAACACACATTCAAGTATTTTTGTGATATGATTAATTTGTTCAATTAAAGCACAGAATATAAGAAACTATCAGCCTCTAATCTCGGTTCAAGCTTAATTTGATTTTTGCCAAATCACCCCAACTTGACTTAAACCATTATATTGTTGATCAAAATTTTTGATACCAATTTTGAAATTTTGAGCAATGCATCAAGTTTCCTTTACTGTGAGTGAGTATGCACGAGTCCATCTGTCGGCTTACATACATTGTATCCTCTGGGGTCCGTTTCTTATTGGTATTAAGACGCACACAAGGGAGGAACAATTGTATGACTAACAACGGATTTTGATCAAGTCAGTAATTTAAATTGTACGAAGTACAGCGGTGATCAAGTTTAATGACTTTGGGTTTGCTTCATGAAAGCGAGTGAAATATTCATGCTTATGAATACCCAGATGATTAAGCCGCATAAAGACTCACAGTGTCCAGAATCCTAACACTTGTTATTTGCTTTATTTTATTTTTGGGTGATCAACAAATATAAGGCTTGAGTATGACGGGTTATTACATTTCTGCCATCCTCACCGAGACTTTTGCTAGAGAATAACACCCCTTTCAATTTGGCGTTTCTTTATGTTTATATCACATACTTTACTCTACTAGGTTGTTTTAAGACCTACCAACGCACCAATGCAATTAAGCACACAGTCTTTTAAGCTTACTTTTTGCTGGATTTGGGGTCAAGATAATCAATGTACTATCATGTTCCCTTTTTGCTTCAAAAACTCAAAATTTTGAGAAGCATAAAATAAAATAAAAGATAAATTTAATTGCCCCAGTTAACTTAAGTTTATAAATAAATGGCTAACCATCAATTCACAAGTGAATAATAGGACCAAAACATGCAAACATGCTTCACAAACTTAAATAACCGACATAATTTTTAGCGAGAAAATAATCTAAAAACTCCTGCAAAAATCTTTTTGGTTTTTCTCTATACAAACTTTAAAAACACAATATTTTTGTCTTTTTCAATTTTCTTATAAACAAAATAAAAATCACAATATTTTTGGATTTTCGGATTTTTCTTTACAAACATAAATCACATTCTTTTTGGTTTTTCAAAATTTTAAAATTTTTTTGGTTTTTCTAAATATTTAAAAGAAAAACAGAAATCACAATATTTTTGAATTTTGAAATTTTTAATGTTTTTGGATTTTATCTATACAAACTTTCTCAAGGTCAATCAACTTCTTCTCAAAGCAATCCCGTATAAAGTGATATCGAATTTCGATATGTTTTGTTTTCGAATGTTGTACGGGATTCTTTGTGATAGAAATTGCAGCAGAATTATCAATCAAAATAGGAGTAGTAAGAAACTTCAAACCGTAGTCGTGAAGATGTTGTTGTATCCACAAAACCTGGGAACAGCAACTCGAGGCTGCAACATACTCAGCTTCGGCGGTTGAAGTGGAGACCGTGGTCTGCTTCTTACACTGCCAGGAAACAAGCCGGTTTCCTAAAAATTGACATCCTGCAGTCATTGATTTGAAGTTGATCTTGCATCCTCCATAATCTGAGTCTGAGTAGGCAGTAAGATCGAAAGTATCATCCTTGGGGTACCACAACCCGATGTCTGTATTTCCCCTCAAATACTGAAGAATTCTCTTGACTGCAGCTAGGTGAGTCACTCGGGGACTTGCCTGATACCTAGCACAAAGACAAACAGCAAACATAATATCAGGGCGAGAAGCCGATAAATACATTAAAGAACCGATCATGGCACGATAGAGGGTAGGATCAACGGAATCCTCCAATTCATCCGGTGATAAATTGTGCCCTACTGGAAGAGGAGTAGAAGGGATTTTTCCGGTAGAAATCTTGAATCGGCTCAAGACGTCGTTCACATACTTAGTCTGGTGAATAAAAATTCCGTGAGCAGACTGGTGAACCTGCAACCCTAAAAAGAAATTCATCTCTCCCATCGAGCTTATCTCGAACTTTGTTTGCATGGACTTTTCGAACTCCTTACACAATGTTTCGTTTGTAGACCCAAAAATAATATCGTCAACATAAATCTGGACTAGGAGAAGATCGTCACCAACAGTTTTATGAAATAAAGTGCAGTCGACAGTCCCTCGTTTGAAGCCATTATCAGTCAGATGGTTGGCGAGCGTGCCACACCAAGCTCTCGAGGCTTGATGTAGACCATACGGGCCTTGTTTAATCGGTAAACACGGTCCGGATAATCAGGATCTTCAAAACCAGGAGGCTGTAAAACAAACACTTCCTCGTGTAATTCACCATTGAGAAAAGCACTTTTAACATCCATTTGATAGACCTTGATATTCTTATAAGCTGCATATGCCAGGAAGATTCGAATCGACTCTAATATTGCAACTGGAGCATATACCTCTGTGTAATCAATACCCTCTTGCTGATGAAAACCTTGCACCACTAGACGTGCTTTGTTTCTGACAATCACCCCTCGATCGTCTTTCTTACACTTAAAATACCCACTTAGTCGGAATGGCTTTCTTGACTCTAGCAGGTTTGTCTATTAAGTCCCAAACACCCAAACGTGCAAATTGCTGTAATTCTTCTTGCATAGCTTCTACCCAAGAAGGATCTTCAAGTGCCTTACAAGCTGTCGTTGGCTCAACTTGAGATAGAAAGCAAGAGAATTTAGCAAGATTTACAATTCCCGAAGAATGTAAGTTAGTGTAAGCACACAATATGTTATTATCACTTGACGAAGCAACTTGATGACATGTGCGAACGCCCACATCAAGTTCTCCAATGATGTTTTCCTGTGGATGATATCCATGAATCCGAAGAGTGGGATTCTCAGGAACAACAACATTATCAAATAAGTTAGTGTAATGTTCACCTAACTCGGGAGATGAAACATTATCACTGTCAAGGTCAATAACTTGATCTTCAGCTTGATCATCATCAGAAGAAGTAGAAACATTATCAATAACAACTGGAGAAACAACTTGAGGTTCTTCAGTTGGAGCATCTGGTTGAGCTTCAACATCATTAGAACTTAAAAATCTTGGAATGGTCAAATGATCTTCAAAGTATGCTCGAACCAGATCTTCGTCGATGTGTTCGGTCGAAGGAGTAAATGAATTAAATAAACTATCGTAGTCAAACATCCAGTCTGGACCTTTCCCTTGAGGAGGAGTTGTGTACTTTTGACAGTCCACATGGTACCATTCTTCAGAACAACCAGATGTGAAATTAGAAACCCTTTTCTTTGGAGATGCATATCCCAAGAAATACCCTTCGATAGCTTTTTCTTCAAATTTACCCGAATCCTTCTTCAACATTGTACACGGACACCCAAACGGTTCCAGGTACTTTAAATTAGGTTTTCTATTATTTAAGAGCTCGTAGCTTGTCTTCTTGAGTCGTTTCACAGTTAGAACTCGATTAAGTATATAACAAGCTGTATTCACTGCCTCATTCCAGAAGTGTATAGGAAGCTTAGAATCAGCGAGCATTGTGCGTGCAGCTTCAATCAGAGTTCTATTTTTCCGTTCAGCAACACCGTTTTGTTGAGGTACATAAGGTGCACTATATTCTCGGTGAATTCCCTTTTGAATACAAAAGAAATCCAATATAGTGTTTTTGAATTCAGTACCATTATCACTTCGGATTCTCCTCACCTTTTGTTTATACAGTGATTCGATCTTAGTAATAAGGTTTTGTACCAAAACTGGTGTTTGATCCTTCGAACTCATAAATAACACCCAAGAGTATCTTGAATAATCATCAGTCACGACAAGACAATACAAATCCCCAGAAATACTCGCACGATTCACTGGACCAAACAAATCCATATGAAGTCGTTCAAGAGGAGTATCAATGGAATTCAATAACTTAGAGGGACGTGTCTTCTTCTTCTGCTTGCCCTTTTTGCATGCAACGCAGCGATCGGATAACTTAAAATTCTTTAACGAGACACTCTCAACTAAGTCATTTGCCATTAAATAATTCATCTTTCTGACATGTATGTGACCCATTCTACGATGCCATAGAATCGAGTCTTTCTCGGTTGCTTTCGAGACAAAACATGTTTCGATCGATGTGGATACCTTAGAACTCATATTTAAGACATAAATATCATTTGATCGTGGTGATCGCATGACAATCATGTCCTCGGGAATAACATAACCCGGTTTCAAGATAAGACATTCCTTGTCAGTAAATATCGTAGTGTACTTTTTATCACAAATCTGTGACACACTCAATAAGTTATGATCAACTTTATCACAATAATTCACTTTCTCAAACGTAATGTGACCATTTGAAACTTCACCTTCTTGTGTTGTTGGGTCAAGAAATTGACCTAAGGGGAGATTGTTGAGTCAAAGATTTGACCTAAATGAAGTACATGGAAGATTGGAATCTTCTCAACCTCCTCTGAATTTGCTAAGTAATGGATCCGAGCACACCTTAGACCTCCGAGCAAGCTTTTACTAAGCCGAGTACGATATTTTGCCTACCGGGCAAGGTTTACTTCAAGTAGTCTTCTAAAGTGGTTATCCGAGCAGGGTTTGCAAATTAGTGTGTTTCCTAGTAGGGTTCACTAGTTTATGTAAATCCGGGCAAGGTTCACTTTATCAAGCAAGTCTGTTCTTCAGAGCCAAGTATATTACTCTTCCGAGTAAGGTTTGGTTAACCAAGTCCAAGAAGCCAAGAGATTGGAAGACCGAGCAAGGTATTCATTAATAAGTATGATCCAAGTATGCTTGATAATCTAAAGGAATATCTCTAAGTAATATTGAGTAAGGTTTAGCTCGAGCAAGGAACAGTACTCCCGAGTACACTTTGGTAATAAGTTATTTTATAGCAAAGAGCTTAAATGGATCATTGAAGAACAAGGTTGCTCGTAAGGAGTTGTCGGGCAAAGTCTGGCAATTTCTAGAAGACTGAAGTCTACTCGGTGAGTATTTTACTTAGTGAAATACTCTAATTAAAGTCTACCCGGAAACTGATCCCGAGCACACTTCTATGTTACCAAGTTATGAAGGATAGCCGAGCATACTCGGAAAGACAAGATTGATGCAAAGCCTACCCGGAAGACTTGTTTTACACTTAGTTTATTTTGAATATGTAATTTGAATATGTATGACTGTATTTAGGGTTTCTAGAAGGAATGACAGTTGTCCTAGGTTGGCAGGCCTATAAATAGAATGTTTAGGGCACACCGCCATAAAAAGAGAGGCCATAGTGAGCACAATACGGATAAGACCGACACAATTAATTGAGAGAATATTGTGTGACGGCTGTCTTAGGATTCCTAGAAAACCCTAAATCGATTATCCTTTTGTATGATTAATATTATATAAATGGAAATCTTTTGAGTGAATCTTAAGTGTGCTTTCTACCTTTGATTATTCATTGCAACCGTATGTTTGTTATTGATTCCGCCTTTAACAAACGGATATCTTTCTAAATATAGCAACCCGTCATTAACTCTCTTGTCGACACATCAATCTGTGTGAGTTATGACATGATTAATTAAGATCCAGGTGAAATCGAGGGGACCGACAAGTGGTATCAGAGCATTGTTACTGCTATTTTGGAAAGATTGTTGTTGATTGAAGATTTGAAGAAGAATGACGTAAGCAGACCTCTGTTCCATTGATTTGTGACGTCAGCAGCCCTGTTTTTCATTTTTCTTCCAGATCTACATTCTACCGGTGTTTTTTCTTCCTTATTTCAATTAAAGTTCTAATCTTTATATCTAAATCTTGTTCTAATCACATAAGACACATCAGATCTGAGCATTTTGTTTTCAGATCTGATTATTTTAAAATTTTTTTAAAGAAACTGATTTTTTTAATTTCTCAAAATGTCTGGATATGAGGAACAAGAGGTGTCTACTAACAAGATACCAAGGTTGTATTGACAGGAAAACTTTATCAAATGGAAAGTACTCTTTGAAGAAGCCGTATGCTACAATGATATTAATATGTGGAACTCCATCAAGAATGGTCCACAAGCTGCTGTTGAAGAAGGTGCAAATGCTACTGCAACTGCTGCTGTAAGGGAAAAAATGAGAAAGGTGGATGACAAAGCCTTAGCTATGATTAAGCTAGGTTTGTCTTGGGAAATTCTGACCAAGGTGGCTCATCACACAACTGCCAAACAAATGTATGATGCCATCCTTGAGATGTATGAAGGGAATACTGAACTAAAGAACATAAAGAAGCAAAGATTGAAGCAACAGTTGGAAAGGTTCAAGTATAGGGATGGAGAAAGGTTAAAATCAATACTAGAACGTTTTCTAAGTATTGTGAATGAGTTGAGGATAACTGATTATGTAATGACTGACTTTGATTTGAATACAAGGGTTACTCAACTCAATGCCAAATGAATGGTATACTGCTTGCAAGTTCATCCTTCAGAAGCAAAATTTCAATGAATTGAAATTGGATGATGTGGTATGCTTTCTTCAGGCTGCAGAACTTGAAATGAAAGAGAACGAGATGATTAAGGAAGATAGACCCTGCTTCAATGTTTCAAATGCATTGATTGCACCCATGGGAAATCTGTCTACCAAGAACCAACAACAAATTCCCATTATTGAAGAACCAGCTGAACATAATGTTGTTACTCCAAAATCCTTCATTGGAGGTAGCACAAGTAATCAAGGAAATCAGCAGAGGTTCAATGTGCAAATGATTGATAATACTGATTCTGCTTCCAAGCCAATTGGAAATGTTCCTAATACTGGCACAGGACATGGTCAAAGCAATGAAACACAAGCTTTGTTGTCTATGTTTACTGAGTCATATAATGCATTTGTTGCAAAGAATATAATTCATACAAGTGTGGTACAAGATGATTTAGAAAAAATTGATGCAGATGACTTGGAAGACATGGATTTGAAGTGGCAAGCTGCCATGTTGGGTTTGAGAAGTAAAAGGCTGTATAACAGAACAAGTAGATTTCTGGTTTCTGGTCCTAATGACAGGATTGGATTTGACAAGTCAAAGCAATATGCTACAATTGTCAGCAACCTGGTCATTTTGCAAAAGAATGCAATCAACCAAGAAATTTTCAAATGAATCAATTCCAGAATCAACAACCAGGAGGTCAGCATCAATATTAACAAAATCAACCAAGAGGTCAACAGCATTACCAACAAAATCTGCCAAGATTCAACAACAACAGTCAAATGAACAACTTTAACAACAACAACTTCAATCCCAACAACAATTACAACCCCAACTTCAACAACTTTCAGCCTCAAATGAATAATCAACAACAAAGTATGCAACAGACTCAAGGTTTTCAAATGAATAACAATCAAAATCTTCAAGCAGCTCAAAATGTTCCAAACAACACTGTTCCAGCAAATCAAAATCAGATCAGAAATCAAGGAAATGTGGCAGTGACTACACAACATGAAGGAAATTTTGATTGGAGCAATCATGAAGAGGACATTGCAGATGATATCAGGAAAGAACATGTGGCATTCATGGCCATAATTGAGAAAGAAAAAGGATCATCATCTCAGGTACACTCTGCTCCTACAGTTGATTTAAATAAACTTATCATTGAATTAAAAACAAAGGTAGGCAAGCTGGAAAGTGAGTGTTTTAGAAAACAAAGCATCATCAATGAGTATGAGGCAAGTAAGTTGATCAGTGATGAAAAGATTAAAAGCCTTGAAGATGATTGCATGATCATTTACAGAACTCAAACTAGATACACCACTGAGATTGAAGGATTAAAGAAGATGTTGGTTGAAGAAAAGGTGCAAAACACAAGACTAAAGGTTGAAACTGAATTTCTGAAGAATTTGATCCCAACAGGCAACACATGTGGTATAATGAACCAGGTGAAGGAACAAGACAAATACAAAACAGTACCACCTCCATTCAACAACAACTTCATGCCAAAAGTTGACAAAGTGAAAAGAGATGCATACTTGCAACAATTCAGAGATGTCTTTCAAGACAAGGAAGAATTTGTTGATTTGTACAAAAAGGTAGAAGTGAATGAAGAAGGAGAGTTTGTGATTAAGAAAGAAGTAAAAGAGAATAAGTCAATTGGAGTTCAAGTCTCTGAGGATGACTTTGATTTAGTTGAGTTTGATCAAATTGATTTGAGTGATTTGAGTGATCAAATTACTTAAAAGGAAATCAAAGCTGCTGAAAGAGGAAGAAAATATAAGAAACCTAAATCTATTGATAAACTTCCAAAGTATCCACCAGTCCCACCAAGATTGAAGAAACAGATTGATAAAATGAAAAGAGAACATGTTTCTTTCGATATTTGTGAAAGGAGGAAGATAAAATACAATGCAGTCAGACCACCAAGCAAGGCTGTATTGGGTAAGATAAAGCAGAACAACAAAAAGAAGATGGTGACTGAAAAAGTTGATACAGAAAATTTTATCCCAGTTTATCCAATCTTTTCTAGTCATGAGGTGTTGGATGTTGGAGAAGTGGAAACTATGGAAGAGTATGAGAAAAGATAGTCAAGGGTTGGAGAAAGCAGTGATGAAGAACCTATGATTATGGAGAAAATTGTCTTTGTCAAAAGCAAACTTAAAAGACAAGACATCAAGATTGAGGAATTTGTTCCTTTTTCAATTGATTTTGATGGTTTAAAGAATCAGAGGACTCTAGGAGTCAAGACACCTAAGCCAAGTGAAAGATACAAGAAACCAATAGAACGTGAAATATTCAAAGGCAAAGTGTGGTGCAAAAGGTGTGATGAATATGGTCACCACACAGATTCATGTAATGAAAGATTCAAATTCAAACCATTTCATGTACCAGATGGAACAAAGTATGGGCAAGACTTTGTCCTGTACAAAAAGAAGTATGATGAATATCCGGGAAAAGGAAAGGTGTGTGGAAATGAAACCATGAACAAAGAAGAGAAAAAATCCGAAAAAGGAGATAAGGATTGAAAAGAAAGTGGCTGAACTAGAAAGAAGAAGTAAATCTCCTAAGAAGAATGAGAAATTGACCAAAAAGAACTATCAGTCTGTGAAAATCAAGCAAGATACTCAATCAGTCAAATCTGATAGCTCTCAAGGATCATCAAGCAGTGAGAAGACAAGAAGAAAAGATGCACATACCAGAAATAAACCAACAGAACTCACTGGTGATGAGAAGTTTCTACTAAGACATGGATATGAACCACATGGTTTCCTTTGGAAAGCTAAGACTGAGAGAGGTTGAGCAAGTTGATGATGTGAGAGACTACTCTGAGAAGAAGGACTATGTGATAAAGGAGTATGCCACTGACTCAGATGAATACCACTGCCCAACCTCACTTGTCAAAACTCCAAAAGAGTGTGGTTATGAAACTGATCATTCAGACAACTTAGAATTGGCTCATGAAGATCCTAAACCAACAACAGTCACTTCCCAAGCTGTGTCTGAAACTGAATCTGATGAACTGCAAGTTGATAAGGCTTGCACTTCATCACTTAACTAATCAAATTTTCTTTGTATGTGCAGGAACAGTCCACTCCTCTAAATGACATATGGTATATGTATAGTGCTTGTTCTAGGCACATGACTTGTGACAAGAGATCTCTTGTCAATTATGAGGAGAAGTATGAAGGTCCAGTAGCTTTTGGGAGTGATGAGAATGGTGGAAATATTGTTGGAAAAGGAATCTTAACAAATGGGAAAGTCTCATTTGATAATGTATTTCATGTTGAAGGTCTTCAGTACAATCTGCTGAGTATATCAAAAATGTGTGATAAGGGTTACAAAGTCAGTTTTGATGATTCAAACTGTTTCATTTTAAAACCTGAGTTTGTAATTCCACCTGAAATGATTATGATGATGGCACCAAGAAATGGTAACTTGTATGAATTGAAAATGAAAGAAGCTATTTCAAGAGGAGGTGCATGTTTTGTTTCCAAAGCCACTGAAAATGAGTCAAAATTGTGGCATAGGAAACTGTGTCATGTGAACTTGAAGAACATGAATAGACTTGTCAAAGGTGAGCATGTCATAGGTTTACCTACAAGAGAATTCAAGTTGGAAGATCATTGTGATTCATGTCAAAAGGGAAAACAACACAAATCTACTCATAAGTCAAAACTCATCAACTCAATTGATCAAGTACTTGAATTACTTCACATGGATTTCTTTGGTCCAGTGAGTGTACCAAGTATTGGGAAGAAAAGATATTGTCTGGTGATCATTGATGACTATTCATGATACACTTGGGTTTATTTCCTAAGTACCAAGGATGAGACTGCAGAGTTGATTAAAGGTTGTGTAACAATGATTGAGAACAAGTTGAATAAGACAGTCAAGATAATGAGAAGTGACAATGGCACTGAGTTCAAGAATGGAGTTATGAAAGAATTCTGTGAAGCAAAAGGAATACAACAACAATTCTCAGCTCCTAGAACACCTGAACAAAATGGTGTAGCAGAAAGAAGAAACAGAACACTTATTGAAGCTGCAAGAACCATGTTAGTAGATGCTAATCTACCTGTCACTTTTTGGGCTGAAGCTATAAATACAGCCTGCTATGTTCAAAACAGGATACTTGTCAACAAAAGGCTTAACAAAACTCCATATGAAATATTTAACAACGGAAAGCCTTACATAAAGTTTTTCAAGCCCTTTGGATGCAAATGTTTCCTACTGAACACAAGAGACTATTTGAACAAGTTTCAAACAAAGTCCCTGGATTGTTTCTTTGTTGGATATTCTACACACTCAAAAGCCTACAGAGTCTATGTAAAATATCACTTGAGTGTTATAGAATCTTCTGACATCATTTTTAATGAGAATCAATTCAATACATTTGATGGTTCAGCATGGCTGTTTGATCATGAGAAGTTAATAAGGTCTTTCAAGATTTATCCTGAAGACTTTGATAAATCTTTCTACAAGACCAGTGAATTTGAAGAGAAAAAGAAGAAGTCATTGGACTTGGAAGAATTATGGAAGAAGGTTGCTGAAAAGGAAAAGGAATATACTTTTGTGAAGAACTCCTCATGTGATATTGGTGAACCTAATCAAGAAAACAATCACAATGTTGAACATAATCATACTGAGAACAATCAAGACAATCAAGATGAACAAAATGATCAAGTTCAGAATGAGGGTGACACAAACAACCAAGCAAGTGGAGAAGAAGCTGCATCTACAGCAAGATTTCAAGATCTATTTCAAAGATTGAACTTAGAAAATAATGGTGCATCTACTTCAAGACAACATAATGATGAAGCACCAAAATTTCATGATGCAGAGACTGATTTTATCATTGAAGAACCAGAACTCAATGAGTCAAATCTTGACACAACTATGTCTACAGATATGATTGTTCAAACTCCTTATGTGGAAAAGAATCATCCTTCTGAAAACATCATTGGTGATTTGCATGAAAGAGTTACAAGAAGTCATTCTGAAATTGCAAACATTTGTCTTTACTCTTGTTTTCTATCCCAAATAGAACCAAAGAACATAGCACAAGCATTAAAAGATAATTGTTGGGTGGAAGAAATGCAAGAGGAATTGGCACAATTTAGAGATCTGCATGTGTGGGATCTTGTTGATAAGCCATTTGACAGATATGCAATTGGAACCAAATGGGTGTTCAGAAACAAAAGGGATGAAAGGGGTTTAGTGATTAAGAATAAAGCTAGACTTGTAGCACTGGGATATATTCAAGAAGAAGGAATAGACTTTGTGAAAGTTTTTGCACCAGTTGCAAGACTTGAAGCTATCAGGATTTTTCTTGCATATGCTGCCTCAAAGAACATTAAAGTGTTCCAGCTTGATGTTAAGTCTGCATTTCTAAATGGAAAGATTGCTGAAGAGGTGTATGTTGCTCAACCTCCAGGTTTTGAGGATCCAATGTATCCAAACATGGTGTATAAGTTAAACAAAGCCCTTTATGGATTGCATCAGGCTCCTAGAGCATGGTATGATGAGCTGTCAAATCATCTTCTTGAAAATGGTTTCAAAAGAGGAGCCATTGACAAGACACTCTTCTACAAAAGAAAGGGATCAGACTTGCTTCTAGTACAAGTGTATGTGGATGACATAATCTTTGGTTCTACAAATGAACAAATGTGTATGGAGTTTGAAGGGGTAATGAGTCCAAATACAGCATGAGTTCTATGGGAGAAATGAACTTCTTTCTAGGATTGCATGTTCAACAGAAGGCTAAGGGGATTTTCATTCATCAAAGCAAATATGTGCAGGACATCTTGAACAAGTTCAACTGTCATGAGTACAAGACTGCTTCAACTCCAATGGACACCAAAGAAAAGATGATTGCAGATGAAAAGGGGGAGCCTATAGATGAACATGAATATAGAGCCAAAATTGGATCTCTGATGTATCTGACTGCAACAAGACCAGATATCATGTTTGCTGTATGTGTGTGTGCAAGATTCCAATCAAGTCCAAAAGTCTCCCACATGAATGTTGTTAAAAGAATATTCAGATATTTGAAGGGAAGACCAGACTTAGGGATTTGGTATCCAAAGAACCAAGCTTTTGATCTGATTGCATAAACAGACAGTGACTATGATGGCTGCAACATGAGCAGAAAGTCAACCTCAGGAGGATGTCAATTTTTGGGTGAAAGGCTAGTGTCATGGCAATGTAAAATGCAGACTACAGTTTCAATCTCTACTGCAGAAGCTGAATATGTTGTTGCATCTGCCTGCTATGCACAAGTTCTATGGATTCAAAAACAGATGCTGGACTATGGTTTGAATTTCTTGAACACTCCTATTCTTATTGACAATAATGCTGCATATTTTACTGTTAAAAATCCAGATCAACATTCCAAAACTAAGCACATTGAAATCAGACATCATTTCATCAGAGACTGCAATGAAAAAGGTTTGATTAAAATGCAAAGGGTTGATACAAGTGACAATTTGGCTGACCTATTCACCAAACCACTTGATAGAACCAGGTTCAACTTTCTTCTGAAAGCCCTGGGAATGATCAACTCTGATGAAATCTGATTAAGGATGTGTGCCTGGTTGAGTGTCTCTCTGTGCTAACTGATTAATTTGACAGAGGTTACACCTTATAAATGTTGATTGAATATGTTTTGAATATGTTTCAACTGAATGTTGATTGAATATGTTTTGAATATGTTTCAACTGAATGTTGATTGAATATGTTTTGAATATGTTTCAACTAAATGTTGATTGAATATGTTTTGAATATGTTTCAACTGAATGATTGATTGAATATGTTTTGAGTATGTCACTGGTATGAAGTTAACTGATAGGTGCGTAAGTAACTATCTGTGCAATTTGTTTGAAATTGATGATAATTATTGACTATCAAGTTAACTGATCTGATGCTATGATAAGTAGTTTGATCTGTTTGGGTGAAATTGAATGCTTGTCTGATGTCATGAGTAATCACATGTTTATGGTTACTTAAATATGTTCTTTATCTGATCTTCTGATGTTGTTAAGATAGGATATACATTGAATGTTAGTACAGTCTGTTTTCTTGATGATGTTAAGAATGATTAAGATTTGATTGTGTGATGCAACTGTTTATGTTAAAATGTGTTTTATGTCAAAATTAAGTGATTCAATGAATTTTATAATGAATTTTGCATAAATAATTTATTTTGGTCAAAATATGAGCAAGTTGATTAATGGTGTAGAGATATGATAAGATTATTCAGTTCAAGCTTTTAAGAAGCTTAAAAGAAGGATTTTTTTAAAGAAAAGTCTCAAATAGTTGTTCTTGCTGAAAACTATGTCATTTGCCCAGATGGAAGGACATGCACTTGTGTATGTTTGGTCCTTAAATCTCTATAGATTCAAGGGTAGCCATTGACCTGAAAACTGAATACATTTGGGGCAATTATGACTTGTTTCTTATTCCTTCACTTAAAACTATATCAATAGCTCTGACTTTGAAAGTACATATATTCACATGTATGTTTGGTCCTGTTGACCACTTTTGGTCAAACAGGATAGCCATTAACCTGATAATGAAGAGATATTGGGGTGATTGAATATTAAACTGTGTTTTTATGGGAAATGATAGTACATTGACTACTTAGTTGATCATATGGAATTAATAGGCTAAAAAGACCTTAGTATAGTCATTAACATGTATGGTTGCTTTCCCATGATGATGTAAAATCTAAGGTGATATAAACATAATGAATATGCTAATCTTTATGTGGAGATGCATAGTTGTCTTTGCATGTCTCAAGATAAATCTCTCCGAATGATATGGAAGAAAAGTGATTACCCAGTCATACACGAGCCTGTTGTTATTTGGTCAACAGAAAATGAAACATCTTTAAATATGACAAGGAACATACTTTTAGAAAATTTGAGAAAATATCAAAAACAAGGGGAAGAATGAATAAATCAACCAAAAGTTGATAAGTGTTTTAAATATTTTATCAAACAAGAGGGTTACATCAAGAACTACAAAGATGTTGGCAAATTCTGTCTCATCTTGAATGAAATGCATGTTGCTAACTGTAAGTCCAACGTTCAACCTCTATATATGTTTGAATCTAAAAATACAAAAATACAATAAGTTCTGTCATACAAAAACTATTTTTGACCAAATACAGGAGGTTGGAGTCAAATTGGGGTGATATGGGGAAAGCCAAATAAGCTTTGAGAAGAGATATGAGGCATCATAGCACAGTGTTGACCATTAATGCATTATGCTTTAAATGAACCTAAATCATATCACCAAAGAGATGAAATTCATGCTAAGTTTATACCTGCTGTTAACCTTTCTATGTTGTCATAATAATGCTGAGAGTGAAGTATTGAGATAGCTACTTAGTCAATATGATCCCATTCTTGAGATCTTTTCAGTAAATGGAAGAAACTGTTTTGAAGAGAAATATAACTGAAATTTGATCTCTAAATGCACCATTTGCTCTTAAACTACGATCTGAAATGAAAAATATATTTTGACAAAGTGGTTTAAGTCAAAAAGTGTTGCATTTTGCCTAAAACAGGTTGAATATGTAAGTTCGGGTAAGGTTTGATACCTTATAACCTTCCCGAGCACAAACTATTTGAATATGTATTTTCGGGTAAGGTTTAATGATTTACAACCTTTCCGGGTACAAAACAGTTGATTATGTGTGAATATGTATTTTCGGGTAAGGTTTAATGATTTACAACCTTTCCGGGTACAAAACAGTTGATTATGTGTGAATATGTTGTTTCGGGTAAGGTTTGATAAATTTCAACCTTTCCGAGTAAGCTTAGTCATTTTTGACTAACTTTATGATTTTCGGGCATGCTTTGAAGTGTTTACACTTTCCAGGTAGAGTACACTGTTGTACTCATTTCCCGAGCAAGCTTGAAGTCTTGAGATGATTATGTGTTGTTATGCTGATTGTGATTCCAAGCAAATTTTATGAACTTAGTCAAGTACATCAAGTAAGCTTTGTGATTTGTGTGAATATGTTGTTAGGAAAGGTTTGTTAATATTTCCGGGCATGCTTAGATATTACTGTTTAAGTTTGTCATTTTTCGGGTATGGTTTGGCATGTTGAAATCCCTCGGGTAGGGCATACCTGATGATTGAATGTGTTTATCCTAGCAAGCTTAGTGCTAACATAGGATTTTCGGGCAAGCTCTATGAAATTTTAGACTATAGCACACTTAAATGTCTACGTGTTTTAATTTCATTCCAAGCATGCTCTGTGATATGTGTGTTTATGATTTCTTTGAAATTACAAGTGTTTTCTGGCAAACTTTGTTTTCCGTGCACACTTTATATTCCGGGTACACTTTTGTTCCCTCAATATACTTTGCTTCAGAGTACACTTGCTTCAGAGAACACTTTGCTTCCGAGCACACTTTGTCTTCCGAGCACACTTTGTACTATATGAAGGTTATTCGGGTATACTTTGCATAAGATTGTTGTTTGGGCACACTTTACATCAGAAAGGTT
This sequence comes from Bidens hawaiensis, assembly GCF_021521415.1. Classification (NCBI taxonomy): domain Eukaryota; kingdom Viridiplantae; phylum Streptophyta; class Magnoliopsida; order Asterales; family Asteraceae; genus Bidens; species Bidens hawaiensis. The sequence continues at coordinate 599,299 of NW_027491920.1, forward strand.
GCTCGGGCACATTATATTTTCAAGCATACTTGAATGAATGTGTTACTTGATTGAATATGTTAGTTAGTATGATAAAATTGATCATGATTCTTATTAGGGTTTATGCTAGATAAGTTTTAATTTGAAGTTGAGAAATCTATGTGGGGATCTTATTGATTCTTAGTAAGGATGTTTATTTGATGATTATACTTGATTATTTGCCTTGTGATTAATTTCTCAAGAAATCTAGTATTTCGGGTAAGCTTTCTTCATCATGTCTTAACTTTAAATTAATTTACTTGATCGAGCAAGGTTTATAAATAGAAGAATTCGGGCAAACTTTGTATATCCAAAATGAAAATTTTCCACGCAAAGTTTGACCGGGTAAGGTTTGTAAGTGGAAGTATACCGAGTAGACTTTGGATATATTAATCTCTCGAGTAAGGTCCTATGAACTTAAATGAAATTAAATGTTTAATATATCAAGTGGATAATGTTACTGGTTGACAGCTAATAATTCACAAAAGGACAAAGAGCAATTAAAACCCACTTTCAAAAACCCACTTTCAAAAGGTATAAAAGAGGGAGTTAGGCAAATTTTTCAAAATTATTTCCCTCTCTCTCCTCCCACTGCAAATCCTTACTCTCAAAGAAACACACTTACTCTCAAAGAAACACACTTTATAAGCTAAAAGACAAAACACTTTTCAAATTTCTCACTTT